>NW_027507784.1:26449718-26848839 GCF_037356315.1 Lithobates pipiens | reverse complement strand
TCCGAACAAAATGCTTCCGATCGGACATACTCCGATCATGTGTAGCCTACTCCGATGGACAAAGTGCCACGCATGCTCAGATCAAATTCCTAGACCAAAGCTATTGGCTACTAGCCTGAACCTAGTCCCGTCGTAACGAAATAACGTCATCACGTTATGTACAATCGGATTTTCTGACAACTGAGTCCGACCGTGTGTATGCAACATCACCTCCGGAACCTCTTCCGGAATTAATCCATCAGAATTAATCCGACGGATTTGGTTGCCGGAATCTTCGACCGTGTGTACGGGGGCAGAGACTACTTTACAAGGGCTTATAGATGCATATAGAATACTTTGCTATATATGGGCGTTGCAATTCTCTTCTATATGCATCTATAAGCCTTGTACACACGGTCGGACATTCCGACAACCAAATCCGTTGGATTTTGTCCGACGGATTTTGTACGAAACTGTTGCATACACACGGTCGGACCAAAGTTGTCAGAAAATCTGATTGTACATAACGTGATTGACGTTATTTCCTTAGCACGGGACTACGTTCAGGCTAGTAGCCAATAGTTTTGGTCTAGGAATTTGATATGAGCATGTGTGGCACTTTGTCCGATCGGAAATCTCTACACATGATCGCACAAAGTCCGATCGGATCATGTTGTCGGAAAATTTTATAGCCCAGCTGGAAAAGTGGCCCGTCGGATATTCAGACGGAAACAGTCTGATGGAGCCCACACACAGTCGGATTATCCGACAACACGGTTCTATCGGACATTGTCCATTGGAATGTCCAACCGTGTGTACAAGGGTTTAGATTGCTTTATTTGCTTTATTTACCACCCGCCAGATTCGCCATTATTGGCAACATGTACCTCCTTTATATATTGGATTTTTGGTTTCAATTGGTGAGAGACCGGTGGACATTGGGAAAATCTTTGACCCTGTTTTTGCGCATTACTTGTGTATTGCAACATGTACCTCCACCTATTATATAATGATGTGAGGTGTACCAGATGGCTATGCCACAGACGGTGTCCTATGACGCTTAAGGGCGTTTGGTACACGTCAACGTCAATTCCAGTGCTCTGGTTACAGTCTATAGAGCGCACGCCGCCCAGACCCAAGAACTTGCCCATACGCTTTGTATTTCATTGGGGCAATTGGAGCCTTTTATCCTCTATGCTTATGGAAAGACGTTTTTTTTATTTTTATTCATGTCAAATACTTTTTCAAGTTTTCAAGTTTACACTATGGATGCCCGTTTCTGATTTCTATGTGGATAACGCACTATATGCACCTTGTTCCGGAACCAGAGAATGTATCGGTTCCAGGGACGCCAGGACTGGAGATCGCATATACCAGCCTTTCTCAACCTTTTCAACACAGAGGAACCCTTGAAATAGTTCTCTGGTCTCGGTGGAACCCCTGATAAAATTTAAAGCGGAGGTCCACCCTAAAATGGACCACCGCTCATCGGAATCCCCCCCCCCCTCCGGCGCCACAATCGGCACCTTTCAGGGGGGAGGGGGGTGCAGTTACCTGGATAATCCAGGTATCTGCACCCACTTCCGGGCTAGCTCTCTGCGGAAAGGGGCGTACGTTACGCCCCTTTCCACAAGCGCCCGCCCCCTTCAGCAAGTGCCCCGCTGCCTGCTGGGAAACACACAGTTCCCAGAGGCAGCGGGGACCGTCCGGATTGCGCCGCGCGGCTCGCGCATGCGCAGTAGGAACCGGGAAATGAAGCCGAAAGGCTCCATTTCCTGATTCCCATACCCAAGATGGCGGCGGCAGGACCCGACAGACGACCTAGCGATCGGCTTCGGGTGCCGACATCGCGGGCGCGCTGGGCGGGTAAGTGTCACTATTTTAAAAAGTCAGCAGCTGCAGTATTTGTAGCTGCTGGCTTTTAAAAAAAAAAAAAAAAAACGCGGAGTCCCGGTGGACTCCCGCTTTAAATCTACAATGATTGAATGAATGAATCTACAACTCATGATACAATAGTGTGATGATCAGTGGGAAGAATGGTCCTTACACTTGTGGTCATTGGGAAGAATTACCTCCTTACATATAGCTAAAAAGATCAATGGTGTCAGTGGGAACTTATCTGAGAGGCAGAAATTTCCCAATGCTGAAGGGACCCCTACAACCTCTGGAGGAACCTTAGTGTTCCACGGAACCCTGGTTGAGAATCACCGGCATATACTATGTGCTCTTTACCCCTGTAGGGGTGAGGGCATATGCCTAAGGAGGAGCATGAGAAGGGGGACACATCGCTTGAAAATCAGCACAAATCACTTTATAGGGAATACGGATTTTAATATTAAGAGACTTTCTTCCTTTCTCTCATTTATATTATTTCACTTATGGACTGAGTTTTTATCAATGTAAACATCCTTGTAATAGAACAAAAGCATGACGGGACCTCTTTATGTGAGCTCCTGGGTCAAAAAGACTTCAGATGTCATATTTACACTAAAATGCAATAAAAAAATATAAATGCAATTTGAATTTTTTTTTTTTAAAAGTCTCTGTTAGCTTCAGCCCAGAAGATTTGGCTGCTGAATGACCAGGCCATTTTTGCGATTCGGCACTGCGTCTGACAATTGCGCAGTCGTGCCTAGTTGTACCCAAACAAAATTGACGTCCTTTTATTCCCACAATAGAGCTTTCTTTGGTGGTATTTGATCACCCCTGTGGTTTGAATTCTTTGCGCTATAAACAAAAAAGTGTCCAACATTTGAAAAAAACAAAAAAACACAATGGGGCTTATTTTACGAAAGGCAAAATCCACTTTGTACTACAAGTGCAATTGGAAATAAAGTTACTGTAGATCCGAGGGGGACATGCAAGGAAAATAAAAAACAGCATTTTAGCTTGAACATGATTGGATGATAAAAATCAGCAGAGCTTCCCCTCATTTCAAATCTACCTCTCAGATTTACAGCAACTGCACTTCCAAGTGCACTTTGCATTTGTAGTTTGCACTTGTAGTGCAAAGTGGAGTTGCCTTTTCGTAAATAACCCCCAATATTTTGTACTTTTTGCTATAATAAATATCCCCATTTTTTTTTTTTTTTTTTAAAACCAAGTTTTTTTTTCTCTGTTTAGGCAATGTGTAATTCTTTTACATATTTTTGTTAATAAAAATCGCAATAAGTGTTTACTGATTTGGTTTGCGCAAAAGTTGTAGCGTCTACAAAATAGGGGATAGATTCGTAGCATTTTTTTTTATTTTTTATTAGTAATGGTGGCGATCTGCAATTTTTATCATGACTGCGACATTATGGCGACACATCGGACAATTTTGACACATTTTTGGGACCAGTGTCATTTATACAGGCAATCAGTGCTATACAAATTGCACTGATTACTGTAAAAATGACACTGGCAGTGAATGGGGTTAACCACTAGCTGGCTAGGAATGGGGTTAAAGTGGAAGTAAACCCTCCTATCGTTTTCAGTCAAGGAAGCTGCCATCTTGGCCTCGAAGAATTCTTCAACTGCCATAATGCTGCATGTGTGATCAGTTATGACACCAGCCATTGGATGGTTTGAAAGTTTGGGTTGAGAGCACAACCAATGTGAAAGTTAGCATTTCCAGCATGCCGGGAATGTAAGTGTTTTTTTAAACAGGGTTTACTCCCGCTTTAAGTGTGTCCTAGGGGAGTGTTTCTAACTGTTAGGGGGTGTGGCTACGTGTGACACTTTATCACTGATCGTAGCTGTGACACTGTCACTAGGCAGAACGGGGAGATGCTTGTTTACATTAGGCATCTCCCCGTTCTTCAGCTCCGTGAGACGATCGCGGGTATCCACGCGGACATCGAGTCCGCGGGACCCACGATCCTACTCACGGAGCTCGCGGCAGGGGTCGCGCGTGCGCCGCCGTGACCACACGGGGGCAAATTCAAATACCTGTACGCCCATTTGCCCAGCCGTGCCATTCTACCGACGTATATGTACGTGCGGCGGTCGGCAAGTGGTTAACCCACTTCCGGACCGCCGCACGCCGATATACGCCCTAAGTTTGAAGAGGAATATGGTTGTAATGCCAGCAGCTGGCTACCATAACCCCCGGTATCCTAGTCAGACACTTGGCCGCACAGCACCTCTCCCCTCCGTGTCCTGCATGAAGAGAGAGCTGTAAAGGGGAGTTTGTAATTGATATCATATGATTATATCAGACACAGAGAAGGAAGACACTTTATATTGCACAGGCAGTTTTTATTTTTTTAATCATTTTCTTTGGCAAAAGCAACTAAGAAAAATCCTGGTCATTCAAAGCACACAGATTTGAAAGAATACAATATGATCAATTTTGATACAAGTTCTTTTATATGGTGTTCAGATACATCGATATCTTCAAATCCAATGGACACTTTTCATGATATAATTTTCATTTATTTATTTTTTAATACAGAAGCCTTGTTTTACAAATAAACATTTAATACAGGGTGATGCAGCAGCCGTTTTCCTTCAGACTATCTCCCCGATCAGACTCTGCATAGCCTATCAATACAGAGCAGGAGAGAGGACATGGAAAGGTAACGGGTACCCCATGGTCAGGCTATGGACATATCATTATTTACATATTTCTAACACCCAATAAACAAGCTTTTTACCGCCTCAATACCGCTGTATACGAAAAAAAAACAATGGAGAGGTACATGCTGTTTTTTTTTTTAAATAAAGTTTTACGCATACAGGAGGCCAAGGCCAGCAAATGATCATTGGACAGCTCAGGTCCCAATCACAATGTACAGAGCCAATCAAAGTAGTTCCATACCTTATGATTGTATTGAACCAATCACAGCTATCACATGTATAAATACTGCCAGTATTTACAAACATTCAGACCATTCACGGGGGAACGCTTGAATCTTTAAGAACACAGCAGGAATAATTGCGGCAGTTCGAAGTTGAAGGTGGGGGAGGATATTTAAAGCGGTTGTATAGTCATTTTTAGAACTTTTACATACAGGAAAGCCTATAATAAGGCTTACCTGTAGGTAAAAAAAAAAATATCTCCTAACCCTGTACGGTCTAGAACAGTGATGGTGAACCTTGGCACCCCAGATGTTTTGGAACTACATTTCCCATGATGCTCCACTACACTGCAGAGTGCATGAGCATCATGGGAAATGTAGTTTCAAAACATCTGGGGTGCCCAGGTTCGCCATCACTGGTCTAGGAGATATTCCCCTCACAATGCGCCGCTGACTGCAGCGGCGCATGCGCACAGGGGATCCTCGGCTGAAGTCCGGCACACGCCGGACCCCGCTGGAAAGAAACCTCCCGCACGCATGCGCGGGAGTGCCGATATCGCGGCTCCGGCCACTCACAGCACCGGAGCCGCGATACCCGGAAGACACGCCGAGGGAACATGTCAGCTTCCTCGGCGTGGATCGGGCCAGATGTCGGGGCCTCATTCTAAGGTAAGTATTTCATAATAAGCTAGTGCATTCTAGCTCATTATGACTTTTCCCTTTGCAGGTCAAAAAATAAAAATAAAAATTTCAGCGGGTTTACTACCGCTTTAAGTGCCCCATTTTCTAACTAACCCCTTTATGCCCCCCACATGGTGGTTGTTATACTCACTGTGGAACACAGGATCCTCTGCATGGTGTAAAAAGGCTGTTTAATCCTGTCTTCTCTGATCCTCCCCTTCTTACACTGTCCTCAATCCACCTCTGAATAGTACAGAGCCTAGGGGGCATGGTGCACATGCTCAGTTTGGTGTGTATTGCTAGAGAGTTTTTTTTCTTCTTGAGAGAGCACATGTGATCAGCACAGCGCCAATCAGCACTATCCAGACAGAGGGTCAGGGGTCCTGCAGCCTCATAGGACAATCATTGGAGAATGGAAACTCCTCCTATAAGCTTTAACTAGATACTGATAGAAGTCAAAAGACTGCTATATACTGCTGATGAGAAAAGGTGTTTAGCAGTTTACATTTACTAAAATAATTGTATTTCCATTGTTCTGTGTACTGTGGGGACCGGATATAGTGAATGCAGGGTCCTGGGTTTAGTAATACTTTAAATTGGGCTTTAATGGCCAGGAGACAGCGTGACCTTTGGCTCTCACAGCAGTTCCATGATTGGGGAGCTCATCCCTTTGACTCCCAATCAGAACCCAGTGACGGCTCAGTCATTATGCTGGAAGCACGCGGCGAGCGCACGTTTAGCACACAACCTCGGGACGCCATAGATGCACATGTGTGGCAGTTGGGCGTTTAACACTCATTAGTCCTGCCACCGTATATATGCAAGAGGTTAAAGGTGGGAGTGAGGGAGTTAAAGTGGCATTTTCCATCAATATAGTGCAACCATTTTTTTTTTTTTTTTTTATTATTAAAGGCGGATGGTTTAGAAAACACATTGAATGATTGGGGGACTTTTTTTTGGGGGGGGTTAGGCTGGGTTCTCACCTCCGACAGATGCAGCTCGCAGCAGGGGTCTGGTGCGTCCCTGATCTCCATTTCAGGGATGGATCAGGCCTGAATTTGGCCCTGAAACAGAGCCAAAGACTCACAGGACTCCTGTGCAAGCCGCGGCCGCCACTGAGGTATGTGAACCGACTCCGTTGAGAGTCGGTCACAATCTCCTGACATGCGAATTGGATGTGGGGAAACCCTCATCCACTTCGCATAGGTGTGAGCCCAGCCTTAAAGCAGAGCTCCACCCAAAAATGGAACTTACGTTTTTCGGATTACCCCCCCCCTCCATTGGTGTCACATTTGGCACCTTTCATGGGGGAGGGGGAGCAGATCCCTGTCTAATCCAGGTATTTGCTCCCACTTCTGGGCAAAGAAAGCCACAGTAACCGCGAATATCTATGCCATGTCCGGTCCCTCCTCTGCCCCCCCCCCCCTCCCGCTGTCTTCTGGGAGACACACAGGTCCCAGAAGACAGCAGGGACCAGTGTGACTGCGTAGCGTGACTTGCGCATGCGCAGTATTGAACCAGGCTGTGAAGCCGCAATGCTTCACTTCCTGATTCCCTCACCGAAGATGGTAGTGCATGCACCCGAGATACCGTACCTCTTAATTTTTTCCATAAAATGTATTGAAAGTGAAAGCTCTGTCTCAAAAAAAAAAAAGACTTAAAATAAATTTGGTTACAGTATTGCATGTTGGCAGAGCCGGTGCTACCACTAGGCAAACTAGGCAGCCGCCTAGGGCGCACTGCTGCCTAGGGGCGCCTGGCTGCTGACTTCTCTCCGCGTCTGCAGGCTGCAGCATGTAACTAACTCAGTCTCCGGCAGCTGCCCCGTCTTAGTAGTGTGATTAGAGATGCAGCCCGGCACTGGAGCCAGCGCTTGAGGAAACAGAGTCCTTCCTGTATAGAGCCGCCTCCTGTCACATGGGCAGGGTAAAGTGGGTGGAGTCAGGTGTGGAGCCAATGGGGGCAGCAAAATGAGGTTTCGTCTACGGTGTCAAAAATCCTTGCACCAGCCCTGCATGTTGGCTTGTCAGTCAAACTATCGCAACACTCAAAAATGGCAAATAAATGGGGTATATATACGGGCTGGTACTGGAGAGATTAAACAAGCCCTCACTAACCTCTCTAGCTGCAGGCACTGTGGAGTACTTTATCTGCAAATTTCACAGGAGATTTAGTGACATTGTTCGACTTCGAGTTAGATATCAGCACTCTGCTCTGTGTTCACATTACAAAGAAGAAGGCTGAAAACTTACTTCTGGAGGAGGGAATTTCGAAATAATGTGTTTCCAATAATAATATATAATAATAATAATAGTTTAAAATAATCTAGTGAAAATTAAAGTGAACTTATTTTTTTCTCAGACCTTTAAAGATGAATTACTCCACGATACCAGCAACTAGAGAGGTCAGTGAGGACTTGTTTTAAAGCACTATAATGCTCGTTATGGCACGTACACACGACCGGACTTTCCATCAGAATAAACTCCGACGGTCTTCCTGACAGAGTTCCGAACTGAAACGGACTTGCCCACACACGATCGGACCACAGTCCCTTCGTTTCCAACGTGAGGACGTAAGACGGGACTAGAAAAGGAAGTTCAATAGCCAGTAGCCAATTAGCTGCCCTTGCGTCATATGTGATCCGTCGGACCAGCATACAGACGAACGGTTTTCCCCGATAGAAATTGATTCCTTCAGAAAGATTTAAAGCATGTTCTATTTCTAGGTCCGTCTGAATTTTTGGAAGAAAAATGATCGAATTATCCCACACACGATCGGAATACCCGACGGAATGATTCCGTCTGACCTTTTCTGCCGGAAAGTCCAGCCATGTGTATGCGGCATTGGAATATGTAAACAATTTAATGTCCATAGCCTGGTTACAGTTCTACATCAACTGCTCCGATACATTTCCTTTGCATGTATATATGTTAGCTTGAGCTACTGAGCTCCGTAAAATAGCGTTTTTTTTTTTTTTTTAGTAAAGCAGGTAAGGATAAACAAGTCAACATATGAAAATGAGACTAAAGTTTCAACTACAAAATATTTATATCTAATGTTTTTATTAATAGCAGGCAAAATAATGAAGAAATAAACACCAACATAACTTTATATACCAAACAACTCTCCATTTCTTTAACCACTTGCTTACTGGGCACTTAAACCCCCTCAGTCCCAGACCAATTTTCAGCTTTCAGCGCTGATGCACTTTGAATGACAATTGCGCGGGCATACAACACTGTACCCAAATGAAATTTTTATCATTTTTTTCCCACAAATAGAGCTTTCTTTTGGTGGTATTTAGTTACAGCTCGGAGTTTTATTTTTTGCTAAACAAACAAAAAAAGATGCAAAAAAATAAAAAATAAAAATCATGTTTTAATAGTTTGTTATAAAATTTTGCAAACGGGTCATTTTTCTCCTTCATTGAAGTGCGCTGATTAGGCGGCACTGATAGGCTGCATTGGTGGGCACTGATGGGCTGCATTGGTGGGCACTGATGGGCTGCACCGGTGGGCACTGATGGGCTGTGCCGGTGGGCACTGATAGGCATAGTTAAGGCGGCACTAATAGGCACAGATAAGGCGGCACCGATGGGCACAGATAAGGCGGCACTGATGGGCAAAGATGGGCACAGATAAGATGGCACGGATGGGTGGCACAGATAAGTGGCACGGATGGGTGGCACGGATGGGCACTGATAGGTACCACAGATAGATGGGACTGATGGGCACTGATAGGTGGCACTGATAGGTGGCTCTGATAGGTGGCACTGCTGGGCACTGATGGGCGGCACTGCTGGGCACAGATGGGCGGCACTGCTGGGCACTGATGGGCGGCACTGGGGTGCAGCACCTTTGAGGCAGATTGGGTGGCACTGTGGGTGGCACTGTGGGGTGGCACTGTGGGTGGCACTGTGGGTGGCACTGTGGGTGGCACTGTGGGTGGCACTGTGGGCACTGTGGGCATTGAGGGGGGGCACTGACGGGGGGCACTTACTTTTGCTTTTATTTTATTTCAGGATGGCACTGCGGGAGGCAGGTGGGCACAGGCAGGTGGCAGGTGGTCCCTTTTTTCATGGCCGTGATCGGGACCGATGTCCCGATCACGGCCGCCGGCGATCGGCTTTTTTTTTCTCTCCTCGCGCTGTCAGCGCGAGGAGGAATAATAGCCGATTACCGGCTCCGTTCTATCACATGATCAGCTGTCATTGGCTGACAGCTGATCACGTGATAAGGGGTCGGGATCGACCCCTTACACGGATCGGTGATCAGGCGAGTCTCACGGACTCGCCGATCACAGAGCGCGCCGCGCGCGCCCCTCAGGGGGCGCGCAGGCCGCTCGTAACCAGGACTACGTCAATAGACGTAGTCCCGGAAATGTAGGTCCGCGCTAATGCCGTCATTTGGCAATAGCGCGGATCTGTAGTGGTTAAGGGCCGGTTCACACTGCAGGCGAGGCGACTCCGACTTGCCTCGCCGCGACCTGCCGCGGCGTCAGCGGCGACTTGCAGATGACGCCCAAAAGTAGTACAGGAACCTTTTTTCTGAGTCGGAGCGACTCGAGTCGCTCCTCTCAGAACGGTTCCATTGTACAGAACGGGGGCGACTTGCGAGAGCGAGGCGAGGCGAGTCGTGTCGCCTCGCATCGCCCGCTGTGTGAACCGGCTCTAAAGCAAAACTCCAGGCAGGTACTGTATAAGAGACAAAGGCAATTAATAAATGTATTTTATTAAATGCAGTCCGTGTATTTGAATTACTACGTCTCCTTCCATCCTCTGCACAGCATTACGTGACTGACTAGCAAAGGAGGGGAGCGGGACTGGGAGCCAATCAGGTTTCTGCATGCAAATGTGCTGTCAGTGAACATACCGGTAGGAGAGAGCGGAGAGAGAGAGAGAGAGAGAGAGAGAGAGAGAGAGAGAGAGAGAGAGAGAGAGAGAGAGAGAAGAGAGAGAGAGAACACCACTTTATTCATATTACCTGTAAGCATGGGCGTCCGCAGGTAGGGGCAAGGGGGATCAAATGCCCCCCCCCCCCCCCCGAATCAGGGATTGGATCTAAAATTCAGCACATTTAGCATCTAACAGGGGGGGGGGGCTCCGTTCCTTCCCTATTGGCCATAACTTAGGGCCAATCAAAGGAGACTAGGAGAGCATCATGGTGCATGGGGATTACTTGTCCTAGGGTCTGTACTACGTCTGTAGTCTCTGACCATGATAATGTGATAATGACATTGTCGAAAAGGGGTGGTGCATAGAGTCACCCTAAAATGATGCCCCCCCCCCCCCCCCTTGAAAAAGTGCTGTGGACGCCCGTGCCTGTAAGTGTTCTCAACTGGCGAACTGTACTGTGTGACAGAGCTTGGGGGGGGGGGGTAAAACATCTACCTCTTTATTTGTTTCATCTGTGTATATGGCTGTGTGCCTGGAGTTGGGCTTTAGAAACAAGCTAACTATAGAACGGCAAAGCTAAAATATATATAAAGCACAAAAAAAAAAAAATCACAAAGTAGATAAAAACTAAGGCCAATACACTTTACGGCGCTACTGTTAGAACAAAATACATTTCAATGAATAGTTTAGATGGTGAATAAATCCTTTTATTGCTGAAAATGATAACTAGCTCCTTCTTATCACTTTTAAAAAGTTAAAGGGTCACCTTTACTTAGAACCCCCAAAGATTGTATATCATTTTTGTAGGAGAGACTCTAGAGAATAAAATGGCGGCCGTTGCAATATTTTATCTCACACTGTAATTGTTCAGTGGTCTTTCAAATGCAATTTTTTGGGGGAAAGAATACACTTCAATGAAAAAAAAAAAAAATGAATAAAAAAAAAAAAAGGAATAAAAAAAAAAAAAAAATGAATAGAAAAAAAAAATGTGAACCTTGCTGAGTAAATAGATACCTAACATGTCATGCTTTAAAATTGCGCACGCTTGTGGAATGGCGACAAACTACAGCACATAAAAATCTAAATTTTTTTTAAAAATAAAAAGAGCTACAGTGGAAGTCTAGGGCTAGAATTAATGCACTCGCTCTAATGATCGCGGGGATTCCTCACATGTGGGGTTTTAACACTGTTTTCATTTGTGGGCGCCACTTGCATATGAGTTTACTTTGGCGCGCGAGCACGGAGGGATGGGGTGCTTTAAAAAAAATAAAATTTCGCTATAAACAAAAAAAGAGCGACAATTTTGAAAAAAAACAAAACAATATTTTTTACTTTTTGCTATAATAAATATCCTCCAAAAATATATAAAAAAAAATATTTTTTTTCCCTCAGTTTAGGCCGATACGTATTCTGCTATATATTTTTGGCAAAAAAAAAAACGAAATAAGCATTAATTGAAAAGTTATAGCGTCTACTAAATAGGGAATAGATTTATGTCATTTTTATTATTATATTTCTTATTAGTAATGGCGGCAATCTGCAATTTTTATCATGACTGCGAAACTATGGTGGACACATCAGACACTTTTGACACCATTTTGGGACCACTGTCATTTGTACAGTGATCAGTGCTATAAAAATGCACTGATTACTGTGTAAATGACACAGGCAGGGAAGGGGTTAAACACTAGGGGGCGATCAAGGGATTAAGTGTGTCCTAGGGAGTGATTCTAGCTGGGGGGGGGTGGGCTACCACTGACATGACAGCGATCACTGCACCCGATGACAGGGAGCAGTAGATTTCTGTCATGCTGCTAGGCAGAACGGGGAAATGCCTTGTTTACATAGGCATCTCCCCATTCTTCTGCTCCATGACACAATCACGGGCCCCAGGCGGACATCAAGTTTGTGGGACCCGTGGGCACAGTCACGCTGTATGTGGTGGATGTGCGTGCGCTCTCTTGCTCCACAAATTAAAGGGGGCGTACAGCTACGCCCACTTGCCCACCGCTGTGCCGACGTATATCAGAGTGCGGCGGTCGGCAAGTGGTTAAACTGGCACCGTTGGCTCCCAAGTAAAGTGATGTTGTGGCATCGCTTCCTGGTCACTACATCTGAGACCTGATCAAAGCTGGTTCTACCTTTGTTCGGGCCTCTGGCCAGCCGGCAGGAGTGCTGGCCGGCCACTTGGGGCTCCTGGTGGGATGGGAGAGCCCGGGTGAGCGGCAGGTGGGGACGTCCCCTCCCGCTGCATGTAATACTTGAAGCCAATGACATGCAGGTATGTGATATGGCGGCAAGTGATTAAGAGTGTTTTTAAAATATGGACACTTACCTGTCCCGGGTGCCTGCGATGTCGGTGCCTCCACCCAAGAGCCGAGTGATGGATCGGCTTCGGGTGCCGACATCGAGGGTGCCCTTGTCGGCACTCGAAGCCGATCTGTCCCTCGGCTCTCGGGTGGGGGCGCCACCATCTTTGGTAAGGGAATCAGGTAGTGAAGCCTCGCGGTTTCACAGCCTGGTTCCCAACTACACATGTGCGAGTCGCACTGCGCAATCTCACAGGACCCCGCTGTCTTCTGACACCTGTGTGTCTCCCAGAAGACAGCGGGTGGGGGGGGCAGAGGAGGCACCGGATATGGCATAGATATCCACAGGTATCCGGGGATATCTATGCCCAGAAGTGGGAGCAAATACCTGGATTAGATAGGTATCTGCTCTCCCCTCCCCCCTGAAAGGTGCCAAATGTGACACCGCCGGGGGGGGGGGGGATACCGAAAAGCGGAAGTTCTATTTTTGGGTGGAACTCTGCTTCAAAGAAGAGCTCCATCTTTCAAAATACTTTACATAGTTTGGCCCAAATAAACGAATGTCCCTCACTAACATGTGAGGCCACGGGATGTGTGGTCAAAACTGTATCTAGCTGAGGCCACATAGAGCATACCACACTGTGTTCCGGGTGAGAGCCAAGACTTCCTGTCACATATCTAGAACACAGATCGGTCTACAGCAGCGGCGCTCCTCCACTCAGGGTAAGCCATGTATTCTATCAATGGATGCAAAGCTTCCTCTAAATGCCTGAGTCAGAGTTTGTGACATTATCAGCCCACCAGAAGTCTCGGCTCGCACCCAGAACACAGGGCGGTATGCTGTGTGTAGTCGCAGCTACATTCAGTTCATACCGCACATCCAGCGGCCTCACAGGTTAGTGAGGGACATAGTTAGTTTGGGCCAGCTTGGCCCAAACAAACTATGTAAAGTATTTTTGGAGTTTGGAGTTCTTCTTTAAGTAAGTGGATGGACTATAGAACACATGTCTAACTGGTGGAAGGAGCATAGTCCTTACAAAGGGGCCCAGCCAGGTGAGGGAGGCATTGTACACTCACTGTAAAAGTCACACTACCATGTTCAAGGTAACAAACCTCTTCCTTTTCGCCACTGCTGACTGGTTTTTCACATTTTCCAAGCAGGTCATCATCATATTTATTATCCTCATCCCAAACCTCCACCTTCAAGTTAAATCCTGGACCGAGTTCCAAAACTCCGAGATCATACCGCTTGTTCCATTTTGGATTATCATTGTTCCATTTGGTCTCTGTCCGAGCAGAAGCCGGTCCAGGACCCGGTCCAGCACTTATTTTTACATAGGCATCAGTCCTCGAGGAGTAGTCACCCCAAAGGTCTGAGCCACGTAGTACAGTGACCACTACTTTGGAAAATCCCCTTTTTGCGGGGCAACAGTTTATATTTTGGCCTCCAACGGTAGGACAAAGGCAGTCGCACTCTTTACCACTACTCTGATGGGAACCTGATGGGCAAGAGCATCTCTTTTGCAGTGCTCTCTCCAAGATGTACGCACTGATGGCTTTCTGTAGGCTTTGTTTCTGAGGTCTGTTGGCTTCAACCAGGTGGTGGATGGGTTCCAGAGAGTAGGATATGATATCTGGGTGAGTCTTTAGGCTTTCCATCCAGGCCTGGAAAGCGCTTGCATCTGCATTCTTTACATCAAAAGAGAGCTGCGCAAATGTGATCTTCCCTCCTCTTACCTAAAATTCACAAAGAAACATTATTTTGCTTATTGTAAGACATTCTCATGTATCCCATGTATAAGAGTTTCAGGGTTCTGCCCCCCTGTCGGAGCAATTGTATTGAGTCTACATTGTTGCTTCATTGGTGGAATATTCTACTATGTTTAGGCAGATTTATGTAGGATATTCTGTACATATAAATATATTGTATTTAATATAGCTGCACTTTACACATCGAAATGGTAGCGTACTGACTCCTAACTATGTTTATTTTATATCCAACTTGTGGGTCAGCATGTCTCGCGCACCTATGCTTGATGTCCCACCTCCGCGCTCAGTGGAGCTGCCACTTAAAGTGAAAGTAAAATGTAAACGTATTTAAATGAAAAATTTGCGGCGCTAATGTCACAATATTAAAGTGAAACAAATGCTAAAACTATTTCAATAACACCATGTGATAGTGAAAATAAACAAAATGACATAAACTACGAATTTGAAAAAAAAAAAAGTGAAAAAGAAGTTTTGATTAAAGTCCGTAAAGGTGATGAATTCCAAGTGATTAAACCGGTGACAAATCTTCTAATACTCAAAATGAACTTCCTTTCACCACACCGTATGTGGCAGTGATTCCGCTCCCTTATAAGAATCCCATGAATAAGTCTTGATGACGAAACATGTTGGGGCGTGGCTGTGTGGCAACCATTTGTGACGCATAACGTTTCACCGGATGTGACGTATCGATACTGACGAGTGAGCGTGAGATATAGAGGCTGCATTGTGTGTCTGCCTTGGCCACGATACACTGCTAGGCCGCGTACACACGGGCGGACTGTTCGCCCAACTTTGTCCGTCAAACAGTTTCGGCAAACAGTCCGCTCAAAATTAGCATGGACAGACATGGCCACACACGACGGACGAACAGTTTGCTGAAACCGTGCGCGATGACGTGAACGGCACGTACGACGGGACGAAAAATATGACGTCCTATACACTGCATTATAACTTTCGGCGTGTAAATCCTTTCTGAGCATGCGCGGAACTTAGTTTGACGAACAAGCCTACACACGGGCGGACTGTTTGCTGAAACAAGGTTTCAGCGGACAGTTTTTCGGAAATTCCGAAAAACCTTGTTCGTCAAACTGTCCGCTGAAACTGTCCGCTGAAAGCCCACACACGAGCGGACTGTCCGCCCAAACACTGTTCAGCGGACAAAGTTGGGCGAACAGTCCGCCCGTGTGTACGCGGCCCTACAGTTTGCTAACAGGAGTTTGGCTTTGATGCTTTTTTGCAATTGAATTGATGTGAGTTTAATGGTTGAAGATTTCACTTTTTACAATAAATGGTTTTTACGTTATTACATGAAATCTTCAACCATTAAACTCACATCAATTCAATCGCAAAAAAGCATCAAAGTCAAACTCCTGTTAGCGAACTGTAGCGGTGTATTGTGGTCAAGGCGGACACACAATGCAGCCTCTATATCTCACGCTCACTCGCTCACTCATCAGTATCGATACGTCACATCCGGTGAAATGTCATGCGTCACAGATGGTTGCCGCACAGCCACGCTCCGACATGTTTCGTCATCAAGACTTATTCATGGGATTCTTAAAGGGGGCGGAATCACTGCCACATACGGTGTTGTGAAAGGAAGTTCATTTCGAGTATTAGAAGATTTGTCACCGGTTTAATCACTTGGAATTCATCACCTTTACAGACTTTAATTGAAACTTCTTTTTCACTTTTTTGTTTTTCAAATTTGTAGTATATTTTCACTATCACATAGTGTTATTGAAATTGTTTTAGCATTTGTTTCACTTTAATATTGTGACATTAGAACCACTATTTTTTCATTTAAATACGTTTATATGTTTACTTTATGCAAGAGGCAGATGCCTTACCTTGTGTTTGTGGCTGGTTGGTTATCTAATGAAACATGTCAAAAATGCAGATTTGTCTGACTAGACATGAGAGGGATCATAAAAATCCAGGGGGCGAGTTAATGCAATTTGGTAAGAATGCAAATTGGCCATAAGCAATACAAGAAGTATCTTTTTTTTTTTTTCCATAAAGTATTTATTGGGTTTTCAAATAGTACAAAGAGAAACATGTGACAATAAAAGTACTAAGGGAGCACAGTACATATTATAACCGCAATCATCTAAGAATACAAAAGAAGTGTTGGAACATAGCAATAAGATGTAAGGTAACCTTTTTCCATACCTCCAACTTGATCCGAACTAATTGTCCCCATACTCCACTAAATGCTTGTGTCAAATCCCTGAGGGGACATTTTAGCTTATACTAGGGGCAGGGCAGGACTTAGGGTGACGGGGGCCCCTGGGCTTGAGTCACTTTCGGGCCCTACTTTCTATACATTAACGTATTTATCGGCATATAACACGCACCCCAAGTTTGGGAGGGAATTGTAAGGAAAAAAATTACATTTAAATGCCCATCAATGCAGCCTGGCAGTGTCATTTGCAGCCTTGTCAGTGTAGCTTTGTCATTTACAGCCCTGCCCCAGTGTCAGTTGCAGCCTTGTCATTGCAGTCTTGAAGTTTAGTCCTGTGTATCTCATCGGCTCTCGGGTCCTCTCGGTGGCTCTCGGGTCCTCTCGGCGGATCTCGGGTCCTCTTGGCAGCACTCGGCTCGGCTCACAGTCACGCCCAATCCCTGTGTTATGTCCATCATAGGTCAGGATTGGGTGTGACTGTGAGCTGAGCCGAGTACACTCGGCTATGTATCTCAGTGGGGCCCCCTATTGGGCGGGGCCCATGGGCTTGAGCCCAGTCAAGCCCAATGGTAAGTCCTGCCCTGACTAGGGAGGTCCGTAGTCCAGGGGAGAAGACTCGTGTCTCGGGAAAGTCCAGTCATTAAAAGGTTACATTCTGTCTTCCTAAGGTTCAATGTGAAGTAAAGGGGAAAGGGCGAGGTGTCAGAGGGAGGGAGCAGTAAATAGAGGGCAGAGAGGGAACTTGCCCAGCTGGGGAGAAGCGGTCGAATGATCACGGAAGTGGAGCGTCACTGTAAGTTTTGGCAGACGATCTTTACAAGAAGTATCTAATGATGACATAAAAGAGGTCTTAAAGGGGTTGTAAAGGTTTGTTTTTTATTTTCTAAATAGGTTCCTTTAAGCTAGTGCATTGTTGGTTCACTTACCTTTTCCTTCAATTTCCCTTCTAAATGTTTTTTTTTCTTTGTCTGAATTTCTAATTTCCTGTTTCTCCTCAGTAAACTTCACACCATCCTCCGAGCGGTGTTTAGTTAGCCAGAACAGCTTACTGAGGAGGAACAGGAAGTGAGAAATTCAGACAAAGAAAAAAAACATTTAGAAGGGAAATTGAAGGAAAAGGTGAGTGAACCAACAATGCACTAGCTTAAAGGAACCTATTTAGAAAATAAAAAACAAACCTTTACAACCCCTTTAAGTATTTACTGAGTACTTGTTTATGGTAAATGGCATTTTTCAAAGGGTTACTTGTTTACCTAATTAAAAAACGGTAAATATCTAAACAACTTTAATTCAAGTTTATGCCTGCAATGATCCGAGACCAAGAGCCATTGTTTGTCACACATAAGATGAAAGGTGCAAGTAAAACCAGCCAATCAGATAGCCCTGTGTAGCACCCTCTAGTGCTTGAAGTGTAGATAGTTTGTTTGTGTGTTTATTTCTGGGTTGGGTAGAGATCCAGGGAGAGCTGGATGACTTACAAGCAGCATCACTGAGACCTCCTCCCTATTTCTAGAATGTACTGGAACCTTCTAGAAAAATGGGAGGGGGAAGTGTGGTGGAGCTGCCTGGAGTATTCTGAGGGCCCTGACCAACCCCTAACTTGGGCTGGCAGGGGGCAGACCACCTCAAATACTCTGGGCCAGCCCAGCTGGGGAGGAGCGTTCAGATGAAAGCTGGAGATCGATTGTTAGGCTGTCGTGGCCTTTAAGGGAGCTCCCCAGTCTGGGGGGTAGTGATCTTGGGCCTGGGCTCGGGGTATGGATGGGACCCTCTGGAAACCCACAAAGGTGTCCTGGCCAGGAGGCACTGGGAGCAAGGAGAGGACAGTGGGATAACACTGCTGGGCAAGTCTCCAAGAGGAACAGGAACAGCCAAGAGGGCTTGTGAGGGACACACAGTCAAGAGGACTGGGAGGCACACCTGAGAGGACTGGGATGGAGCAGTCTGGGATGGGTGCAAAGCCAGTCAGGAGGACTGTGGTGGTACGGAAAGTGGAAAGGGGCAGCTGCAGCCAGGAGGGCTGGTAGTGCCTGAAGAGGTGGTACTGGGAGCAGTAGCCACATATAGGGCAGCTAGCGCCAAAGACTTCAATTTTGCTACTCCATAGGGGCCTGCGGTCCCTGGCTGCAAAGGGCATTCAATCTGATCCAGCTGTGATTGTGCTGGGTCTTTAATCTGTGCTAGCTGGTCCTGGGAGTGATAGTCTGCAAGCGAGTGTGTGCTGGAGGTAGAAGAGGAGAGAATGTAGACACGAGGCTATATAGTCCCTACAGAGTTTCATTGATCAAATGGGCATCCAATATGTACCCCTCCCCATCCAAGTTCAATTCCCCCAATAAAAAAACAAACAAAGATGCAGGTTCTAGTGATTGCATCTGAGTGATTGGAAATGTGTGTGCCTGGCTGTGAAGGGTGGGAGACGACCACATTCACCAGTGGCTCTTACGGGCGGTAGTGCTGCACCTACATTTAAGTCAATAGGTAGAAGATGTAAATCAAGGAAATATTTTGATCACTGACACAGCTCTTTATGGAAGCACATGTCTAAAATGTAGTATACATTTTTACAGGCATGGAAGCTACCCAGGTGCATATTATAGATCGGACATAAATTCTGGATGGAGTAGTGTCTCTATGCTTGCTATGACATAAAAGGACTAAATATTTTGAATGGGACTCTGAAGGCTGCTGTTCATTGTATTATATGCAAATACTCTGTCATCTGTTCTGGGATCCGATAAATGCTATTTCTCTGGAAAACAACTTTGTTGCTGCCGAAAATTCATTTTACAATAAAAAATGATGTCATCATCATCATCTCCACAATCGTGTGTGTCTATGACATCTCATCGTTTAGTGTGATGCTAAGCCTAGCCAGTTGAAGAAATTGACCCATGGGGCAAGAAGTATAGATCCAGCCCTAATAATATGTATCATAAACATGTACGGAAAAACAATATATACAGCATATATATATATATATATATATATATATATATATATATATATATATATATATATATATATATATATATATATATATATATACCACCTATACTTATTCCTATTGTACAACTCACCTCCCAACTCTTCTCGTTGAATGTCTGATGGAAACTCTCCCCCCTGTTGGATTTTTGGCTTAGTTCCTTGCAGCCGTTATATTTTGCATTTGCTTCCCCTTTCCCAATGACAGAAACTGAGGCCTCAATGCTAAGACAATCCTTCAGCTCGTCCATGGACATGCCATCCATGGTGACTTGACAGGTCTTGATGGCGTTGACCTCTAGCACTTGGCCTCCTACATCTGCTTGGCTGATATAATGAGTGCCGTAGGTGCCAATTAGACGTCTGTAGTTAGCTTTAGTGCTGGCATCATAAGTCGGTGGCAGAGACTCCAAGGCCCGTTTTAGTTCTTTGCTCAGTGGAGAGAGGTCTGAAAGTCGTAAGCTGGTAAAGGGACAAATTGAGAGCTTCAAGAAAAAAAAAAAACACAGACACATTTTTCCAATCATTTTAACACTTGTATCAGGAGTATCCTTTTGCTTTGTACAGAGATATCATTTTGGATGACGCCCCAAGAGTTTTTTCAACTCTGCCATACCTGCTCCAATAGGTACTGGGGGCAGTTGAGTTACTGACTCAATATATTAGTATATTGCTATACTGATCAAATTAGCAAAACCTGTTTTATTGGAAGCAAAATTATTTTGCAGATGGTAAACAGGTCTTTTAAAGTGGTTGTAAACCCTCCCCCACAACTTTGTCCCATGTAAATCAGCATAAAAAACCCTAATTACCACTGCTTGTAGATATCTCCTTACTTGCTTAGTATTGTTGTAATCCTTGTTGTTCTGTAGAATGAAGTCACTGAGCATGCCCAGATCTCCCCTGATTTAAGGCACACTCGCTATGTCTTATCTATCTGTTATCAGGACTTCCTACTGCACAACACTGAACTCTGCTAATCACTCAGAGCTTCCTCCTACACACCATGTGACCTCACATACAGTCTAAACGTGGCCATTATTGCAGTCTTATTTGCTGAAGCTGATAAGTCTGACAAAGGGAAACATTAGAGATCAGCACAAGTAAATACTATGAAATAAACAAGTAAGCTATGAACAGGGAAGCAGGGTTGCCATAGAAACTTTGGATTGAGAAGGAGGCTTGGTTAACAGTACAGGAAGTGCTCAATGTAAGGGCGGAAATACACTCCACTGTGGACTCAGAAAACAATACTTAAGATGGCGCTGCCTAACCCCTGGAAACAAGTTTTTTAAAGTTTCTTTAAACAGTAAGTAATATGTGATTTGCTCTGGATTACAGTGGCTATAGTTTGATAATTACTTATTATAATGGACTAAATGAAATGAAGCATCAGAGTGGGAGAGCTTACTTCTTCTTTAAAGTAGCAAGAGGAGGAACTTTTTGTCATAAATTTTACCAGTTTAATAATGAAAATATGTGTTACATTCAAAGACGTACCTGTAATAGATACAACTCATCTGGTGCTTGATGAAGCTGTAACGGTCTGTGCTGGTCTTAGTCTTACCAAACTGTGCTACTTCGGAATGAGAACCAGCCATTACCAGTTTGCCAGTTACCCCATTGTGGGTGAGGTTTAGATCAGATTGCCAGTCATTCCTCACATCAGATGCAGAATTCTCAGCCAGCGATGCAGAAGATCGGTAGACCTCACTGCTGATCTTCCGAGAGCAGGATGACTGGGGCCTCCAGTCCACCATTGCAAGGGGAAGCTTTTGCCAATTTTTGTTCATATGTGGGTTGAGACAGATAGTGCAGGTGTTGTTCTGTGTAGAAAACGTCTGGAGATCTAGCAGGTAAGCCCTGGTCTGCTTCATGGTCACAATATCAAAGCCTTGACCAATAAGATTGTGACCGGGGACAAAATGGACTTTATCGCATTCTGGCTTTTTGGCAGTCTGGCAGCCGTAGGTGAGTGGGGGGTGAGTTTGGCAGGAGATAGAGGTGGCAAAGCTTAGAAGAACCAAGATGAGCCACATATTCAGTTGCATTGAAAATGAACCCTGCAGAAAACAGGTAAAAACAAGACCAAAGTTAGATTCCCCATTGATGTGCTCTTTATGATTTACTATACATAATTACAAGTGTATTTTTTCCTTTTATATTCCTGAATATTCAGTTAAAAGATCCACTGGAAACTGGTAATAGGGCTACCGTTCCCTAACAGTTTCCTTAAAGTAATATATGGATAAGCAACTCCACAGAGAGAAAACAGGAAGATAGCTTATTGCATCGCTCTGGGCTTTACTCAAATTGGAACATATATCATTCATAAAAGCTCCTCCTCCCTGCTGATTGGATAATTTACTGGCAATTTAAAAGTGCTTAGTACGGCTTTCAAGGAGGAACCCCATGCATAGCACCTTGTCCCCATGTTGAGGAGAAGAAGGGCCTCTTCCCCACAACCCTGGCCCGGTGGTTGTGGGGAGTCTATAGGAATCTGATAGCTCACTTTAACAGTAAGGGGACACACAGATACCACCCCTAACGAGAATGAGTAAGGTGAAACATAATACCCCTACTCATTCACCAAAAAAGTAAAACAGTAAATAAAAACACTCAATTTCACACAATAAATCATTTTATTAAAAAGAAATGTCCTACAATGTAAATCCATCATGATGTAGATTGTTGTAAATCATGTTGACTGACATAAGCCAAAGAACAAAATCAGGCAACCCTAACGTGATGGTGGGCACACGCAATATAAGGGAAGAGGCAGAGACAATAGTGACATCATCATATAAATATGGCCATGGCAATATTTGGTCAATGTTATTATGTTATTGCTCAAATATGGCCGAGTGACCTGAGGACACTACAAGGGAACAGAGCTACTCTAGCTGTTCCTCCATTGAAAATACATGTAAATTCATTATGTGCGAATGGGGCAAAGAATACCGGTATTTACAGACTATATTTGCTGCAATTCCAATGTGTGAATGCTGAAAATACCACACTATACCACACACAAACACCACACCAGACTGCCTGCTGCACTAACACAGTCCTGCTATAAGACCCCTTTCACATTGGGGCCGCTCCGCGTTAGCGGTAAAGCTCTGCTAGTTTTAGTGGAGCTTTCTGACTGCTAGCGAGGAGCTTTTAACCGAATAAAGGGTTAAAAGCGCCCATGTGGCGACGCTGTCATATCGCTTTTCAGGCGTTTTGGCAGTGCTGCCCATTCATTTGCCCAAAAGACGTTGCTTGCAGGACTTTTTTTCTAATGTTTTACAAGCGCATCGCCCCAGTGTGAAAGCACTCGGACTTTCACATTGGGGTGACATGAGAGGCGCTATTTCTAGCGCTAAAACGCTTGAAAAACGTCTCCAGTGTGAAAGGGGTCTAAGTCCTTTGATCCTCATCATTACTAGTATGAAAAAATAAAAATTACAGTATATATATATATATATATATATATATATATATATATATATATACACACACATATACATACACACACCATCATTTGTAGACACTCTAATGTTCACGCAAAGCAATTACTATACACTTATTGGGATTTTTGTTTTTACCAAAGTCATGTAGCAGAATACATTTTGACCTAAATGTTTGAATAAAAAATGTAAACTTTTTTTATTGGATATGTTTTATAGCAAAACGTTAAAAACATTTTTTTATTGGACTAATTGTCATTTATAGCGCAAAAAAAAAACAATAAAAAACGCAGTGGTGATCAAATACCACCAAAAGAAAGTTCTATTTGTGAGAAAAAAATAATAATATAAATATCATCTGTGTACAGTGTTGCATGACTATTTATAAAGAGAATCCCATGAGGATGGATTTTAATGGCACGTACAACTCAATTAGAAAACGTTCAATATTTTATTACATAAGACAAAAATAGTATACAATATACATAATATATATATATATATATATATATATATATATATATAAAGTATATTGTATACTATTACTATTATATATATATATATATATATATATATATATATTATATTATAATATTTATTGTATATATTATAATATATAATAAAAAAAGTCACTATACCTACACTACCCATGTATAAGTTTGTGTTATTTACATTGTTATAAACAGTGTCTCTATACATCTGTATCCAGATATTTGTTACGTATATTGTATACTATAAATAATATAAATATCATCTGTGTACAGTGTTGTATGACTATTTATAAAGAGAATCCCATGAGGATGGATTTTAATGGCACGTACAACTCAATTAGAAAACGATCAATATTTTATTACATAAGACAAAAATAGTATACAATATACATAAAATATATATATATATATATATATATATATATATATATATATATATATATATATATATATATATTTTTTTTTTTTTTAATGTATATTGTATACTATTTTACTATTACTATTTTTATATATATATATATATATATATATATATATATATATTTATATATATATATATATATATATATATATATATATATATATATATATATATATATATATATATATATATATATATATATAATATATTTGTATGTATATTGTATACTATTTATATATATATATATATATATATATATATATATATATATATATATATATATATATATATATATTATAATATTTATTATATATATTATAATATATAATAAAAAAAGTCACTATACCTACACTACCCATGTATAAGTTTGTGTTATTTACATTGTTATAAACAGTGTCTCTATACATTTGTATTCAGATATTTGTTACGTATATTGTATACTATAAATAATATAAATATCATCTGTGTACAGTGTTGCATGACTATTTATAAAGATAATCCCCTGAGGATGGATTTTAATGGCACGTACAACTCAATTAGAAAACGATCAATATTTTATTACATAAGACAAAAATAGTATACAATATACATAATATATATATATATATATATATATATATATATATATATATATAAAGTATATTGTATACTATTACTATTATATATATATATATATATATATATATATATATATTATATTATAATATTTATTGTATATATTATAATATATAATAAAAAAAGTCACTATACCTACACTACCCATGTATAAGTTTGTGTTATTTACATTGTTATAAACAGTGTCTCTATACATCTGTATCCAGATATTTGTTACGTATATTGTATACTATAAATAATATAAATATCATCTGTGTACAGTGTTGTATGACTATTTATAAAGAGAATCCCATGAGGATGGATTTTAATGGCACGTACAACTCAATTAGAAAACGATCAATATTTTATTACATAAGACAAAAATAGTATACAATATACATAAAATATATATATATATATATATATATATATATATATATATATATATATATATATATATATTTTTTTTTTTTAATGTATATTGTATACTATTTTACTATTACTATTTTTATATATATATATATATATATATATATATATATATATATTTATATATATATATATATATATATATATATATATATATATATATATATATATATATATATATATATATATATATATATATATATATAATATATTTGTATGTATATTGTATACTATTTATATATATATATATATATATATATATATATATATATATATATATATATATATATATAATATTTATTATATATATTATAATATATAATAAAAAAAGTCACTATACCTACACTACCCATGTATAAGTTTGTGTTATTTACATTGTTATAAACAGTGTCTCTATACATTTGTATTCAGATATTTGTTACGTATATTGTATACTATAAATAATATAAATATCATCTGTGTACAGTGTTGCATGACTATTTATAAAGATAATCCCCTGAGGATGGATTTTAATGGCACGTACAACTCAATTAGAAAACGATCAATATTTTATTACATAAGACAAAAATAGTATACAATATACATAATATATATATATATATATATATATATATTTTATGTATATTGTATACTATTTTACTATTACTATTTTTTATATATATTGTATATATATATATATATATATATATTATATATATATATATATATATATATATATATATATTCTATATAAATATATATATATATATATATATATATTTATATCTATATAGTATATCTATATATTACATATATATATATATATATATATATATATATATATATATATATATATATATATATATATATATATATTATAATATTTATTATATATATATTATAATTAAAAAAGTCACTATACCTACACTACCCATGTATAGGTTTGTGTTATTTACATTGTTATAAACAGTGTCTCTATACATCTGTATCCAGATATTTGTTATGTATATTGTATACTATTTTTGTTTTATGTAATAAAATATTGATCGTTTTCTAATTGAGTTGTACGTGCCATTAAAATCCATCCTCAGGGGATTATCTTTATAAATGATCATTTTGCATGCGGCACAACTAATTTTACACAGCCCTGCCATACCACAACTTTCCTAGTGTTGCATGACTGAGCAATTACCAGTTAAATTAAGCGCAGTGCTGAATAGCAAGTAATGGCCTGGTCATGAAGGGGGTAAAAACTTCCGGATGTCAAGCGGTTATGTGGACTACAGAAAATAGCTTGAGATTAGAGGACATAATAAAAGGGCAGGGAGATGTATTCCTTGCAGGAACTGAGAGAAAAATGGGACACATTTAGCCGGGATTTATGGAAATATAGGTAATTTCAGCATTTCTGGAGGAACTTAACAAAATCACTTAGTTCAGTAAAATAATTAAATCTGAAGGAATGGCTTCTGGAATTTTGGGTATACCCCTAAATATTCCATATACTATATCTAAAGATTGTTATCTTTTTTTTTGCAATCTAGAAATCCTAATTATTGGTCTAAATGGGAACAAAATTTGGATCAGACAGTAACGGAAGTTCAAATGTGTAAAATATTAGGAATTTATATATACAGTGTCTGTAGACTGAAAAGTAAAGGAAATTCATTTTAAACTATTAGCTAGGTCAGCTTTTACAACAGTTACCCCATAGGAACCCTTGAAATTAACTATCAGGTTTTGGTGAACCTTTGCTAAAACCCTTTCATTGGAGGTCAAAATTCCCCGCATATTGGTAGCATGTGGAAAGTATGCCCCTCTTACAGTGGTGGTTAGGGTGATACCTTTATATGAAAGGCAAATAGACCATTGGTTTCTTCCAACTGGTTCTGCCCAGTGGTGTTGGTTCCAGAACTAGGAAGGCACCTTTAAATGAAAGGACAATCAGCTACAGCTCCAGGAACCTCAGGAGGAATCCTGGATGAGAATGGTTGAGCTAAGTGGACTTATGTATCAAGGATGCAGTGCGATGGGAACACACAACTCATATATAATACAATGCTCAATTATACAAGAATAATGGAGAAATGGAGGAAAATTGCAGAAATATTTGTGGAGTTGCAATCCATTTGGACCCTCTGCGGTGTCTCTTTCACGATGCAACATGTTTGAGAATGAAATATAGAAGCTCCATGATACAACACATGTTGAATGCAGCTAAGGGCGGCCATAGATGATACAATTTTGTTTCCTTCCACCACCTGGCCTGGAGGTTACACAGTGATTACTGCTACCTGCTATAGCCGCTACATGAAAAATCTGACATGCTGGTTGTACCCAAGTTGATCGATGGTAAATATCAGCCTGCCCATACAAGGTTTAAATCTTGTCTGGTCCCTGCTGAACTGGCCGAGATTCAAACCATCTATGGTCAAGATTCAAACCATCTCTGGTTAGGATTTAAACCGTCGAAGGTCGGAATTCGAACCGCCGAAGGTCTGGATTCTAACCGCCGAAGGTCGGGATTCAAACCGCCCAAGGTCGGGATTCTAACCGCCGAAGGTCTGGATTCTAACCGCCGAAGGTCGGGATTCAAACCGCCCAAGGTCGGGATTCAAACCACCTATGGCCGGCTTAAAGAAATTATACCTAAATATTGTAGGACAGATAAATCACCAACAAGTGGGGTGTGGCTAGTGGAAGTAGACCAGATTTGTCTTTTGGAGGACTTGATTAATATTCATAGAGATACTTGTGATAAGTTTTATAACGTTTTAATGAATCTAATTGGTGGACTCAAAAGATATATATCACATAAGAACAATCCTCAGAGGTAACATCCCATTATCATTCTATGTAAAACAAGATACCATCCAATGGGGGTGAAGACAAAAAGCAGGGCTATTAAATGTACCTCCATTGAGATGCCTTCACAGATTTGTGCTTCTATGTGCATAGAAGAGAGAATATAAGGCCAGGTGGAAAAGATAAAGTTGATCTTTGGGAGAAGAGGTCAGGGCAGTAACCAAGGTCTCAACCAAGGTTTTGTAGAACCCTAGGGTTCCTCCAGAGGTTCTTTGGGGTTCTTTGAGCTGTGGCTGAATATGACCCATTTGATGGGGTCTGCAAAGTTCTGGGGCCAATGTCACTTGGCAGAACCAGCTACATGACACCAATGATCTTTTTTTTTTTTTTTTAGCTGTCTACAAAGGTGACATTCTTGAGCACCACTATAAGGGGGCATCCTTCCCACTGGTAAGCCGTAATAAGAGGCACGTAAAAGAGGCATTTTTTCCTACTGACCCCCCCAATGAATTGGTTTTAGCAGGGATTCCCTAAGACCTGGAAATTATTTTATGGGTTCCTTTGGGGTTAAAAAAAAAGGTTGAGAAATACTGGGTAAAGGGTTCTCTTGGGAGAGTGAGGAACGGCCTTGGACCCTTTGCTTTATCTCTAGTAAGACAGGAGCGGGCTTTATCTCTTTAATAGTCCGCCTTATAGAAATGTAGTCTAATATGGGCACTGTAATATAATAAGAAAAGTGTCATTAAGATTGGAATAAATTAATTTATAGAAATATAAGTAATACATACGTTTATAGTTAGAGGGATTGGAGAACGAGGGGAAGTTTGAGGGTTTAATGAGTTATTTCAATGTGTGATAGAAAGCAGGAGATGAAATTTACACGATAAGAATTTGAAATATAAGTCCATTTGAAAACGGCCCTCTGAGTCTGTCTTCCCGTATGTGTCATGTCTATGTGTGAGAATATAGAGACGCATTCATGATAATAACAATGCAATCATTTTTTTGTAATTAAATGTGCAAAAACAATACAAAAATAAAAGTAAAAGATGATATACAATAAAAATCTAAATATACTCCAAAAGAAATGAAACCACCACAAAACACTGTAAAAGTGGCTGCTGACCTCAAATCAACATAAAAAATGAGGCCTCCAATATTAAGGGATACGAAGGGCAGTAAATAGGTTGGTTGCCAGCAATCAGAATCAAAGAACAGTTTCCTATATGACCCTAATCTGCCCCTATGGCATTTGCCGGATTTGCCGGTCCTTTCTCTACAACAGCTTCTGATACACTATGGTGGTTCTGTGCTCCCCTTTATTGTGAAAGGGGAGCTGATACATAACAGAACCCCCATTATTGGCCCGTATAAGCCTGCTGCCCATAGTTTTTTTATTTTTTATCCCATGCAGTGCATTATGGTTACAAGGAATGGAAGCGGCTGAATTACATCATTACTCTGCGGGGACATTGGAACTTTAAACAGGATCCACCTCAAACCCATCCCTAATGATCACTACATGGTGTGAATAGGAGGACAGGTGGACTTACCCAAAGTGGAGGGTCTGGATGTCAGTTCTCTGATGTGATCTCAGTGCTGAGCACACTGACAGCGAAGGACTGGAGGACTGGAGGAGTCTGGATGTTTTATATGTGTGTTGGGGGAGGGGGGGGAGCACATCTTCTCATCTTCTGAAATAAGGAACAAATCATCCTGCAGTCCGGCTGAGAAAACCCACCACAGATCTACACCCTTCTGTACTGCAAAACCTCCAACACCCAGCCAGGGTGTCTAAAAATGACTTGTCACGAAATGTTCTAATTCTTCTAATTCTGTATGCATGTCCTGTATGTCGGGTGTAATTCTCGGTATCTGTTCTTATTCTGTATGTATGGACTCTGCACAGTACTACTTCTCTTGTCCTGTATGTCGGGTGTAATTCTCGGTATCTGTTCTTATTCTGTATGTATGGACTCTGCACAGTACCACTTCTCTTGTCCTGTATGTCGAGTGTAATTTTCGGTATCTGTTCTTATTCTGTATGTATGGACTCTGCACAGTACTACTTCTCTTGTCCTGTATGTCGGGTGTAATTCTCGGTATCTGTTCTTATTCTGTACGTATGGACTCTGCACAGTACTACTTCTCTTGTCCTGTATGTCGGGTGTAATTCTCGGTATTTGTTCTTATTCTGTATGTATGGACTCTGCACAGTACTACTTCTCTTGTCCTGTATGTCGGGTGTAATTCTCGGTATTTGTTCTTATTCTGTATGTATGGACTCTGCACAGTACTACTTCTCTTGTCCTGTATGTCGGGTGTAATTCTCAGTATCTGTTCTTATTCTGTATGTATGTTACATAGTTACATACATAGTTACATAGTTAGTCAGGTTGAAAAAAGACACAAGTCCATCCACTTCAACCTTAAAAACAAATAAATAAAATAAAAAATAATCGTACAATCCAAATACCCAATTTTATGCCCACAATTGATCCAGAGGAAGGCGAAAAAAAACCCAGCAGAGCATGCTCCAATTTGCTACAGCAGGGGAAAAAAATTCCTTCCTGATCCCCCAAGAGGCGATCGGATTTTCCCTGGATCAACTTTACCTATGTTAGTACCTAGTTATATTATGTACCATCATGAAAGTATCCAGGCCTTTCTTAAAGTAATCTACTGAGCTGGCCAGAACCACCTCTGGAGTCTATTCCACATTTTCACAGCTCTAACTGTGAAGAAACCTTTCCGTATTTGAAGATGAAATCTCTTTTCCTCTAGACATAAAGAGTGCTCCCTTGTCCTCTGGGTTGACCGAACAGAGAACAACTCAACACCAAGTTCACTATATGGACCCCTAATGTATTTGAACATGTTGATCATATCCCCCCTTATTCTCCTCTTATCAAGAGTGAATACATTCAGTTCCTCTAATCTTTCCTCATAGCTGAGCTCCTTCATGCCTCTTATCAGTTTGGTTGCCCTTCTCTGCACTTTCTCCAGTTCCCCGATATCCTTTTTGAGAACTGGTGCCCAAAACTGAACGGCATATTCCAGATGAGGTCTTACTAATGATTTGTACAGGGGCAAAATGATATCTCTCTCTCTGGAGTCCATACCTCTCCTAATACAGGAAAGGACTTTGTTCGCTTTGGAAACAGCAGCTTGGCATTGCATGCTATTATTGAGATTATGATCTACCAAAACCCCCAGATCCTTCTCCACTATGGATCCCCCCAGTTGTACCCCCCCTAGTATGTATGATGCATATTCTTAGCCCCCAAGTGCAGAACTTTACATTTATCAACATTAAACCTCATCTGCCACATAGTCGCCCAATTAGACAGAGCATTGAGGTCGGCTTGTAAATTGGTGACATCCTGTAAGGACGTTATTCCACTGCATATCTTGGTGTCATCTGCAAAGACAGAAATGTTACTTTTGATCCCAGACCCAATATCATTTATAAAGATATTAAAAAGTAAGGGTCCCAGCACTGAACCTTGGGGTACACCACTCATAACCTCAGACCATTCAGAGTAACAATCATTAATCACTACTCTCTGAATTCTGTCTTTTAGCCAATTTTCTATCCATTTACAAAATTATATTTCCAAACCAGTAGACTTTACCTTACACATGAGCCGTGTGTGCGGAACTGTATTGAATGCTTTTGCAAAATCCAAATATATCACGTCCACCGCCACCCCTCTGTCCAAGTATACCACCGTCCACCGCCACCCCTCTGTCCAAGTATACCACCGTCCACCGCCACCCCTCTGTCCAAGTATACCACCGTCCACAGTCACCCCTCTGTCCAAGGTTTTACTTACCACCTCATAAAAAGAAATCAGATTTGTCTGACAACTTCAGGGCCAGATTAAGAACATCGTGGGCCTGGTGCTAAGGATTTTTGTGGGGCCTTTTATAAACAATAAATAAATAAAAATGCTAACTATTTTTTGTTATAACAAATTAAATTAAAGAGAGAGAAGGAGGATGAGAGAGAGAGAGAAAGGGGATGAAAGAGGTGTGAGGGGTAAGGGAGGGAGGATGAGAGAGAAAGGGGGGGGATGGGAGAGAGGATGCACATGAGGATGTGTGGGAATGACATCAACGCAGCCTGGCCAAGGCAAATGACGGAAGGCACAGAACCCAGAAGGATGCCCGGGTGAAGATGGAAGTGCCCGGGCCCCGCCGGATTGATCACAGCACAGCACTGGAGGGCTCAGTCTGACAGGTAAGTGTGCCCTAATGTGCTAATATGCTGGGCATACTTTTACATTATGGCATAACCTACCCCAGGGCCTCTAAAAAGTAGTAATGTTAGAAAAGTTTACTACCACTTTAATATCACAGGAGCCTCTCATGAGCCCCCCTACTGACCCTGTGGCCCTTGGGCAGTGCCTAAGTACATAGTTGTCAACATTTCAAAAATATTTTCAGGGACGCTTTTTTTACAAGTGCTATAATTAGAGTAGCTGACATCCCCCGTGTTCCTCTATACATCACAATAGTAATTACAAAATAAAATAAGTACTAATAATGGGGGATAACAAATATGAGGACTGTGAGATTTCCTTTAGTTGAACTGACAAAAGTGCCCATTCTAGAGCTGGTAACATTGAGGAACATATAATTTTAACATATAATTTTAAAGAACAATTTTTGTAGGTAAGAGGCATAGGGGAGGAGTATGGATGGTATAAAAGTGGGAAGTATGTGTAGGTGAGGGAGAGGAATGTGGAGGGTCTAACAGTGGGCCCTATGTACATGAGAGGAGTGCAGAGGGTATGGCAGAAGGCACTATGTACAGAAGAGGAGTGTAAAGGGTAAGACAGTGGGCAGTATGCACAGCAGAGGAGTGTAGAGGGAATGACATTGGGCACTATATATAAGAGAAGAGTGTGGAGGGTATGACAGTGGGCACTATGTACAGGAGAGTAGGACAGTAAGCAGTAATTACAGGAGAGGAGTGTAGAGGGAGGGTATGACGGTGGGCACTATGTATAGGAGAGGAGTATGGAGGGTATGACAGAAGTATGTACAGGAGTGGAGGGTATGACAGTGGGCACTATGTATAGGAGAGAAGTGTTGGAGGTATGACAGTGGGCACTATGTATATGAGAGGAGTATGGAGGGTATGATAGTGAGTTGTATGTACAGGAGAGGAGTGTGGAGGGTATGACAGTGGGCACTATGTATAGGAGAGAAGTGTTGGAGGTATGGCAGTGGGCACTATGTATAGGAGAGGAGTATGGAGGGTATGGCGGTGGACACTGTATAGGTGAGGAGTGTGAAGGGTACGACAGTGGACACTATGTACAGGAGAGAAGTGTATGACAGCGGGCACTATGTACAGGTGAGGAGTGTGTAGGATATGACAGCGGGCGTTATGTATAGGAGAGAAGTGTGGAGGGTATGACATTAAGCAGTATGTACAGGAGAGAAGTGTGGAGAGTATGACAGTGGGTACTATGTTTAGGAGAGAAGTGTGGAGAGTATGACAGTGGGCACTATGTATAGGAGAGAAGTGTGGAGAGTATGACAGTGGGCACTATGTATAGGAGAGAAGTTTGGAGAGTATGACAGTGGGCACTATGTATAGGAGAGAAGTGTGGAGAGTATGACAGTGGGCACTATGTATAGGAGAGGAGGATGAAGTAATCTGGGAAGGAAAAATGTAAAGGTTTGTGGAAGGATGTTTAGGGACTGCGTAGTGGTTAAGCGGGCCAGACATGGATTGAAATTACACCAATTAAGCAGAGACCAGCCATAGTCGATCTATGTATGGGCTAGCTGGTTTTACACAAGTCAACCTATTAACCGACTTGAGTACAACCAGCCTGTCAGGTTTTCCCCAAAACAATCAGTGCTGCCAGCTATAGTTAGCAACACTAATCATTGTATTGACTGGCAGAACACAATAACACTGCGGGAGTGATCGCCCCATTCACAGGTCAGCAGGTGGGAGGGTGTGTGGGGACAGGCTGGGGAGAGATACTAGTCAGTCCCTGGGTAGGCACTGGTTAGTATCAGAGCCAGATACACACAGGTTACATACGCCAAGATCATTAGAGCAAGAGCAATAGTTCTAGCACTAGACCTCCTCTGTAACTCTAAACATGTAACCTGTAAAGAAATGTAAAGCATGGCTTAATACACAACAAAAAATCGTGATAACTTTAGTGTTTTTTTAAATGAATCAAACAGTTTCTTTCCAACATAAAAAGTTGCAAATACCACCATTTTATTCCATAGGATGTTGGCTAAAACAATATATAATGCTTGAGGGTTCTGAGTAATTTTCTAGCATAAAAAAAATGATGATTTTTACATGTAGGAGAGAAGTCTCAGGCCGCGTACACACGGGCGGACTGTTCGCCCAACTTTGTCCGCTGAACAGTGTTTGGGCGGACAGTCCGCTCGTGTGTGGGCTTTCAGCGGACAGTTTCAGCGGACAGTTTGACGAACAAGGTTTTTCGGAATTTCCGAAAAACTGTCCGCTGAAACCTTGTTTCAGCGAACAGTCCGCTCGTGTGTAGGCTTGTTCGTCAAACTAAGTTCCGCGCATGCTCAGAAAGGATTTACACACCGAAAGTTATAATGCAGTGTATAGGGCGTCGTATTTTTCGTCCCGTCGTACGTGCCGTTCACGTCATCGCGCGCGGTTTCAGCAAACTGTTCGTCCGTCGTGTGTGGCCATGTCCGTCCATGCTAAGTTTGAGCGGACTGTTTGCCGAAACTGTTTGACGGACAAAGTTGGGCGAACAGTCCCCGCGTGTGTACGCGGCCTCAGAATGGGCCTGGTTGCCAAGGGGTTAATTATTATAAGTAATATACAAATAATTATTATAAGCTCTGTGAGGTCATCCTCTCAGTCTGCTGCAGAGTGTTCCAGCTTGTATTTATACTGCCGCTCTGTATGTAGCTTCTGACAGGCTGTGCAAGGAGTCCCGTATCTCCGGAACCATAGATGATAGCAGACCCATATTTTAACCAGCGCTGGAGTGGGTCTTTAGCTACCTACCCCCCAAATATGGGGTCTCTGTGACTCCTGATCGCCAAGCTACAATCCTCGAAGTCGATCTTTTTTTTCTTTTTTTTTTTTGATTTTTTTTTTTTTTTTGGGGCAAATGGGCCTATCTTGAGAAAGGGGCCTGGACCTGCAGCTCCAATAGCCCCTATGTTAATCCGGCCCTGCCCATGCCATTTTTCTCAATGATTTTCAACCATATTACAAGAACCAGATATAACATTAAAACCGCAAGCAGTTTTAAATGATGTTTTTTCGGTTTAATGTCATTTTGTGCAGGGACTGTTCTAAACACGGGAAACACGTGGCACTTCACAGGCATACTACAGACACCCCCCAGGCACCATATTTAAAGGAACATTTCACTTTTTTTTCTCACTTTAATCGTCATTAAAATCAGTGCTCCCGCCAAAACGGCCATTTTTAAAAACATTTTAGGCATTGACCCATGTCCCCTGGCCAGGTCCCCAAACCCTTTTTAGGACAGTATCTTGCATATTAGCCGTTAAAATTAGCACTTTTAATTTCGAACGTTCGAGTCCCATAGACTTCAATGGGGTTCTAAAGTTCGTACGATTTTGGGGTCCGTTCGAAAGTTCTGGTGCGAACCGAACCGGGGGGTGTTTGGCTCATCCCTATATTTGGTACACAAAAGTTATTTTCAGGACTGGTATAGGTGTTAGGTGTAGTTCAGGATATAGGTTTGAGGCAGTGCTGTGCTAGTGATTGTTGCAGCAGCCTGAGAGTCTTTTGTCAGTTTAGAGAAAGGGACAGGACGGTGTGTGCTGCAGGGACAGTCAGTTTAGTCATTAGCTGTTACTATCAGGTCCACAAAAGTGCTATTCCAGTTATTGTTCCAGCAGCCTCTGTTTTGTCAGTTTATGTAGGGACAGGCAGGAAGCTGTGTGTGAGGCAGTGAGGATCAGTTTAATCAGTAGCTGTTACTATATTAGTTCCACAAAGGTTCTTTTCAGGACTGGTATCAGTGGTATGGTAATGGGCTTGTACACGTATAATATACTTTCTTCCAAATATAGAAAGAATATTATACTTGACTGCTGCCCTTCTGCTGCAGTCTGCTAATCAGTCACACACAACCTACTTGTTCCACAAAGGTCCTTATAAGGACTGGTAACCTGGTGTAGGGTGCTATAGTACATAGGGTTGAGTGAGGTACAGTCTGCTATTCTATAAGCACTGGTATAGGTCCACAATACATAGAGTTGAGGTGCACTACTGCTGACCGCTGCCCTATACTGCAGCAGTCCTTCATCGGTATAGGGACTGACGTACAGTCTGCTAATCAGTCACACACAACCTACTTGTTCCACAAAGGTCCTTATAAGGACTGGTAACCTGGTGTAGGGTGCTATAGTACATAGGGTTGAGTGAGGTACAGTCTGCTATTCTATAAGGACTGGTATAGGTCCACAATACATAGGGTTGAGGTGCACTACTGCTGACCACTGCCCTATACTGCAGCAGTCCTTCTTCGGTATAGGGACTGACGTACAGTCTGCTAATCAGTCACACACAACCTACTTGTTCCACAAAGGTCCTCATAAGGACTGGTAACCTGGTGTAGGGTGCTATAGTACATAGGGTTGAGTGAGGTACAGTCTGCTATTCTATAAAGACTGGTATAGGTCCACAATACATAAGGTTGAGGTGCACTACTGCTGATCGCTGCCCTATACTGCAGCAGTCCTTCATCGGTATAGGGACTGACGTGCAGTCTGCTAATCAGTCACACACAACCTACTTGTTCCACAAAGATCCTTATAAAGACTGGTAACCTGGTGTAGGGTGCTACAGTACATAGGGCTGAGTGAGGTACAGTCTGCTATTCTATAAGGACTGGTATAGGTCCATAATACATAGGGTTGAGGTGCACTACTGCTGACCACTGCCCTATACTGCAGCAGCCCTTCATCGGTATAGGGACTGATGTACAGTCTGCTAATCAGTCACCCACAACCTACTTGTTCCACAAAGGTCCTTATAAGGACTGGTAACCTGGTGTAGGGTGCTATAGTACATAGGGTTGAGTGAGGTACAGTCTGCTATTATATAAGGACTGGTATAGGTCCACAATACATAGGGTTGTGGTGCACTACTGCTGACCGCTGCCCTATACTGCAGCAGTCCTTCATCGGTATAGGGACTGACGTACAGTCTGCTAATCAGTCACACACAACCTACTTGTTCCACAAAGGTCCTTATAAGGACTGGTAACCTGGTGTAGGGTGCTATAGTACATAGGGTTGAGTGAGGTACAGTCTGCTATTCTATAAGGACTGGTATAGGTCCACAATACATAGGGTTGAGGTGCACTACTGCTGACCGCTGCCCTATACTGCAGCAGTCCTTCATCGGTATAGGGACTGACGTACAGTCTGCTAGTCAGTCACACACAACCTACTTGTCCCACAAAGGTCCTTATAAGGATTGGTAACCTGGTGTAGGGTGCTACAGTACATAGGGTTGAGTGAGGTACAGTCTGCTATTCTATAAGGACTGGTATAGGTCCAAAATACATAGGGTTGAGGTGCACTACTGCTGACCGCTGCCCTATACTGCAGCAGTCCTTCATCGGTATAGGGACTGACGTACAGTCTGCTAATCGGTCACACACAACCTACTTGTTCCACAAAGGTCCTTATAGGGACTTGTAACCTGGTGTAGGGTGCTATAGTACATAGGGCTGAGTGAGGTACAGTCTGCTATTCTATAAGGACTGGTATAGGTCCACAATACATACGGTTGAGGTGCACTACTGCTGACCGCTGCCCCATACTGCAGCACTCCTTCATCGGCATAGGGACTGATGTACAGTCTGCTAATCGGTCACACACAACCTACTTGTTCCACAAAGGTCCTTATAAGGACTGGTAACCTGGTGTAGGGTGCTATAGTACATAGGGTTGAGTGAGGTACAGTCTGCTATTCTATAAGGACTGGTATAGGTCCACTATACATAGGGTTGAGGTGCACTATTGCTGACCTCTGCCCTATACTGCAGCAGTCCTTTATCAGTATAGGGACTGAGAGTATTGTCACAGGGTCATTTAAAAAATGACAGGCAGAGGAAGAGGCAGGCCCTTCCGCAGGGGTGGTAGGGGTAGGGCAGGAGCAACAGGCTTGAGCCAAAGTAGGAAGTTGCAGAAGGTGCGTTCAATTCATTTAAAGGATGCACCAGACTTGGTTGAGTGGCTCACTCAGCCTTACTCTTCTGCACCCTCCTCATCCTCTCGATCTGCACCCTCTTCTTCACTCTCTGCTATGTGCACCCCCAAAGACACTACCACCAACAACACCACCACATACCTTCCGCTTGAGTCACAGGAATTATTTTACGATCCATATCAAGACATTTCTAATGCGCAGCCACTCTTGGTATTGGATCAGGAAGAGGAGGTAGCAACAACCGCTACTCAGCAGTCTGACAACAGTACCCAGATCAGCCCAAGGAGGAGGTTGGTCCCCGGTGTTTCTGCCTACTCCGAGATCTCTACTTATAGCGGTGGGGAAGGTGACATCGATGATGACGTGTCTAGTGATGTCACGTGGGTGCCCACAAGAGAGGAAGAGGAGGGGAGTTCAGAGGGAGATATGGACCAGCAGATAGGGAGGAGAAGCAGGAATAACTTACATTGCACAGGAGGGCCAAAGCAGACTGCAAATGTATCAGGAGCGAGTCATCGACCATGTACGGTCACATCTGGCGTTCCCAGGACACCGGCACATGGCTCCGCAGTGTGAGCTTTTTTTAACGTGTCCGCTGCTGACAATAGCGTTGCCATCTGCAATCTTTGCAGTCAACGCATTAGTCGCGGTAAGCCCAACACTCACCTAGGGACGACCGCCATAAGAAGGAACATGAGCAGCCATCACCGAGCCGAGTGGGAGCAACGAAACACACAAAGCCACACTCCAGGCTCTCACTGTCCAGCCTCGTCTTCTACTTCTCCTTCTCCTCTCTCCTCACAATTGTCCTCCACTCCACCTTCCATCACGCCAAGCTCACGTTTTTCTGCAAAAAGGCAGGCTTCCATGGGCCTAATGTTCGAGCGTAAAAAAATGATGACGCCGGATAACCCTCTTGCCCAACGATTGACGGCTGGCTTGTCAGAACTCATAGCCCGCCAACTACTGCCATATAAACTGGTGGACTCGGAGGCCTTTCGCAAATTTGTGGCCATTGGAACACCACAATGGAAGGTCCCAGGAAGGAAGTATTTCTCAGAGAAGGGAATCCCAGAGCTATATGGCTATGTTCAGCGGCAAGTGAATGTATCTCTGGCACACAGTGTCGGTGCCAAGATACATCTGACCACAGACACGTGGTCTAGCAAACACGGGCAGGGTAGGTATATCACTTTTACTGCCCACTGGGTGAACCTTCTGACGCCCGTCAAGCATGTAACCCGTGGCACCCGTGTAGATTTGGTTTTACCGCCATGGATTGCATGCAGGCCTGGCTCTTCTTCTCCTCCTCCTCCTACTCCATCCTCCTCCCACTCCTCTTGCTATTAGATCAGGAAGAGGAGGTAGCAACAACCGCCACTCAGCAATCTGACGACAGTACCCAGATAAGCCCAAGGAGGAGGTTGGTCCCCGCTTTTGCTGCCTACTCCGAGATCTCTACTTATAGCGGTGGGGAAGGTGACGTCGATGATGACGTGTCTAGTGATGTCACGTGGGTGCCCACAAGAGAGGAAGAGGAGGGGAGTTTAGAGGGAGATATGGACCAGCAGATAGGAAGGAGAAGCAGGAATAACTTACATTGCACAGGAGGGACAAAGCAAGCTGCAAATATATCAGGAGCGAGCCATCGACCATGTACGGTCACATCTGGCGACACCGGCACATGGCTCCACAGTGTGGGCTTTTTTTAACGTGTCCGCTGCTGACAATAGCGTTGCCATCTGCAATCTTTGCAGTCAACGCATTAGTCGCGGTAAGCCCAACACTAACCTAGGGACGACCGCCTTAAGAAGGCACATGAGCAGCCATCACTGAGCCCAGTGGGAGCAACAGAACACACAAAGCCACACTCCAGGCTCTCACCGTCCAGCCTCGTCTTCTACTTCTCCTTCTCCTCTCTCCTCACAATTGTCCTCCACTCCACCTTCCATCACGCCAAGCTCACGTTTTTCTGCAAAAAGGCAGGCTTCCGCGGGCCTAATGTTCGAGCGTAAAAAAATGATGACACCGGATAACCCTCTTGCCCAACGGTTGATGGCTGGTTTGTCAGAACTCATAGCCCACCAACTACTGCCATATAAACTGGTGGACTCGGGAGCCTTTCGCAAATTTGTGGCCATTGGAACACCACAATGGAAGGTCCCAGGAAGGAAGTATTTCTCAGAGAAGGGCATCCCAGAGCTATATGGCCATGTTCAGCGGCAAGTGAATGTATCTCTGTCACACAGTGTCTGTGCCAAGATACATCTGACCACAGACACGTGGTCTAGCAAACACGGGCAGGGAAGGTATATCACTTTTACTGCCCACTGGGTGGACCTTCTGATGGCCGTCAAGCATGTAACCCGTGGCACCCGTGTAGATTTGGTTTTACCGCCACGGATTGCATGCAGGCCTGACTCTTCTTCTCCTCCTCCTCCTACTCCATCCTCCTCCCTCTCCTCCTCAGCTGCCTCCTCCTTTTCCGCTGCTAGCGTCTCTTCCGCTGCACCGCCCAAGCTCCCCAGAACCTATTCCACATGCCAGGTGAGACGTTGCCATGCCATGCTGCGTCTGTTGTTCCTGGAAGCCAAGAGCCACACTGGCCCGGCACTCCTTTCAGCTTTGCGTTCACAGGCAGATCAGTGGCTAACACCGCTCAATTTGACAGTTGGTAAAGTGGTGTGTGACAACGGTGCCAATCTGCTTAGCGCATTTAAACGGCAAAATCATGCAGGTGCCTTGCATGGCACACGTCTTAAACTTGGTCGTGCAGCGATTCCTTGTCAAATACCCTGGGGTCCAGGACATCTTGCGGCAGGCAAGGAAAATCTCGGCCCATTTCAGAAGATCTTACACGGCCATGGCTCGCCTTGCTGACATTCAGCGGCAACACAATCTGCCGGTCAGACGTCTTATTTGCGATTTCCCGACACAATGGATCTCAACCTTCTATATGCTTGATAGGCTGCTTCAGCAGAAACGTGCAGTTAACGTCTACCTGTATGAACTCTGCGGCAGAACAGGTTCTGGGGAGCTGGGTTTTTTTTCACCGTGCCAGTGGCTGCTCATGCGAGATGCATGCAGACTTCAGCGGCCATTTGAGGAGATCACCAAACTGGTCAGTCGCAGCCATGGCACCATCAGTGACATGGTACCTTATGCCTTCTTTATGGAACATGCATTGCGTTGTGTCATTGATCAAGCTGTGGAGGAGCAGGAGCGGGAAGATGAGGAAGTCGCAATGCTGGATGAATTCCCAGGGGGGGCTACTCTATCTGAGACAAGTCAACAACAGGAGTCTGAAGAGGAGTCAGAGGAGGATGGTGCCGGGGCGGATGAGGAGGAGCAAGAAGAGCATGCTTTAAACCTTTCTGGGATCCCTGTTGTGCGTGGATGGGGAGAGGAGAATGAAGAGGACGACATTAACCTGGATGATGAGCAGGAGCCAGGCCACCACACCGCTTCCACTAGTGCAAATGGGGGCCTTCATGCTCCAGTGTTTTAATAGGGACCCCCGTATAAAAAGCATAAGGGTCAAGGACCAGAACTGGGTGGCAACGTACTTAGACCCCCGGTACAAACACAAAATGGCAGAAATGTTACCGCCGTCGCAGAGGGCTGTCAGAATGCAGCACTTCCAGGCCTTGCTTCGAGAAATGCTGCATTCTGCTTTTGCGTGCGCTGGCAGAGGAGCAATTCCGACTCCCAGAGAAGGAGTTGTGGGTACCAATCCAACAGCGCCTGCAAGAAGAGGCCGGTTTGAAGATGTGTTGGTGACTTCGGATATGAGGTCATTCTTTCAGCCGACCCATCGACAGGTGTCATCCGGATCCATGCAACATCAATCAAAAAGGTAAAAAAGGTAGTTGGCGCACAAATGAATGGTCCCTTTAAAAAAAAAAAAAAACGCTTATCTATCTCATGGGATATTCATTATTTAAGTGGATGTCCTGTGGTTGGTCTCTATGTGCAGCTGCTAACCCATTATGGAAATGGATACAGACAATAAACGATCAAAAAAACAGCGCATCAAAGAAACTCATGGTATAATATGAAAAAAACCTATAAAAAGTCATTTATTGAATATAAAGAGAAACAAAGACATCTGATCCTCTCAGGATCTGGAAAGCATAAAGTCCATCAATCGTAAAAAATGACGGATGTTTGGTGATAAAAGCCCCTCGGGTCTCTCAGTTGTGACTTTGGGGTAGTGAAAACAAAGACAAGACTGCACTGCTACCAGTTCCCTGTACCTGATAACTATAAACAATCCTTTCTCATAAAGAAGGGGAAACACAAAATATATGTGAGAGCCAGTGCAAATGAATGGAACTGTGTTCCGAAAGTCACTCACTTCATGGATGATCTGTTGGACTGAGGCGCCGCCGTGCCGAGCCTGTGGAGTGGAGGGGAGGTGTTTAATTCTGCTCCATCTGATGCATTCGGCTTTGGGGCAAAGGTGTAGTGCACGCTGGATGGTGTGTGTTAAAGTTGAACACAAGGTGGCGTCCGCTTGGCGTGATGGAAAGCTTGGAGCGCACCGCACTGCGTGTAACGCCGCTCTCCGAGTTAGGAAGCTTTCACGTGGAGGGCTCCTAGATAGGAAGTTAGATGTCACGTGGAGGGCTCCTAGATAGGAAGCCTCCTATCTAGGAGCCCTCCATGTGACAAGCCCCCCACGTGACAAACAGCCACTCGGACAAGCGGCGTTACACGCAGTGCGGTGCGCTCCAAGCTTTCCATCACGCCAAGCGGACGCCACCTTGTGTTCAACTTTGACACACACCATCCAGCGTGCACTACACCTTTGCCCCAAAGCCGAATGCATCAGATGGAGCAGAATTAAACACCTCCCCTCCACTCCACAGGCTCGGCACGGCGGCGCCTCAGTCCAACAGATCATCCATGAAGTGAGTGACTTTCGGAACACAGTTCCATTCATTTACACTGGCTCTCACATATATTTTGTGTTTCCCCTTCTTTAGTGGAAAGGATTGTTTATAGTTATCAGGTACAGGGAACTGGTAGCAGTGCAGTCTTGTCTTTGTTTTCACTACCCCAAAGTCACAACTGAGAGACCCGAGGGGCTTTTATCACCAAACATCCGTCATTTTTTACGATTGATGGACTTTATGCTTTCCAGATCCTGAGAGGATCAGATGTCTTTGTTTCTCTTTAAATTCAATAAATGACTTTTTAAATGTTTTTTTCATATTATACCATGAGTTTCTTTGATGCGCTGTTTTTTTGATCGTTTATTGTCATCCGGATCCAGCATCAGGGAACGCCTAGACCATCAGGTGTCCGACTACATTGGGTTAACGGCCGATGTGGACGCTCTGAGGAGTGATGAACCCCTGGACTACTGGGTGGGCAGGCTTGACCTCTGGCCAGAGCTTGCCCAATTTGCAATCGAACTGTTGGCTTGCCCCTCATCCAGTGTCCTGTCCGAAAGGACGTTCAGCGCAGCAGGGGTGTTCATGACCGATAAGCGTACTCGCCTAGCTCACGACAGTGTTAACTACCTCACATTTCTAAAAATGAATGAGGCATGGATCTCGGAGGAATTCAACACATGTGACCCGTAGACCATGTATATGTCTATAAACAATTTTTTTAATCAAGCACACAGACCTTCTTTCTTCATTTGGCTCACTTCCTTGTCCCAAAAAAGCACACCATACTATATGCCCCTACCCTTCTCTTTGAAGAGGTTGAGTGGTGTCATATTTCTACTGGGGCTGCTTATGAGGGGATCACACCATCCCTGTGCTGTGCTGACTTACTCCTGGGGGTTCTTATTATGAGGGGATCACACCATCCCTGTGCTGTGCTGATTTTCTCCTGGGCCTGCTTATTATGAGGGGATCACACCATCCCTGTGCTGTGCTGACTTCCTCCTGGGGGTTCTTATTATGAGGGGATCACACCATCCCTGTGCTGTGCTGATTTTCTCCTGGGCCTGCTTATTATGAGGGGATCACATCATCCCTGTGCTGTGCTGACTTACTTCTGGGGGTTCTTATTATGAGGGGATCACACCATCCCTGGCTGTGCTGATTTTCTCCTGGGCCTGCTTATTATGAGGGGATCACACCATCCCTGTGCTGTGCTGATTTTCTCCTGGGCCTGCTTATTGTGAGGGGATCACACCATCCCTGTGCTGTGCTGACTTCCTCCTGGGGGTTCTTATTATGAGGGGATCACACCATCCCTGTACTGTGCTGATTTTCTGCTGGGCCTGCTTATTATGAGGGGATCACACCATCCCTGGCTGTGCTGATTTTCTCCTGGGCCTGCTTATTATGAGGGGATCACACCATCCCTGTACTGTGCTGATTTTCTCCTGGGCCTGCTTATTATGAGGGGATCACACCATCCCTGTGCTGTGCTGACTTACTCCTGGGGGTTCTTATTATGAGGGGATCACGCCATCCCTGTGCTGTGCTGACTTCCTCCTGGGGGTTCTTATTATGAGGGGATCACACCATCCCTGTGCTGTGCTGATTTTCTGCTGGGCCTGCTTATTATGAGGGGATCACACCATCCCTGGCTGTGCTGATTTTCTCCTGGGCCTGCTTATTATGAGGGGATCACACCATCCCTGTGCTGTGCTGATTTTCTCCTGGGCATGCTTATTATGAGGGGATCACACCATCCCTGTGCTGTGCTGACTTACTCCTGGGGGTTCTTATTATGAGGGGATCACACCATCCCTGTGCTGTGCTGATTTTCTCCTGGGCCTGCTTATTATGAGGGGATCACACCATCCCTTTGCTGTGCTGATTTACTCCTGGGGGTTCTTATTATGAGGGGGATTACACCATCCCTGTGCTGTGCTGATTTCCTCCTGGGGCTGCTTACGGTGCTGCTGTCAGTGCTGTATATCACGGTGCTGGTGTGAGTGCTTAATGTCACTCTGCTGATGTCAGTGCTCTCTATCACGGTGCTGCTGTAAGTGCTGTATATCACGGTGCGGGTGTGAGTGCTTAATGTCACGCTGCTGATGTCAGTGCTCTCTATCACGGTGCTGCTGTCAGTGCTGTATATCACGGTGCTGATGTCAGTGCGGTATGTCACGCTTCTGATGTCAGTGCTCTCTATCACGGTGCTGCTGTCAGTGCTGTATATCACGGTGCTGATGTCAGTGCGGTATGTCACACTTCTGATGTCAGTGCTCTCTATCACGGTGCTGCTTTCAGTGCTGTATATCACGGTGCTGATGTCAGTGCTGTATGTCACGCTTCTGATGTCAGTGCTCTCTATCACGGTGCTGCTGTCGGTGCTGTATATCACGGTGCTGGTGTGAGTGATTTATGTCATGCTGCTGATGTCAGTGCTCTCTATCACGGTGCTGCTGTCAGTGCTGTATATCACGGTGCTAGTGTGAGTGATTTATGTCACGCTGCTGATGTCAGTACTCTCTATCACGGTGTTGCTGTCAATGCTGTATATCACGGTGCTGGTGTTAGTGCTTTATGTCACGCTGCTGATGTCAGTGCTCTCTATCACGGTGCTGATGTCAGTGCTCTCTATCACGGTGCTGTTGTCAGATGACTCTATCACGGCGCAGGTGTCATTGCTGTATGTCACGCTGCTGGTGATCATCTCCTGCACCCTCTTCTTTGCCTACCCTGGTCCCTGACCTTCCCTCTCCTCCATTGCCTTCATGCGCTCCACAGTCCTGAATTGTCACAACAATTTCCCATATAAAAAAAGAATGCTTGTAGTTGTTGATCCCAGATTCACCTCATACATGTGTTATGTCATTGGCCATGTGGTGGGACTATGTTTACCCAGCTAATAATTATTTTGTGGCTACAAATTTGACCTGTAGGTTTGCGAAGTTCGCCTCCCATTGAAGTCAATGGGGCCCGCTGCGAACGTTCCGGTGAGCGAACTATCGGCCCGTCGGAAGTTCGTCTATCACTACTAACCAGTCCCTTATCAGTGCCACCTAGCAGTGCTGCTATCAGTGTAACTTACCAATGCCGATCAATGTCTATTATTGGCACCCATCAGTGCCCATCACTGCCACCTATTAGTGCCCATCACTGCCACCTATCAGTGCCACCTATTAGTGCCACTTCTCAGTGCCAACCAGTGCCATCTATCAATGCCCTTCAGTGCCACCTCTCAGAACACACCAGTGCCATCTATCAGTGCCCACCAGAGCTTTGTATGACCGCGCAATTGTCATGCAAAATGCATCAGCGCTGAAAGCTGAAAATTGGTCTGGGCAGGAGGAGGGTTTAGGTGCCCGGTAAGAAAGTGGTTAACAGCTTTCCGGTCTAAATGACATAGATGTGAATATAACACTTATGTTCATGTTGTTAAAATAAAAAGAGGAATTAGTTGCAATTTACTGGTCATTTTTATAAGTGTGACAACAGTAATGGTCCTTGTTGTTCACACATAGTGAGGGGTGAGAGTTAAATCCTCTGTTAGTGGGAAGGAGTTTTAAAATGACTTTGTTTAACAATTGCAACACTCGTTACATTGTATACTTCATAACATGTAACCTTTGTTTGATACAATGTAATGTAATGGTAGAACAACAAGGAGACTTGGAGATCAGCTGCACAATCAATGGACCATCCTTTGGACAATACTGAGTAGATCTCTTGGCTAAAGTAGCAAAACATTTTAACCATTTGTTTATAAGGAAAGGAGAGAGATGGGACTTTGAGTGAAGCACACAACATTTGACTACAGTGGAATTTTTATTTTTACTTTTTTTTTTCTTTGCACACAAGTTAACCATTTAAGGGCCAGGTCTTTTTCCTACACTTTTTTGCTAGAAAATTAGAACCCTCAAACATTATATATACATAGATATTTTAGCATGAGACCCTAGAGAATAAAATGGCGGTCATTGCAATATTTTACATCACACTGTATTTGTGCAGCAGTGTTTCAAATGCATATGTGGGCTTGGCTTACATATGAGTTCACTTCTGTGCAGGCTCGGAGGGATGGGACACGTTACTTTATTTATTTTTTTTCATATTTTTTTTTACACTGTCCCTTAATTTTTTTTTAGCACTTTTATCCTATTACAAGGAATGTAAACATCCCTTGTAATAAAAAAAAAGCATGACAGGACCTCTTTATTGTGAGATCTGGCTTCAAAAATACCTCACATCTTACAATTACACTTTATAGCAAAAAAAAAGTAATTTTAGGATTACAAAAAATAAATAAAATAAAATTTCCCTTTAAGGCTGTTAGGCAAAAGTGATGTAAAGCCGCGTACACACGTAGCCGTCTGTCCGACGTACTTAGTTTGGCGGATGTCCGCCAAACTGTCCGTCGGAATTTTCGAACGGGCTACTTGCCCACACACGGCACTTTTTCAGCGGACTAATACGGCGTACTAAGTCCGCCGTACTAAGTCCGCCGTACTTTCGAAATGAACGGACTCGACCACACACGCGGAGGAAAGTCCGCTAATTTTGAGCGCGTCTCCAGGTAGGCGGGGCCCGCGAAGGAGACGTTGCTGGCCCTGCCGCCTGGTATGGACTTAAAGGGGAACCCCCAACGCCGAAAAGAATCGGCGTGGGGGTCCCCCCAAGTCCACAACAGACCCTTGTCCGAGCACGCTACCCGGCCGGCCAGGAAAGGGGTGCGAGCGAGCGCCCCCCCCCCCCCCCCCGAGCCGTACCAGGCCGCGTGCCCTCAACATGGGGGGTGCCTTGGGGAAGGGGGGGCCGCGCGGCCCCCCACCCCAAAGCACCTTGTCCCCATGTTGATGAGGACAAGGGCCTCTTCCCGACAACCCTGGTGGTTGGTTGTCGGGGTCTGCGGGCGGGGGGCTTATCGGAATCCGGGAGCCCCCTTTGATAAGGGGGCCCCCGGATACCGGCCCCCCACCCTATGTAAATGAGTATGGGGTACAATGTACCCCTACCCATTCACCTGTAAAATAAAAGTACAAAAAAAACACAACACACGAGATAAAATACTTTATTGCACAGCTCCGGAGGTCTTCCGTCTTTGGGGGTCTTCTCGCCGGACTCCTCCGCTATCTTCTTGTAGCTCTTTTGCTAGCGGAGGAGTCCGGCTTTCTTCCTCGCCGCCGGCCTCTTCTCCCGACTTCGGGGGTCTTGTCCCCCTCTTCGGTTCTTCTGTCGCCGCTGTCTTCCGTTCTTCTTCTTCTTCTTCTCCTTCTTCTCCAGGAGATGTTGACTCGACGCTCTCTCCGGCCACAATGCCAGGGACGCGCTTCGTGGCCACTTATATAGGGACAAGGGGCGGTGTCACATGGTTTTATGTCACATGGGTTGGTGTCACATGGTGACCTCGCCCCCTTACGATGTCACAGTCCCCATGTGACATCAACCCATATGACCAACCCATGTGACATAAAGCGTGACATACAGCACTGACATCAGCACCGTGATATACAGCACTGACAGCAGCACCTTGATAGAGAGCACTGACATCAGAAGCGTGACATACAGCACTGACATCAGCACCGTGATATACAGCACTGACAGCAGCACCGTGATAGAGAGCACTGACATCAGAAGCGTGACATACAGCACTGATATCAGCACCGTGATATACAGCACTGACAGCAGCACCGTGATAGAGAGCACTGATATCAGCAGCGTGACATTAAGCACTCACACCCGCACCATGATATACAGCACTGACAGCAGCACCGTGATAGAGAGCACTGACATCAGAAGCGTGACATACAGCACTGACATCAGCATCGTGATATACAGCACTGACATCAGCACCGTGATAGAGAGCACTGACATCAGCAGCGTGACATTAAGCACTCACACCAGCACCGTGATATACAGCACTGACAGCAGCACCGTAAGCAGCCCCAGGAGTAAGTCAGCACAGCACAGGGATGGTGTGATCCCTTCATAATAAGAACCCCCAGGAGTAAGTCAGCACAGCACAGGGATGGTGTGATCCCCTCATAATAAGAACCCCCAGGAGTAAGTCAGCACAGCACAGGGATGGTGTGATCCCCTCATAATAAGAACCCCCAGGAGAAAATCAGCACAGCACAGGGATGGTGTGATCCCCTCATAATAAGCAGGCCCAGTAGAAAATCAGCACAGCACAGGGATGGTGTGATCCCCTCATAATAAGCAGGCCCAGTAGAAAATCAGCACAGCACAGGGATGGTGTGATCCCCTCATAATAAGAACCCCCAGGAGAAAATCAGCACAGCACAGGAATGGTGTGATCCCCTCATAATAAGCAGGCCCAGTAGAAAATCAGCACAGCACAGGGATGGTGTGATCCCCTCATAATAAGCAGGCCCAGTAGAAAATCAGCACAGCACAGGGATGGTGTGATCCCCTCATAATAAGAACCCCCAGGAGAAAATCAGCACAGCACAGGGATGGTGTGATCCCCTCATAATAAGAACCCCCAGGAGAAAATCAGCACAGCACAGGGATGGTGTGATCCCCTCATAATAAGAACCCCCAGGAGAAAATCAGCACAGCACAGGGATGGTGTGATCCCCTCATAATAAGAACCCCCAGGAGAAAATCAGCACAGCACAGGGATGGTGTGATCCCCTCATAATAAGCAGGCCCAGTAGAAAATCAGCACAGCACAGGGATGGTGTGATCCCCTCATAATAAGCAGGCCCAGTAGAAAATCAGCACAGCACAAGGATGGTGTGATCCCCTCATAATAAGAACCCCCAGGAGAAAATCAGCACAGCACAGGGATGGTGTGATCCCCTCATAATAAGAACCCCCAGGAGAAAATCAGCACAGCACAGGGATGGTGTGATCCCCTCATAATAAGCAGGCCCAGTAGAAAATCAGCACAGCACAGGGATCACCCTGTGACAAAACTCTTAGTCCCTATACCGATGAAGGACTGCTGCAGTATAGGGCAGCGGTCAGCAGTGGTGCACCTCAACCCTATCTATTGTGGACCGATACCGGTCCTTACAGAACAGCAGACTGTACCTCACTCAACTCTATGTACTGTAGCACCCTTCACCAAGTTACCAGTCCTTATAAGGACCTTTGTGGACCCAGTAGGTTGTGTGTGACTGATTAGCAGACTGTACGTCAGTCCCTATACTGCTGAAGGACTGCTGCAGTATAGGGCAGCGGTCAGCAGTGGTGCACCTCAACCCTATCTATTGTGGACCGATACCGGTCCTTACAGAACAGCAGACTGTACCTCACTCAACCCTATGTACTGTAGCACCCTTCACCAAGTTACCGGTCCTTATAAGGACCTTTGTGGACCCAGTAGGTTGTGTGTGACTGATTAGCAGACTGTACGTCAGTCCCTATACTGCTGAAGGACTGCTGCAGTATAGGGCAGCGATCAGCAGTGGTGCACCTCAACCCTATGTATTGTGGACCGATACCAGTCCTTACAGAACGGCAGACTGTACCGCACTCAACCCTATGTACTGTAGCACCCTACACAGACCAAGTTACCAGTCCTGATAAAGAGCTTTGTGGAACAAGTGAGTTGTGAATGATTAGCAGACTGCAGCAGAAGGGCAGCAGTCAAGTATAATATTCTTTCTATATTTGGAAGAAAGAATATTATACGTGTACAAGCCTATTACCATACCACTGATACCAGTCCTGAAAAGAACCTTTGTGGAACTAATAGTAACAGCAACTGTTTAAACTGACCCTCACTGCCTGACACACTGCTTCCTTCCTGTCCCTATACAAACTGGCAAAACAGAGGCGACTGGTACAATTACTGGTTACTCGAATAGCACTTTTGTGGACCTAATAGTAACAGCTAATGATGATGATGATGACTAATCTGGCTGTCCCTAAAATAGCAGCACATAGCGCGCTGTCCCTTTATCTAAACTGACAAAAGACACTCAGGCTGCTGCAACAATCAGTAGCACAGCAAACCTATATACACCTAACACCTATACCAGTCCTGAAAAGAACTTTTGTGTACCAAATAGCTAGTGCTTTATCTCTCCCTGCTCCAAACAGCAACCTTTCCCTATAGTGACAGAAGAAAGAATGTAAAATGGCCGCCGGATCGGGTGTATTTATAAGTTAGGGGGAATGTCCAAGTGTCCATGTGCTGTCATGTCTCAATTGGCTGTCCTGTACCCCATGATGGATGTGTCATCAGGTCAAAGTTCCTTTACACAGTAAAAACACGGAAGTCCGCCGGGCGAACGGCGCCAATAGTCCGCCGAACTGGCGGACCGCGAACAGCCGAAATTTGCCGCGAAACGACCGCCGGGCGAACTGTTCGGCCATCACTATTCTCTGGTTACAGTCTATGGAGCGCACGCCGCCCAGACCCAAGAACTTGCCCATACGGTTTGTATTTCATTGGGGCAATTGGAGCATTTTATCCTCTATGCTTATGGAAAGCCGTTTTTTTTTTATTCATGTCAAATACTTATTTTTTTCGGGTTTACACTATGGATGCCCGTTTCTGATTTCTATGTGGATACCGCATTATATGCACCTTGTTCCGGAACCAGAGAAAGTATCTGTTTCAGGGACACCAGGACTGGAGATCGCATATACCAGCCTTTCTCAACCTTTTCAACACAGAGGAACCCTTGAAATAGTTCTCTGGTCTCGGGGGAACCCCCTTCTAAAAATTAGGAATCTATAATGATTGAATGAATGAATCTACAACTCATGATACATTAGTGTGATGATCAGTGGGAAGAATGGTCCTTACTAGGGATGAGCCGAACACCCCCCGATTCGGTTTGCACCAGAACTTTCGAACGGACCCCAAATTCGTATGAACGTTAGAACCCAATTGAAGTCTATGGGACTCGAACGTTCAAAATTAAAAGTTCTAATTTTAACGGCTAATATGCAAGATGCAGTCCTAAAAAGGGTTTGGGGACCTGGCTCCTGCCCCAGGGGACATGGGTCAATGCCTAAAATGTTTTTAAAAATGGCCGTTTTGGCGATAGCACTGATTTTAATGACGATTAAAGTGAAAAAAAAGTGAAATATTCCTTTAAATATGGTGCCTAGGGGGTGTCTGTAGTATGCCTGTGAAGTGCCACGTGTTTCCCGTGTTTAGAACAGTCCCTGCACAAAATGACATTAAACGGAAATAACATCATTTAAAACTGCTTGCGGTTTTAATGTTATATCTGGTTCCTGCAATATGGTTGAAAATCATTGAGAAAAATGGCATGGGTAGCCCTCCCTGCCCATTACCAGCCCCTTTGGGTCTTGTACGCATATTAAGGGGAACCCCGTACCCATATTAAAAAAAGGAAATATGTGTGGCCCCCAGGCCCTATATACTCAGAACAGCAGTATACAGGCGGTGCAAACAAGACAGGGATTGTGTAGGTTTGTTGTGTTAAGTTGAATCTGTTTGTAATTTTCAACTGGTACATTTTTAAAGTGTAGCTCCAGTCAAAAAAACTATTTTAAAGCTGTTTGGAAAACATAGGGAAGGGTTATCACCCCTGTATAATTTGTTTTATCGTCCATCTTTTTTCATCTCACTTGCTGTTGTCTCCTTCCGTTTGCAAGTAGGAGATGTTTGTAAGTTGGATATTTGAAAGTAGGGGCCTGCCCTATATGCTCTGCAGAAATGGCGGAACAAGGTGTTGGTTTTTCCACAACATTGTAAGCCCTCAAAGTGACTCTTGGTGGGCGCTGGAGTACCCTGCTGTGAACGATTATATCAAGAATTGTAATTACATGCCATTGTTGAACAGTGGTAGAAAAATTGACCTTTGGTGGTTGTGGTGCTGGTGCCACAGCACTATAAGTCCTCACAGTTACTCTGGGTGGGCACAGGAACGGGACTCCTGTGAAATATTATATCAAGAATTGTAATTACATGTCCCTGTTAAACAGGGGCAGAAAAATTGGGCCTTAGGCACTGGTGCTGGTGCCACGACACTGCAACCTCTCCCATATACTCTAGTTTTATTGCAGGAATTAGCCCTGCTGCAAAGCATTAAAAATTGTACTTAAACGCCCCTGTTAAACAGGGGCAGAAAAATTGGGCCTTAGGCATTGGTGCTGGTGCCACCACACTGCAACCTCTCCCATATACTCTATTTTTATTGCAGGAATTAGCCCTGCTGCAAAGCATTGCATCAAAAATTGTAATTAAACGCCCCTGTTAAACAGGGGCAGAAAAATTGGGCTGATGGCATCACCCAGAACCAGAAATGTTCTTCCAACATATCAGCGGAGGAGGAAAAGGATAGACAATCAACATAACAGGACAGTCACTCAGCATCAGCATAGGCAGTCTTGAAGGGATGAGATATTTCAAAAAAAATTATTCGGTTACATCAGCTTCAGGTGCTTCGTAGCTGTGGGTGATCCAAGACTGATTCATCTTGATGAAGGTCAGTCAATCAACTGATTCGGTGGACAGGCGCACCCTGTGATCGGTAACAAAGCCACCAGCAGCACCGAAGGTGCGTTCCGAAAGAACGCTGGATGCAGGACAGGCCAGTAGCTCAATTGCATACTGTGCAAGCTCTGGCCAGTGATCCATCCTCAAGACCCAGTAAGCCAGAGGATTTTCGGTGGGAAAGGTGTCCAAGTCTGACCTTGCCCCTAGGTATTCCTGCACCATGTAAATCAGACGCTGGCGATGGTTGCTGGAACCGATCATACCTTGGGGCTGCGGACTAAAAAAATGTCTGAAAGCATCAGTCAGACAGCCACCTTCTCCACCGCCTCTTCTGACTGATGCCTCAGCAACACGTTGTCCAGGACCAGGAGTTTGTAACCTCCCAGTCTCTGGGAACGCGTTGCACAGACCTTTCTGCAAGGCCTCCCGGAGATGTCTCATCCTCTGCTCCCTCTGCGATGGCAAGATAAGGTCGGCAACCTTACCTTTGTACCGTGGATCAAGGAGAGTGGCCAGCCAGTAATGGTCCCTCTCCTTGATCCGAAGAATACGAGGATCCTTCCGCAGGCTTTGCAGGATCAGGGAGGCCATGCAGCGTAGGTTAGCTGAGGCATTCGGTCCGGAGTCCTCTGGGTCACTAAGGACAACATGATCTGCAGCTACCTCCTCCCAGCCACGTACAAGTCCACGTGTTTCTTGGGACTGTGAATCATCCCTACAAGACTCATCCCTACAAGACTGCTGCTGCTGATGCTGAGTGCCAGCCTCCACCTCCATGCTGACACAATCATCATCCTCCTCCTCCTCCTCATCCTCTTCCTGTGTGATGGGTGGCACAGCAGGAACACTGTCTGGATAAAGGGGGCCTTGAGAGGCAAGGAAGTCCTCCTCTTCCTGCCTCTGTTCTGCCTCAAGTGCCCTGTCCATTATTCCACGCAGCGTATGCTCCAAGAGGTGGACAAGAGGTACAGTGTCACTGATGCATGCAGTCACTGCTCACCATCCTTGTGGCCTCCTCAAACGGTGACAGGACAGTGCATGCATCCCTGATCATGCCCCACTGGCATGGTGAGAAAAAACCGAGCTCCCCTGACCCTGTCCTGGTGCCGTAGTCGCACAGGTACTCATTGATGGCCCTCTGCTGCGTGTGCAGCCGCTGCAGCATGGCCAATGTTGAGTTCCACCTGGTGGGCATGTCACATATAAGGCGGTTCTTGGGCAGGTTCAACTCCTTTTGGAGCTCAGCCAGCCGAGCACAGGCATTAAATGATAGGCGGAAATGCACACAGACTTTCCTGGCCTGCTTCAGGACATCCTGTAAGCTGGGGTACCTGCCCAAAAACCGCTGCAACACCAGGTTAAGGACATGAGCTACATAGGGCACATGGGTCAGTTGTCCCTGTCGGAGGGTGGAGAGGAGGTTGGTGCCATTGTCGCAAACCACCATTCCTGGCTTAAGCTGGCATGGCGTCAACCACCTCTCGGCCTGCCCCTGCAGAGCTGACAAAACATCCGCCCCAGTGTGGCTCCTGTCCCCCAAACAAACCAGCGCAAGCACGGCATGGCATCATTTTGCCTGCGTACTTGCGTAGCCCCTGGAACGCCTACGGAGCACCGCTGGTTCTGAGGACAGAGCACTGGAAGAGGCCATGGAGGAAGAAGAAGAGGAGGGGGTGGAGGAGAGAGGTGTGTCACAACCAATAGTAGCATTTTGGAGGCGTGGTGGCGGAACAACCTCCAACACTACTGCACCTTGTCCTGCATCCTTCCCAGCTGCCAGAAGAGTGACCCAATGGGCCGTGAAAGACAGGTAACGTCCCTATACATGCCTGCTGGACCATGAGTCAGCGGTAATATGCACCTCACCGCTGACCGCCCTGTCCAGCGAGGCAAGGACATTGCCTTCCACATGCCGGTAGAGAGCCGGAATTGCCTTCCATGAGAAAAAGTGGCCTGCCACTGAGGAACCGCACATTGTACAAACTCACGGAAGGGGGCCGAGTCTACCAACTGAAAAGGCAGCAGTTGAAGTGCTAGCAATTTAGCCAAGCTAGCATTCAACCGCTGGGCATGTGGATGGCTGGGAGTGAACTTCTTTCGCCGGTCCAGCAGCTGGGGCAGGGACATTTGCCTGCTATAATCGTACGTGGGTGTACTGCTAGCAGAGTGCCCGGAAGCACTTGGCTGTGACACACCTAATTCTACACCTTCATTCCTCTCAGAGCAGGTTTCAGAGAGGACTGAAGGTCTAGTGGGGTTGGAGATGCCAGCTGATGAGGAGCAAGGAGAGGTCCGCTTTGTTCAAATTCTACACTTTGCATGTTTTGAGTTACAGAGGAGGTCTAGGGCTAGAATTATTGCTCTCGCTCTACCTGTGGTTTGACCACCGTTTTCATATGCGGGCGCTGCTCACGTATGCGGTCATTTCTGCGCGCGAGCTCAGTGGGACAGGGTGCGTTAAATTTTTTTTATTTTTTTTCTTATTTATTTTACCTTTTATTTTTTTTATTTTTACACTGTTCTTTGAAATAAAATTGTGTCACTTTTATTCCTATTACAAGGAATGTAAACATCCCTTGTAATAGAAAAAAATCATGACAGGACCTCTTAAATATGAGATCCGGGGGGTCAAAAAGACTTCACATCTCATATTTACACTAAAATGCAAAAAAAATAAAATAAAAAAAATAAATGTAATTAGATTTTTTTTTTTTTTTTTTTTAAAGTCTCATTAGCTTCAGCCCCGGAAGATTTGGCTGCTGAATGACCAGGCCATTTTTTCCGATTCGGCACTGTGTCGCTTGAACTGACAATTGCGTGGTCATGCCTAGTTGTACCCAAACAAAATTGACGTCCTTTTTTTTCCCCACAAATCACCTCTGTGGTTTTTAATTCTTTAAACAATATAAACAAAAAAGTGTCACAATTTTGAAAAAAAAACACAATGGGGGGTTATTTACGAAAGGCAAATCCACTTTGCACTGCAAGTCGCAGTCGCTGTAGATCTGAGGGGGACAATAAGGAAAATAAAAAATAGCATTTTAGCTTGCACATGATTGGATGATAAAATCAGCAGAGCTTCCCCTCATTTCAGATCTACCCCTCAGATTTACAGCAACTGCACTTCCAAGTGCACTTTGCATTTGTAGTTGGCACTTGTAGTGCAAAGTGGAGTTGCCTTTCGTAAATAACCCCCAATATTTTGTACTTTTTGCTATAATAAATATCCCCATTTTTTTTTTTAAAAGCTAATTTTTGTTCTCAGTTTAGGCATTTTTATTTTATTTTTTTATTAGTAATGGTGGTGATCTGCAATTTTTATCGTGACTGCAACATTATGGCGGACACATCGGACAATTTTGACACATTTTTGTGACCATTGGCATTTATACAGCAATCAGTGCTATAAAATTGCACTTTTTACTGTAAAAATGACACTGGCAGTGAATGGTTTAATCACTAGCTGGCTAGGAAGGGGTTAAGTGTGTCCTAGGAAGTGTTTCTAACTGTTAGGGGGTGTGGCTACGTGTGACACTTTATCACTGATCATAGCTGTGACACTGTCACTAGGCAAAACAGGGAGATGCTTGTTTACATTAGCATCTCCCTGTTCTTCAGCTCCGTGAGGGGATCACGGGTATCCACGTGGACATCGAGTCCGCGGGACCCACGATCCTACTCACGGAGCTCACGGCAGGGTCGTGCATGCGCCGCCGTGACCACACGGTGGCAAATTCAAATACTTGTAAGCCCATTTGCCCAGCTGTGCCATTCTACCGACGTATATGTACGCTCGGTGGTCGGCAAGTGGTTAACCACTTCCGGACCACCGCACGCCGATATACGCCCTAATTTTGAAGAGGAATATGGTTGTAATGCCAGCAGCTGGCTACCATAACCCCCGGTATCCTAGTCAGACACTTGGCCGCACAGCACCTCTCCCCTCCATGTTCCTGCATGAAGAGAGCTGTAAAGGGGAGTTTGTAATTGATATCATATGATTATATCAGACACAGAGAAGGAAGACACTTTATATTGCACAGGCAGTTTTATTTTTTAATCATTTTCTTTGGCAAAGCAACTGAGAACAATTCTGTTCATTCAAAGCACACAGATTTGAAAGAATACAATATGATCAATTTTGATATAAGTTCTTTTATATGGTGTTCAGATACATCGATATCTTCAAATCCAATGGACACTTTTCATGATATAATTTTCATTTATTTTTTAATACAGAAGCCTTGTTTTACAAATAAACATTTAATACAGGGTGATGCAGCAGCCGTTTTCCTTCAGACTATCTCCCCGATCAGACTCTGTATCTCTATCTCTACAGAGCAGGAGAGAGGACATGGAAAGGTAACGGGTACCCCATGGTCAGGCTATGGACATATCATTATTTACATATTTCTAACACCCAATAAATAAGCTTTTTACCACCTCAATACCGCTGTATACGAAAACAATGGAGAGCTACAGTGGTGTGAAAAAGTGTTTGCCCCCTTCCTCATTTCCTGTTCCTTTGCATGTTTGTCACACTTAAGTGTTTCGGAACATCAAACCAATTTAAACAATAGTCAAGGACAACACAAGTAAACACAAAATGCAATTTGTAAATGAAGGTGTTTATTATTAAAGGTGAAAAAAAATCCAAACCATCATGGCCCTGTGTGAAAAAGTGATTACCCCCCTTGTTAAAACATACTATAACTGTGGTTGTCCACACCTGAGTTCAATTTCTCTAGCCACACCCAGGCCTGATTATTGCCACACCTGTTCACAATCAAGGCATCACTTAAATAGGAGCTGCTTGACACAGTAAGGTCCACCAGAAGATCCTTAAAAGCTACACATCATGCCGAGACCCAAAGAAATTCAGGAACAATTGAGAAAGAAAGTAATTGAGATCTATCAGTCTGGAAAGGGTTATAAAGCCATTTCCAAAGCTTTGGGAATCCAGCGAACCACAGTGAGAGCCATTATCCGCAAATGGCGAAGACATGGAACAGTGGTGAACCTTCCCAGGAGTGGCTGGCCGCCCAAAATTACCCCAAGAGCGCAGCGACGACTCATCCAAGAGGTCACAAAAGACCCCACAACAACGTCCAAGGAACTGCAGGCCTCACTTGCCTCAGTTAAGGTCAGCGTTCATGCCTCCACCATCAGGAAAAGACTGGGCAAAAATGGCCTGCATGGCAGAGTTCCAAGGAGAAAACCACTGCTGAGCAAAAAGAACATCAAAGCTCGTCTCAATTTCTCCACAACACATCTTGATGATCCCCAAGACTTTTGGGACAACATTCTGTGGACCGATGAGACAAAAGTGGAACTCTTTGGAAGGTGTGTGTCCAAGTATATCTGGCGTAGAAGGAACACTGCATTTCATAAAAAGAACATTATACCAACAGTAAAATATGGTGGTGGTAGTGTGATGGTCTGGGGCTGTTTTGCTGCTTCAGGACCTGGAAGACTTGCCGTGATAAAAGGAACTATGAATTCTGCTGTCTACCAAAAGATCCTGAAGGAGAATGTCCGACCATCTGTTCGTGTACTCAAGCTGAAACGAACTTGGGTTCTGCAGCAGGACAATGATCCTAAACACAACAGCAAGTCCACCACCGAATGGCTGAAGAAAAACAAAATGAAGACTTTGGAGTGGCCGAGCCAAAGTCCTGACCTGAATCCTATTGAGATGTTGTGGTATGACCTTAAAAAGGCCGTTCATGCTCGAAAACCCTCTAATGTAACTGAATTAGGACAATTCTGCAAAGATGAGTGGGCCAAAATTCCTCCAGGACGCTGTAAAAGCCTCATTGCACGTTATCGCAAACGCTTGGTTGCAGTTGTTGCTGCTAAGGGTGGCCCAACCAGTTATTAGGTTTAGGGGGCAATCACTTTTTCACACAGGGCCATGATGGTTTGGATTTTTTTTCACCTTTAATAATAAACACCTTCATTTACAAATTGCATTTTGTGTTTACTTGTGTTGTCCTTGACTATTGTTTAAATTGGTTTGATGTTCCGAAACACTTAAGTGTGACAAACATGCAAAGGAACAGGAAATGAGGAAGGGGGCAAACACTTTTTCACACCACTGTACATGCTGTTTTTTTTTTTTAATAAAGTTTTACGCATACAGGGGCACCTGGCTGCTGACTTCCCTCCGCGTCTGCAGGCTGCAGCATGTAACTAACTCAGTCTCAGGCAGCTGCCCCGTCTTTCCGGTAGTGTAATTAGAGATGCAGCCCGGCACTGGAGCCATCGCTAGAGGAAGCAGAGTCCTTCCTGTATAGCGCCGCCTCCTGTCACATGGGCAGGGTAAAGTGGATGGAGTCAGGTGTGGAGCCAATGGGGGCAGCAAAATTATGTTTCGCCTAGGGTGTCAAAAATCCTTGCACCAGCCCTGCATGTTGGATTGTCAGTCAAACTATCTCAACACTCAAAAATGTCAATAAATGGGGTATATATACGGGCTGTTACTGGAGAGATTAAACAAGCCCTCACTAACCTCTCTAGCTGCAGGCACTGTGGAGTACTTTATCTGCAACTTTCACAGGAGATCTAGTGATGTTTGTCAAGTTAGATATCAGCACTCTGCTCTCCCCCCCTCTTCCTGTGTGCCTGCTCTGTGTTCACATTACAAAGAAGAAGGCTGAAAACTCACTTCTGGGGGAGGAAGGGGGGAGGAAATTCGAAATAATGTGTTTCCAATAATAATAATAGTTCAAAAAGATCTAGTGAAAATCAAAGCAAACATACTTTTTCTCAGACCTTTAAAGATGAATTACTCCACGATACCAGCAACTAGAGAGGTCAGTAAGGACCCCGTTTTAAAGCACTATAATGCTCGTTACAATATGTAAACTTAAATTTAATGTCCATAGCCTGGCTACAGTTTTACATCAACTTCTCCAATTCATTTCCTATATATGTTAGCTTGAGCTACTGAGCTCCATAAAATAGATTTTTATTTATTTTTTTTATTTATTTTTTAGCAAAGCAGATAAGGATAAACAAGTCAAAATATGAAAGCGAGACTAAAGTTTAAACTACAAAATATTTATATTCAATGTTTTTATTAATAGCAGGCTAAATAATGAAGAAAGAAACACCAACATAACTTTTTATACCAAACAACTCTCCATTTCTTTAAAGCAAAACTCCAGGCAGGTACTGTATAAGAGACACAACGGCAATTAATAAATTAATAAATGTATTTTATTAAATGCAGTCTTTTTGATTTACTATGTCTCCTTCCATCCTCTGCACAGCATTAAATGACTGACTAGCAAAGGGGGGAGCGGGACTGGGAGCCAATCAGGTTTCTGCATGCAAATGTGCTGTCAGTGAACATACCGGTAGGAGAGACCGGAATGAGTGGAGTGATGACCCCTTATGTCTGCTGCTTTTCCTTTTTCTATCCAGTTTGCAGGTTGGAAATTTAACTTAGGGCCAATCAAAGGAGACTAGGAGAGCATCATGGCGCATGGGGATTACTTATCCTAGGGATTGTACTACGTCTGTAGTCTCTGGCCATGATAATGTGATAATGACATTGTCGAAAAGGGGTGGTGCATGGAGTCACCCTAAAATGATATGCCCCCCCTTGAAAAAGTTCTGCGGACGCCCGTGCCTGTGCAAGTATTCTCAACTGGCGAACTGTATTATGTGACAGAGCTTGGGTAATCTCAGGGCTGGATGGACAAAAGTAAGAAAACTTTGGGGGGGGTAAAACATCTACCTCTTTATTTGTTTCATCTGTGTATATAGCTGTGTGCCTGGAGTCGGGCTTTAGAAACACGCTAACTATAGAACAGCAAAGCTAAAATATATATAAAGTACAAAAAAAATAAAAATAAAATCACAAAGCAGATAAAAACTAAGGCCAATACACTTTAGGGCGCTACTGTTAGAACAACAAATATTTCAATGAATAGTTTAGAAGTTGAGTAAATCCTTTTATTGCTGAAAATGATAACTAGCTCCTTCTTTAAAAAGTTAAAGGGTCACCTTTACTTAGAACCCCCAAATATTGTATATATTTTTTGTAGCAGAGACTCTAGAGAATAAAATGGCGGCCGTTGCAATATATTATCTCACACTGTATTTGGTCAGCGGTCTTTCAAATGCAATTTTTTTGGGGGAAAAAATACACTTCAATGAATAAAAAGAAAAAAGCAGTAAAGTTAGCCCCTTTGTTTTTTTTTTTTGATAATCTGTGCGATGATGTTATGCTGAGTAAATAGATACCTACGACTAAGGCTTTTGCCGAAACGCGTCACCTTTATTGTTTTACTGTCACTCTGATGTACTAATAAATGACACTTCAAGGATTACAGTGTTGCCGGATCTTCTTACTATTGTCACGGAGGGATGGGGTGCTTAAAAAAAAAAAAAAAAAATCGTATTTATTTATTTTTTTTATTTTTTATTTTTTACACTGTCCTTTTACATATTTTTTTTATCACTTTTATCGATTTTATTGACATTAATAAGCAGTGACAGGTACTCTTTGTGGAGAGATCTGGGGTCCCCAAATCCCTCCTCTGCACTTGAAAGCATTCAAAACGTCAAGATATGTGTTTTTGCATACTTTTGATTTTTTTTTAACCACTTCAGCCCCAGAAAGATTTAACCCAATCCTGACCAGAGCACTTTTTGAGATCTGGCACTGCGCGGCTTAAACTGACAATTGCGCAGTCGTGCGACGTTGCACCAAAACAAAATTGCTGTCTTTTTTTTCCTCCACAAATAGAGCTTTCTTTTGGTGGTATTTGATCACCTCTGCGGTTTTAATTTTTTGCGCTATAAACAAAAAAAGAGCGATCATTTTGAAAAAATAGCAATATTTTTTACTTTTTGCTATAATAAATATCCCCCAAAAATATATAAAAAAACCAATTGTTTTCCTCAGTTTAGGCCGATACGTATTCTGCTATATATTTTTGGCAAAAACAAAAAACAAAATAAGCATTAATTGAAAAGTTATAGCGTCTACTAAATAGGGGATAGATTTATGTCATTTTTATTGTTATATTTTTTATTAGTAATGGCGGCAATCTGCAATTTTTATCATGACTGCGACATTATGGTGGACACATCGGACACTTTTGACACCATTTTGGGACCACTGGAATTTATACAGCGATCAGTGCTATAAAAATGCACTGATTACTGTGTAAATGACATTGGCAGGGAAGGGGTTAAACACCAGGAGGCGATCAAGGGATTAAGTGTGTCCTAGGAAGTGATTCTAACTGTGGGGGGTGGGCTACCACTGACATGACAGCGATCACTGCACCCGATGACAGGGAGCAGTAGATTTCTGTCATCCTGCTAGGCAGAATGGGGAAATTCCTTGTTTACATAGGCATCTCCCCGTTCTTCTGCTCCATGACACAATCACGGGCCACCGGCCGACATCGAGTCTGTGGGACCAGTGGGCACGGTCACACTGTACGTGGCGGATGTGCGTGCAAATTAAAGGGGGCGTACAGCTACACCCACTTTCCCACCGCTGCCACTGCCATTGTGCTGACGTATATCAGCGTGCGGCGGTCGGCAAGTGGTTAAACTGGCACTGTTGGCTCCCAAGTAAAGTGATGTTGTGGCATCGCTTCCTGGTCACTACATCTGAGACCTGATCAAAGCCGGTTCTACCTTTGTTCGGGCCCCTGGCCAGCCGGCAGGCGTGCTGGCCGGTCGCTCGGGTCTCCCGGTGGGATGGGAGAGCCCGGGTGAGCGGCAGGTGGGGACGTCCCCTCCCGCTGCATGTAATACTTGAAGCCAATGACATGCAGGTACGTGATATGGCGGCATGGTTAAGAGTGTTTTTAAAATATGGACACTTACCTGTCCCGGGCACCTGCGATGTTGGCTCCTTCACCCAAGAGCCGAGTAATGGATCGGCTTCGAGTGCCGACATCGCGGGTGCCCTTGTCGGCACTCGAAGCCGATCTGTCCCTCGGCTCTCGGGTGGGGGCGCCACCATCTTTGGTAAGGGAATCAGGTAGTGAAGCCTCGCGGTTTCACAGCTTGGTTCCCAACTGCACATGTGTGAGTCGCACTGCGCAATCTCACAGGACCCCACTGTCTTCTGACACCTGTGTGTCTCCCAGAAGACAGCGGGTGGGGGGGGCAGAGGAGGCACCGAATATGGCATAGATATCCACGGGTACCCGCGGATATCTATGCCCAGAAGTGGGAGCAAATACCTGGATTAGATAGGTATCTGCTCTCCCCTCCCCCCTGAAAGGTGCCAAATGTGACACCGCCGGGGGGGGGGGGGGGTACCGAAAAGCGGAAGTTCTATTTTTGGGTGGAACTCTGCTTCAAAGAAGAGCTCCATCTTTCAAAATACTTTACATAGTTTGGCCCAAATAAACGAATGTCCCTCACTAACATGTGAGGCCACGGGATGTGTGGTCAAAACTGTATCTAGCTGAGGCCACATAGAGCATACCGCACTGTGTTCCGGGTGTGAGCCAAGACTTCCTGTCTCATATCTAGAACACAGATCGGTCTACAGCAGCGGCGCTCCTCCACTCAGGGTAAGCCATGTATTCTATCAGTGGATGCAAAGCTTCCTCTAAATGCCTGGGTCACAGTTTGTGACATTATCAGCCCACCAGAAGTCTCGGCTCGCACCCAGAACACAGGGCGGTATGCTGTGTGTGGCCGCAGCTACATTCAGTTCATACCGCACATCCAGGTTAGTGAGGGACATAGTTAGTTTGGGCCAGCTTGGCCCAAACAAACTATGTAAAGTATTTTTGGAGTTTGGAGTTCTTCTTTAAGTAAGTGGATGGACTATAGAACACATGTCTAACTGGTGGAAGGAGCATAGTCCTTACAAAAGGGCCCAGTCAGGTGAGGGAGGCATTGTACACTCACTGTAAAAGTCACACTACCACGTTCAAGGTAACAAACCTCTTCCTTGTCACCACTGCTGACTGGTTTTTCACATTTTCCAAGCAGGTCATCATCATATTTATTATCCTCATCCCAAACCTCTACCTTCAAGTTAAATCCTGGACCGAGTTCCAAAACTCCGAGATCATACCGCTTGTTCCATTTTGGATTATCATTGTTCCATATGGTCTCTGTCCGAGCAGAGGGCGCTCCAGGACCCGGTCCAGCACTTATTTTTACATAGGCATCAGTCTTCGAGATGTAGTCACCCCAAAGGCCTGAGGCACGTAGTACAGTGACCACTACTTTGGAAAATCCCCTTTTCGCGGGGCAACAGTTTATATTTTGGCCTCCACGGGTAGGACAAAGGCAGTTGCACTCTTTACCACTACTCTGATGGGAACCTGATGGGCAAGAGCAGCTCTTTTGCAGTGCTCTCTCCAAGATGTACGCACTGATGGCTTTCTGTAGGCTTTGTTTCTGAGGTCTCTTGGCTTCAACCAGGTTGTGGATGGGCTCCAGAGAGTAGGATATGATATCTGGGTCAGTCTTTAGGCTTTCCATCCAGGCCTGGAAAGCTCTTGCATCTGCATTCTTTACATCAAAAGAGAGCTGCACAAATGTGATCTTCCCTCCTCTTACCTAAAATTCACAAAGAAACATTATTTTGCTTATTGTCAGTAAGACATTCTCATGTATCCCATGTATAAGAGTTTCAGGGTTCTGCCCCCCTGTCGGAGCAATTGTATTGAGTCTACATTGTTGCTTCATTGGTGGAATATTCTATGTTTTAGGCAGATTTATGTAGGATATTCTGTACATATAAATATATTGTATTTAATATAGCTGCACTTTACACATCGAAATGGTAGCGTAATGACTCCTAACTATGTTTATTTTATATCCAACTTGTGGGTGAGCATGTCTCGCGCACCTATGCTTGATGTCCCACCACCGCGCTCATGCAAATACACTACAGTGGAGCTGCCACTTAAAGTGAAAGTAAAATGTAAACGTATTTAAATGAAAAATTTGTGGTGTTAATGTCACAATATTAAAGTGAAACAAATGCTAAAACAATTTCAATAACACCATGTGATAGTGAAAATAAACAAAATGACATAAACTACAAATTTGAAAAAACAAAACAAAAAAAGTGAAAAAAAAGTTTTGATTAAAGTCCGTAAAGGTGATGAATTCCAAGTGATTAAAACGGTGACAAATCTTCTAATACTCAAAATTAACTTCCTTTCACTACACTGTATGTGGCAGTGATTCCGCCCCCCTATAAGAAACCCATGAATAAGTCTTGATGACGAAACATGTTGGGGCGTGGCTGTGTGGCAACCATCTGTGACGCATGACGTTTCACTGGATGTGACGTATCGATACTGACGAGTGAGCGTGAAATATAGAGGCTGCATTGTGTCTCTGCCTTGGCCACAATACACTGCTACAGTTTGCTAACAGGAGTTTGGCTTTGATGCTTTTTTGCAATTGAATTGATGTGAGTTTAATGGTTGAAGATTTCGCTTTTTACAATAAATGGTTTTTACGTTATTACACGAAATCTTCAACCATTAAACTCACATCAATTCAATTGCAAAAAAGCATCAAAGTCAAACTCCTGTTAGCGAACTGTAGAGGTGTATTGTGGTCAAGGCGGACACACGATGCAGCCTCTATATTTCACGCTCACTCCTCCGTATCGATACGTCACATCCGGTGAAACGTCATGCGTCACAGATGGTTGCCACACAGCCACGCCCCGACATGTTTCGTCATCAAGACTTATTCATAGGATTCTTAAAGGGAGTGGAATCACTGCCACATACGGTGTGGTGAAAGGAAGTTCATTTTGAGTATTAGAAGATTTGTCACCGGTTTAATCACTTGGAATTCATCCCCTTTACAGACTTTAATTGAAACTTCACTTTTTTTGTTTTTCAAATTTGTAGTATATTTTCACATAGTGTTATTGAAATTGTTTTAGCATTTGTTTGTTCACTTTAGTATTGTGACATTAGCGCCACTATTTTTTCATTTAAATACGTTTATATGTTTACTTTATGCAAGAGGCAGATGCCTTACCTTGTGTTTGTGGCTGGTTGGTTATCTAATGAAACATATCAAAAATGCAGATTTGTCTGACTAGACATGAGAGGGATCATAAAAATCCAGGGGGTGAGTTAATGCAATTTGGTAAGAATGCAATTTGGCCATAAGCAATACAAGAAGTATCTAATGATGACATAAAAGAGGTCTTAAAGGGGTTGTAAAGGTTTGTTTTTTATTTTCTAAATAGGTTCCTTTAAGCTAGTGCATTGTTGGTTTACTTACCTTTTCCTTCGATTTCCCTTCTAAATGTTTTTTTTTTGTCTGAATTTCTCACTTCCTGTTTCTCCTCAGTAAACTTCACACCATTCCCCGAGCGGTGTTTAGTTAGCCAGAACAGCTTACTGAGGAGGAACAGAGTGAACCAACAATGCACTAGCTTAACCCCCCTGACGGTATTCCCGAGTCTGACTCGGGGTGGATTTTTTATACCAAGAGCGGTATCCCCGAGTCAGACTCGGGACTGCATCGCTGGATCCAGGAGGAGGATTACTTACCTTCTCCCTCGGATCCAGCGTTGTCTCCCCGCTGTACGAGCGAGCCGTGTCTCGCTCGATGCATTACATCGCCGATCTCCGTGCCCTGCGAGCGTTGCGACGCACGGGCACGGAGATCGGCGCCAAATTCAAAAAGTGAAACAAACAGTAAACATACAGTATAATGTAATCTTACAGATTACATTGCTATATGTAAATATTTCACATCCCCGTTGTCCCTAGTGGTCTGTCCAGTGTCCTGCATGCAGTTTTATATTATAAAAACTGTTCTTTATGCCTGGAAACTGGAGATTGTCCATAGCAACCAAAACTGTCACTGTACATCAAAAATGATTTTAGACCAGCTAGAAAACAGCGATAATAAATTAGAATCACTCACAGAATTGAGCGATAGCAATTTGTGGGGAGATCCGTCATCAAATACTGAAAAGTAATGACAGTGACAATTCTGCAACTGAGCAAATTTCAGTGTTTTTGATTTGATTACATTATTGAATAATTTTTATTATTGTTATATTATTATTTGGTACAATTATTTATAATTATTTATTATATTATAATTTATGATTTAATTTTTCAAACTTTATCATACCCGGGATGTCTGCTAGACTCTGGTTTGAACAGATTTAAGAGAGTTATTCCTAAGAATTGCAGGACTACAATATAAAACGCCAAATTTTCATGCAAAATAATGGTACCGCTTTTAGCACCTAAAATCCGAAATAATCGTACCGCCAGGGAGGTTAAAAGAACCTATTTAGAAAATAAAAAACAAACCTTTACAAACCCTTTAAGTATTTACTGAGTACTTGTTTATGGTAAATGGCATTTTTCAAAGGGTTACTTGTTTACCTAATTAAAAAACGGTAAATATCTAAACAACTTTAATTCAAGTTTATGCCTGCAATGATCCGAGACCAAGAGCCATTGTTTGTCACACATAAGATGAAAGGTGCAAGTAAAACCAGCCAATCAGATAGCCCTGTGTAGTACCCTATAGTGCTTGAAGTGTAGATAGTTTGTGTGTTTTTTTTTTGGATTGGGTAGAGATCCAGGGAGAGCTGGATGACTTACAAGCAGCATCACTGAGACCTCCTCCCTATTTCCAGAATGTACTGGAATCTTCTAGAAAAATGGGAGGGGGAAGTGTGGTGGAGCTGCTTGGAGTATTCTGAGGGCCCTGACCAACCCCTAACTTGGGCTGGCAGGGGGAAGACCACCTCAAATACTCTGGGCCAGCCCAGCTGGGGAGGAGCGTTCAGATGAAAGCTGGAGATCGAGTGTTAGGCTGTCGTGGCCTTTAAGGGAGCTCCGCAGTCTGGGGGGTAGTGACCTTGGGCCCGGGCTTGGGGTATGGATGGGACCCTCTGGAAACCCATAAAGGTGTCCTGGCCAGGAGGCACTGGGAGCAAGGAGAGGACAGTGGGAGAACACTGCTGGGCAAGTCTCCAGGAGGAACAGAAACAGCCAAGAGGGCTGGTGAGGGACACACAGTCAAGAGGACTGGGAGGCACACCTGAGAGGACTGGGATGGAGCAGTCTGGGATGGGTGCAAAGCCAGTCAGGAGGACTGTGGTGATACGGAAAGTGGAAAGGGGCAGCTGCAGCCAGGAGGACTGGTAATGCCTGAAGAGGTGGTACTGGGAGCAGTAGCCACATATAGGGCAGCTAGCACCAAAGACTTCAATTTTGCTACGCCATAGGGGCCTGCGGTCCCTGGCTGCAAAGGGCATTCAAACTGATCCAGCTGTGATTGTGCTGGGTCTTTAATCTGTGCTAGCTGGTCCTGGGAGTGATAGTCTGCAAGCGAGTGTGTGCTGGAGGTAGAAGAGGAGAGAATGTAGACACGAGGCTATATAGTCCCTACAGAGTTTCATTGATCAAATGGGCATCCAATATGTACCCCTCCCCATCCAAGTTCAATTCCCCCAATAAAAAAACAAACAAAGATGCAGGTTCTAGTGATTGTATCTGAGTGATTGGAAATTTGTGTGCCTGGCTGTGAAGGGTGGGAGACGACCACATTCACCAGTGTCTCTTACGGGCGGTAGTGCTGCACTTACATTTAAGTCAATAGCTAGAAGATGTATATCAAGGAAATATTTTGATCACTGACACAGTTCTTTATGGAAGCACATGTCTAAAATGTAGTATACATTTTTACAGGCATGGAAGCTACCCAGGTGCATATTATAGATCGGACATAAATTCTGGATGGAGTAGTGTCTCTATGCTTGCTATGACATAAAAGGACTAAGTATTTTGAATGGGACTCTGAAGGCTGCTGTTCATTGTATTATATACAAATACTCTGTCATCTGTTCTGGGATCCGATAAATGCTATTTCTCTGGCAAAGAACTTTGTTGCTGCCGAAAATTCATTTTACAATAAAAAATTATGTCATCATCATCATCTCCACAATCGTGTGTGTCTATGACATCTCATCGTTTAGTGTGATGCTAAGCCTAGCCAGTTGAAGAAATTGACCCATGGGGCAAGAAGTATAGATCCAGCCCTAATAATATGTATCATAAACATGTACGGAAAAACAATATATACAGCATATATATATATATATATATATACCACCTATACTTATTCCTATTGTACAACTCACCTCCCAACTCTTCTCGTTGAATGTCTGATAGAAACTCTCTCCCCTGTTGGATTTTCGGCCTAGTTTCTTGCAGCCTTTATATTTTGCATTTGCTTTCCCTTTCCCAGTGACAGAAACTGAGGCCTCAATGCTAAGACAATCCTTCAGCTGGTCCATGGACATGCCATCCATGGTGACTCTACAGGTCTTGATGGCGTTGACCTCTAGCACTTTGCCTCCTACATCTGCTTGGCTGATATAATGAGTGCCGTAGGTACTAATTAGACGTCTGTAGTTAGCTTTAGTTCTGGCATCATAAGTCGGTGGCAGAGACTTCAAGGCCCGTTTTAGTTCTTTGCTCAGTGGAGAGAGGTCTGAAAGTCGTAAGCTGGTAAAGGGACAAATTGAGAGCTTCAAGAAAAAAAAAAACACAGACACATTGTTCCAATCATTTTAACACTTGTATCAGGAGTATCCCTTTGCTTTGTACAGAGATATCATTTTGGATGATGCCCCAAGAGTTTTTTCAACTCTGCCATACCTACTTCAATAGGTACTGGGGGCAGTTGAGTTACTGACTCAATATATTAGTATATTGCTATACTGATCAAATTAGCAAAACCTGTTTTATTGGAAGCAAAATTATTTTGCAGATGGTAAACAGGTCTTTTAAAGTGGTTGTAAACCCTCCCCCACAACTTTGTCCCATGTAAATCAGCATAAAAAACCCTAATGAACACTGCTTGTAGATATTTCCTTACTTGCTTAGTATTGTTGTAATCCTTGTTGTTCTGTAGAATGAAGTCACTGAGCATGCCCAGATCTCCCCTGATTTAAGGCACACTCTCTATGTCTTATCTATCTGTTATCAGGATTTCCTATGGCACAACACTGAACTCTGCTAATCACTCAGAGCTTCCTCCTACACACCATGTGACCATGTGACCTCACATACAGTCTAAACTTGGCCCTTATTGCAGTCTTATCAGCTCAAGCTGATAAGTCTGACAAAGGGAAACATTAGAAATTGGCACAAGTAAATACTATGAAATAAACAAGTAAGCTATGAACAGGGAAGCAGGGTTGCCATAGAAACTTTGGATTGAGAAGGAGGCTTGGTTAACAGTACAGGAAGTGCTCAATGTAAGGGCAGAAATACACTCCACTGTGGACTCAGATAACAATACTTAAGATGGTGCTGCCTAACCCCTGGAAACAAGTTTTTTAAAGTTTCTTTAAACAGTAAGTAATATGCGATTTGCTCTGGATTACAGTGGCTATAGTTTGATAATTACTAATTATAATGGACTAAATGAAATGAAGCATCAGAGTGGGAGAGTTTACTTCTTCTTTAAAGTAGCAAGAGGAGGAACTTTTTGTCATAAATTTTACCAGTTTAATAATGAAAATATGTGTTACATTCAAAGACGTACCTGTAATAGATACAACTCATCTGGTGCTTGATGAAGCTGTAACGGTCTGTGCTGGTCTTAGTCTTAGCAAACTGTGCTACTTTGGAATGAGAACCAGCCATTACCAGTTTGCCAGTCACCCCCTTGTGGGTGAGGTCTAGATCAGCTTGCCAGTCATTCCTCACATCAGATGCAGAATTCTCAGCCAGCGATGCAGAAGATTGGTAGACCTCACTGCCGATCTTCCCAGAGCAGAATGACTGGGGCCTCCAGTCCACCATTGCAAGGGGAAGCTTTTGCCAATTTTTGTTCATATGTGGGTTGCGACAGATAGTGCAGGTGTTGTTCTGTGTAGAAAACGTCTGGAGATCTAGCAGGTAAGCCCTGGTCTGCTTCATGGTCACAATATCAAAGCCTTGACCAATAAGATTGTGACCGGGGACAAAATGGACTTTATCGCATTGTGGCTTTTTGGCAGTCTGGCAGCCGTAGGTGAGTGGGGGGTGAGTTTGGCAGGAGGTAGAGGTGGCAAAGCTTAGAAGAACCAAGATGAGCCACATATTTAGTTGCATTGAAAATGAACCCTGCAGAAAACAGGTAAAAACAAAACCAAAGTTAGATTCCCCATGGATGTGCTCTTTATGATTTACTATACATAAATACAAGTGTATTTTTTCCTTTTATATTCCCGAATATTCAGTTAAAAGATCCACTGGAAACTGGTAATAGGGCTACCGTTCCCTAACAGTTTCCTTAAAGTAATATATGGATAAGCAACTACACACAAAGAAAACAGGAAGATAGCTTATTGCATCGCTCTGGGCTTCACTCAAATTGGAACATATATCATTCATAAAAGCTCCTCTTCCCTGCTGATTGGATAATTTACTGGCAATTTAAAAGTGCTTAGTACGGCTTTCAAGGAGGAACCCCATGTTGAGGAGAAGAAGGGCCTCTTCCCCACAACCCTGGCCCGGTGGTTGTGGGGAGTCTATAGGAATCTGATAGCTCACTTTAACAGTAAGGGGACACACAGATACCACCCCTAACGGGAATGAGTAAGGGGAAACATAATACCCCTACTCATTCACCAAAAAATAAAACAGTAAATAAAAACACTCAATTTCACACAATAAATCATTTTATTAAAAAGAAATGTCCTACAATGTAAATCCCTCATGATGTAGATTGTTGTAAATCATGTTGACTGACGTAAGCCAAAGAACAAAATCAGGCAACCCTAACGTGATGGTGGGCACACGCAATGTAAAGGAAAAAAGGCAGAGACAATAGTGACATCATCATATAAATATGGCCATGGCAATATTTGGTCAATGTTATTATGTTATTGCTCAAATATGGCCGCGTGACCTGAGGACACTACAAGGGAACAGAGCTACTATAACTGTTCCTCCATTGAAAATACATGTAAATTCATTATGTGCGAATGGGGAAAAGAATACCGGTATTTATAGACTATATTTGCTGCAATTCCAATGTGTGAATGCTGAAAATACCACACTATACCACACACAAACACCACACCAGACTGCCTGCTGCACTAACACAGTCCTGCTATAAGACCCCTTTCACATTGGGGCCGCTCCGCGTTAGCGGTAAAGCTCTGCTAGTTTTAGTGGAGCTTTCTGACTGCTAGCGAGGAGCTTTTAGCCGAATAAAGGGTTAAAAGCACCCGTGTGGCGGCGCTGTTGTATCGCTTTTCAGGCGTTTTGGCAGTGCTGCCCATTCATTTGCCCAAAAGACGCTGCTTGCAGGACTTTTTTTCTAATGTTTTGCAAGTGCATCGCCCCAGTGTGAAAGCACTCGGACTTTCACATTGGGGTGACATGAGAGGCGCTATTTCTAGCGCTAAAACGCTTGAAAAACGTCTCCAGTGTGAAAGGAGTCTAAGTCTTTGACCCCCATCTTTACTAGTATGAAAAAATAAAAATTACAGTATATATATATATATATATATATATATATATATATATATATATATATATATATATATATATACACACACACACACATATACATACACACACCATCATTTGTAGACACTCTAATGTTCACGCAAAGCAATTACTATACACTTATTGGGATTTTTGTTTTTACCAAAGACATGCAGCAGAATACATTTTGACCTAAATGTTTGAAAAAAAAATGTAAACATTTTTTTATTGGATATGTTTTATAGCAAAACGTTAAAAACATTGTTTTTTTTATTGGACTAATTGTCATTTATAGCGCAAAAAAAAAACCCCAATAAAAAACGCAGTGGTGATCAAATAGCACCAAAAGAAAGCTCTATTTGTGGGGAAAAAAATAATATAAATATCATCTGTGTACAGTGTTGTATGACTATTTATAAAGAGAATCCCCTGAGGATGGATTTTAATGGCACGTACAACTCAATTAGAAAACGATCAATATTTTATTACATAAAACAAAAATAGTATACAATATACATAAAAAATATATAATATATATATGTATATATATATATATATATATATATATATATATATATATATATATAATATATATTATAATATTTATTATATATATATTATAATATATAATAAAAAAAGTCACTATACCTACACTACCCATGTATAGGTTTGTGTTATTTACATTGTTATAAACAGTGTCTCTATACATCTGTATCCAGATATTTGTTACGTATATTGTATACTATTTTTGTTTTATGTAATAAAATATTGATCGTTTTCTAATTGAGTTGTACGTGCCATTAAAATCCATCCTCAGGGGATTCTCTTTATAAATTATCATTTCGGATGCGGCACAACTAATTTTACACAGCCCTGCCGTACCACAACTTTCCTAGTGTTGCATGACTGAGCAATTACCAGTTAAATTAAGCGCGGTGCTGAATAGCAAGTAATGGCCTGGTCATGAAGGGGGTAAAAACTTCCGGCTGTCAAGCGGTTATGTGGACTACAGAAAATAGCTTGAGATTAGAGGACATAATAAAAGGGCAGGGAGATGTTTTCCTTACAGGAACTGAGAGCAAAATGGGACACATTTAGCCGGGATTTATGGAAATATAGGTATATCCAGCATTTCTGGAGGAACTTAACAAAATCACTTAGTTCAGTAAAATAATTAAATCTGAAGAAATGGCTTCTGGAATTTTGGGTATACCCCTAAATATTCCATATACTATATCTACAGATTGTTATCTTTTTTTTTGGAATCTAGAAATCCTAATTATTGGTCTAAATGGGAACAAAATTTGGATCAGACAGTAACGGAAGTTCAAATGTGTAAAATATTAGGAATTTATATATACAGTGTCTGTAGACTCAAAAGTAAAGGAAATTCATTTTAAACCATTAGCTAGGTCAGCTTTTACAACAGTTACCCCATAGGAACCCTTGAAATTAACTATCAGGTTTTGGTGAACCTTTGCTAAAACCCTTTCATTGGAGGTCAGTGGGGAAAAATTCCCCGCATATTGGTAGCAAGTGGAAAGTATGTCCCTCTTACAGTGGTGGTTAGGGTGATACCTTTATACCAAAGGCAAATAGACCATTGGTTTCTTCCAGCTGGTTCTGCCAAGTGGTGTTGGTTCCAGAACTATGAAGGCACCTTTAAATGAGAGGACAATCAGCTACAGCTCCAGGAACCTCAGGAGGAATCCTGGATGAGAATGGTTGAGCTAAGTGGAATTATGTATCAAGGATGCAGTGCGACGGGAACACACAACTCATATATAATACAAATGCTCAATTATACAAGAATAATGGAGGAATAGAGGAAAATTGCAGAAATGTTTGTGGAGTTGCAATCCATTTGGACCCTCTGCAGTGTCTCTTTCACGATGCAACATGTTTGAGAATGAAATATAGAAGCTCCATGATACAACACATGTTGAATGCAGCTAAGGGCGGCCATAGGTGATATAATTTTGTTTCCTTCCACCACCTGGCCTGGAGGTTACACTGTGATTACTGCTACCTGCTATAGCCGCTACATGAAAAATCTGACATGCTGGTTGTACCCAAGTTGATCAATGGTAAAATCAGCCTGCCCATACAAGGTTTAAATCTTGTCTGGTCCCTGCTGAACTGGCCGAGATTCAAACCATCTATGGTCAAGATTCGAACCATCTCTGGTTAGGATTTGAACCGTCGAAGGTCGGAATTCGAACCGTCGAAGGTCGGGATTCCAACCGTCGAAGGTCTGGATTCTAACCGCCGAAGATCGGGATTCAAACCGCCCAAGGTCGGGATTCAAACCACCTATGGCCGGCTTAAAGAAATTATACCTAAATATTGTAGGACAGATAAATCACCAACAAGTGGGGTGTGGCTAGTGGAAGTAGACCAGATTTGTCTTTTGGAGGACTTGATTAATATTCATAGAGATACTTGTGATAAATTTTATAACGTTTTAATGAATCTAATTGGTGGACTCAAAAGATATATATCACATAAGTACAATCCTCAGAGGTAACATCCCATTATCATTCTATGTAAAACAAGATACCATCCAATGGGGGTGAAGACAAAAAGCAGGGCTATTAAATGTACCTCCATTGAGATGCCTTCACAGATTTGTGTTTCTATGCGCATAGAAGAGAGAATATAAGGCCAGGTGGAAAAGATAAAGTTGATCTTTGGGAGAAGAGGTCAGGGCAGTAATTCTCAACCAAGGTTTTGTAGAACCCTAGGGTTCCTCCAGAGGTTCTTTGGGGTTCTTTGAGCTATGGCTGAATATGACCCATTTGATGGGGTCTGCAAAGTTCTGGGGCCAATGTCACTTGGCAGAACCAGCTACATGACACCAATGATCTTTTTTTTTTTAGCTGTCTACAAAGGTGACATTCTTGAGCACCACTATAAGGGGGCATCCTTCCCACTGGCCAGCTGTAATAAGAGGCACGTAAAAGAGGCATTTTTTCCTACTGACCCCCCCCAATGAGTTGGTTTTAGCAGGGGTTCCCTAAGACCTGGAAATTATTTTATGGGTTCCTTTGGGGTTAAAAAAAAAGGTTGAGAAATACTGGGTAAAGGGTTCTCTTGGGAGAGTGAGGAATGGCCTTGGACCCTTTGCTTTATCTCTAGAAAGACAGGAGCGCGCTTTATCTCGCTTTAATAGTCCGCCGTATAGAAATGTAGTCTAATATGGGCACTGTAATATAATAAGAAAAGTGTCATTAAGATTGGAATAAATTAATTTATAGAAATATAAGTAATACATACGTTTATAGTTCACTTTTTGAGGGATTGGAGATGGAGGGGAAGTTTGAGGGTTTAATGAGTTATTTCAATGTGTGATAGAAAGCAGGAGAGGACATTTACACGATAAGAATTTGAAATATAAGTCCATTTGAAAAACGACCCTCTGAGTCTGTCTTCCCGCATGTGTCATGTCTATGTGTGAGACCATAGAGACGCATTCATGATAATAACAATGCAATCATTTTTTGTAATTAAATGTGCAAAAACAATACAAGTAAAAGATCTAGCAAATGCAAATCAGCAGCAAACAAATGCGGGCTTACAAAAGAGCCTTGCAGCCCAGCAGCAGACAAATGCAACTTTGCAGCAGAGTCTGGAAGCTCAGCAACAAGCCCAGCAGCAATCTGAAGCCCGCTTCATAGACCTGTTACAGAAGCAGGAGCAGAGTTTTCAACAGCAAATAGAGACATTGATACAGCAACGTCCGCAGACCAATGAAGCAAGTGGTTACAATAATACAGCATCCTTTGGTGTGAGCCGTTTACTGACAAAAATGACTGGAGAGGTTGATCCGGAGGTGTTTTTGACCACATTTGAAAGGACTGCTGAAAGGGAAAAGTGGCCTAATGAGCAATGGGCTGGACTGGTGGCCCCTCTGCTAACTGGGGAATCGCAGAAAGCTTATTATGACCTAGAGCCTGACCAAGCAAAAGACTATGTGGTACTAAAAACAGAAATATTGGCACGGCTGGGTGTCACCCTGGCCGTCCGGGCTCAGCGTGTGCATAATTGGACTTTTCAGGTTGGAAAACCCCCCCGGTCTCAAATGTATGATCTCATTCACCTGAGCAGGAAGTGGCTGCAGCCAGAGATTTTTACCGCACTAAACATTGTGGAACGTGTTGTTATGGATCGTTTCCTGAGAGCTCTTCCTACTGCCATCCAAAAATGGGTAAGCCATGGAGATCCAGAAAATGCAGGTAAACTTGTGGATCTGGTTGAGAGGTACTTGGCTACAGAGAACCTGACCACCTCTTCCAGGGACTCACAGACTTTCCACCCTAAGACCAGATCATCCCCAGTGGCGGGTAAGATGACTCCAAGGGGTGAGGGTGGAGAGAGTGAGAGGGTGGGAGTTCTACCTAAGTTCTGGCGGGAGCAGCCCAGGAAGCCCAGGCTGCAAGAGGCAGCGAAAAAGATTATTTGCTACCGCTGCCGCCAAGAGGGACATATTGCAGCCAATTGCCCCGTTGTGGATGAGCCTATGCAATGTGACTTTATAAGGGAGAGACGTCAGTCGCTGTTTGCGACAGTTGCATGCACTGCCATTTGGGGACCTGAGAAACATTTATGTAAAATGTGTATTAATGGTAGAAATGTTGATGTGTTGCTGGATTCAGGTAGCCTGGTAACATTGATAAAAGCTGAATTAGTTACTACAGAGGTCTCTGGGAAGAACAGGGTGGCTGTTATTTGTGTGCATGGGGACACCCGAGAGTATCCTGTAACTTCAGTGTTTTTTGAGACCCCCCAAAGGTAACCTCTCTCATCAGGTGGGGTTAGGGTCTCACTTACCACATGATGCTATTGTGGGAAGGGATTTTCCAAAATTCTGGGAACTCGGGGATTGTCCTGAGCCCCCCACTGGTGCCCCTATAAACCAGGAAGATGACCAGAATTCCTCTGGGAGTGGTGAGGACTCTCCTGAATTTCCCTTATCGGTATTGGCGGGGGAAACTCGAGAAACTGGGGAGGAGCCAACATCCTTAGATGAAAACATGCCATCTGTGGAGTTTTCGGATCTTGAGGTTCACAGGGAAAATTTTGCCACAGAACAGTTAAAAGACCCCACTCTAATAAAGACACGGGAAAATGTGGTGAAAATAGATGGCGAGTTAGTGAACCCAGATAAGACTTGTACTTATCCTTACTTCACTATGGAAAGGGACCTGCTGTATCGAGTGGCTCAAAGGGCAGAAGAAACCATTGAGCAACTTGTAGTGCCCAAACCTTACAGGAAGTTGGTGTTAGAATTGGCTCATGGGCACATTCTGGGAGGTCATCTGGGGACAGAGAAAACCAGAGAGAGGATATTGCAGAGATTCTATTGGCCTGGGGTCATGAAGGAAACAGAAAATTATTGTTCCTCCTGCCCTGTGTGTCAGAAGTCGGCACCTATGCCACATTTCCGTAACCCGCTGGTACCTCTTCCTATCATTGAGGTCCCCTTTGAGAGGATCGCAATGGATTTTAGGCTTGTGCAATTCGTTTCGTAACGAATCGAAATTCGTCCGAATTTAGCCATTTTCGGACATTCGGAAGCATTCGAATTTCCGAACAAAGCAATTACGAATAAAACCGAATCCGAACTAAATTATCATAAATAGCGAATGCCTTCGGCATAATTCGTTAATGCGTTAACGCGGCAACAGCAAGTCGACTTGTGATCGTAATCGCATAACGAATAATTTAATTATATTCGAATCGATTCGTTTTATTCCCTAGTGAGCTACTAACAATTCGAAAGAAATTGATTCATCAGAATGTCCGATAAATTTAATGAAATCATTCATTATGCAAAACCACGAGTCGACTTGGTATTGCATTAGTCCGCGTTAAAGCATCATTCGCTATTTGAGATAATTTTTTTCGGATTCGGTTTTATTCGTAATTGCTTTGAACGGAAATTCGAATGCATCCGAATGTCCGAAAGTTGCAAAATTCAGACGAATTCGAATACATCCGAATGCATCCGAATGTCCAAAAATAGCAAAAATCGGACGAATTTCAATGCGAATGCATTCGTTATTCCGGATATTAGTGAATTACAGTTTTTTAAGCCAATCAGTTGATTCCTAGGGGGCTGGATTACTGGCATGGAGTAATTTACAGTCCAATCAGATGATTTCTTTTGTGCTGGAGGTTGGATTAAGGGCAAAAGGTCACTGCATTGTACATTCCACAACTGAGTGAGAAAGGAAGTTTGAGCAGAGGAGGAGAGAAAATATTTGAGAAGTAGCAGAAGAGAGTCCAGTCTCGTAAAAAATTTTGTCAAGATGGATTCAAGCTCTCAACATGAGGTTCCTCCTCCTGGTACCAGCAGCAGCAGTGACACAGCAACAACAACCGCTACCAGCACTTGTGAGTTTGTACCACCATTGTCTGTGTCATGTATGTCAGCATCTGTATTGCTAGGCCCAGACAGTCATACTTCCACCACCAGTACACAACGTTCCAGTAGGCGTGTTAGGTCTCACAAGAGTACCTTTTCAATGGATAAGCAAATGAAGCAGCAGAAGCAGCTTGCCTGTCCTGTTTCAGTGCCTCAGCCAAAGCGTTCAGGCAGATCTAGCAGCTGCAAAAGGCCTAGCTCTGATAGTGCTATGCTAAGGCCACCCTCCAAACAGAAAAGGTCAGAGAGGGAAACTGTTGGTTCAAAATCCCCTACTAGCAGGGCTGAAAGGTCCTGCTCTGAGACTAGGAAGCAGTCGGCATCTATTGCATGTCGTCGCCTTTTTCAGGATCTTCCCCCAAGAACAACCTGCACAATAACTACTAGTGCCACTGCCAGTTGTGTCACCACCACCTCTGCTATGGGCACTTTGAGAAATGTGGTGACACCAAGTCTTTTTTACAGGAAAGGCCTGACACTACCACCTACACAGGCTTTTGATTCTGAGCATCCGTTTAAGCAGCCTAAAAGTGAAATATTTGAATATGAGCAAGACATTTTGTGCGCTCATAGTTCCACCACCACCACTATTGCTACTCCCATTGGCACCACCATCACCACTGAAAAAATTACATCTACAGGTCATAGAAGTAATGAGGGAGATTTTTTAGTCACATTTCCCATTAGCCATCCGAGAGAAGAGGGAGTTCAGCAGGTCCCCCCAACATCTGATGTTGATAAATCCTCCTTCGCAAACATGGAAGATTCAGATTATACCTTACCTTTTAATCTTGATCAGGAACCAAATATTTATGAGCCAGAATATTCTCCTTCCCATATTAAATTTGATTCTCCACTGTTGTATTCCCCTGAAAGAACGGCACCAGTGGAACCTGCCTCTCCTGTTCCAGTTGAGTCTCCCATAAACATTAGAGCCGCCAGCACAACTGTTAATCATCAAGTAACCTCCTTCACTATCCCCGACATGAGGCCACCTCCCATTTTATCACAAAAACACTGCAGCATAGCAGAGTGCACAGGTCAGGCTACAACCAAAATTAAGCAAGTTGCTCTAGCATCTGCGGCTGAAGAGGAAATTCTCTCTAAAAAATCTTCACCACACAGTGGCAGCACCCGTCGTTCTAAAATTTGGCAATATTTTGTGACAGTTGGTGATGGCCGCACAGCTACATGTAAAATATGCAGCAGAGAAGTCAGCCGTGGGAGACTGTTGGGTCATCTCACGAACACTGGGATGAAGCAACACATGCTTAGCCACCATAGGCCAGTAATGCTGAGGGAAGAAATGGGTGTGTCTCCCCCATCTACCACCACTATTACCAGCAGCAGTGTCAAAGTCACAGCCACTTCTGGAGCTACAGGTCGTAAAATGTTAAACAAATCCATACAGCCCACTATAGAACATTTTGGAGGGATACATTACCGGGGTATGTCAAAACAGCAGTCCCGTAAACTTACACGCCTCATTGGACAACTTATAGCTGTTGGGGGGGCTTCTTTCAGTTTTGTGGAAGGGGAGCCCTTCAAGCAGCTGATGCAGGCTGTGGCACCACAATACCAGGTCCCTTCTCGCACCACATTCAGTAGAACTATAGTGCCCTCGCTGTACCGGTCATGTGTTGGGGTTTTGAAGGATTTGCTGGGGAAGGCTGCTGGCCAATCAGTTCACTTTACAACTGATTTATGGAGTGCTACAAGTGGCCAGCATGCCTTCCTGTCCTTGACTGCCCATTGGTGGCAGCCCAATGAGTCGCAAGATATACAACCACCACCACAAACAATTGCAAGGTCAAGAAAAACCTCAAGTGCTGTGGCTGCTGCCACAGTGCACAAGACAGGATTGCACGCCTTCCTCCTCCATGCTGAGGTGATGGATCAGCAGCACACCTCACAGAATATTCTAAATGCACTTCAGAAAATGATAGGGAGGTGGCTAGGGGGACAGGCAGGCACTAATGTCAAAATGGGATTTGTTGTCAGTGATGGCGGAGCTAACATGACAAAGGCTATCCGTGATGGAAGATTTGTTGGTGCGCGCTGCTGTGCACACATCCTGCATCTAGTCGTTAGGTCTGCTCTTGATGATAACACTAACAGTGGAAGGTTAGCAGCACTTTTAGAGTCGTGCCGCAAAATTGCTGGTCACTTTCACCGTAGTGTGAAGGATAGCCACCTTCTCAGGCAGGAACAGAGAAAGGCAGGCCTTGTGGAGCACTGCCTCAAACAGGATGTTGGAATGAGGTGGAACTCCACCTTACATATGCTAGAGCGTATACTTGAGCAACAGAGGGCAATTCACGCAATGGCATGTGAACATTTTATTGGTATTGCCAGACCACTAGGCAGGGAGGACTGGGTCATGATTGACCAAGTTGTCACAGTGCTCAGGCCTTTTGAGGATGTCACTGACAATTTAAGCCAAGAGAGTGCTAGCCTGGCACAAGTGGTTCCCCTCTTTGCACACCTTTCAAATAAAATTGATTCCTTCCTTTCCAATAGGGAACGATTGCCTGGTGGCAATATACTTGCTGAAGTTGATGCCCTTCTGAGGAGGCTGAAGGAGCAACTCAGTTGGCGCATAAAAGAGCTCATCGACTCTCGCCCCGAGTTCATGTTAGCCACAATTTGTGACCCAAGAATAAAAGGCAAGATAGCACTCCGCAGAAATACTCTCACCACTTGGAGGGATAGATTGATAGAGAGGGTACGTGAGAGGGAAAGGAAAATGGGAATACAGATAGAGGAGGGAGAAGAAGAGGAGCTGGAGATGTCTAATGATACTCTGTTAGCTGGTACTAGCAGCACTGCTGCCAGTGCTCGCTCTACCAGAGCATCAGCTTTTTGGGCTGAGGCACTTGACAGTTTTGTGGGACCCACTGAACAGCCCCCTAGAAAAGAAAAAACTGCTGGTGACATAGTTAGGTCTTACCTAGCGGAACCTCCTTTGCCCCCCAGTACAGATCCCTTGAGTTTCTGGGATGAGAAGAAGGATGTGTGGCCTGCTTTGTCCTCGGTAGCCCAGGAGCTTCTTTCCTGTCCCTCAACCACGGTCCAGAGTGAGCGGGTGTTTTCTGTAACAGGAAATATATTATGCCCTCAGCGCTCACAATTGATGCCTCAGCTCTTAGAGCAAATGGCTTTTTTAAAAATCAACCTGCCAAAGCTTGGCTACCCTGCTCTTGACTTTGATGTAGAATAAAAAAATAATGCTCATCCATGATAACATAATCCCCTAAGGCCCTCATTCCATGGCAAATCATCACATGTCCCACCCTGACCATTTCCGTGAGGGCTTAAATGTTAGATATGGTAGTTACTCCATGTCTGACCCTATAACATCCTATCAAATTTAATGAACATCTGAGATGGTCAGGTTGAAAACAAAGTTCCATTTGGTTTGTGATGATTTGGCATGGAATGAGCCCCTACTAAGTCCCACCTCATACCTCCTGCCATGATATTTTACTGCCCAAGGTTTTAGCTGCTGATCTGGTATTATAACTTAAAAGTTAGTTGTCCTTTTGAGACAACTGTGTCATTTAGTAGCATAATAAATAAATGGGACAGCTGTATCATTTGTACATTTAAATTAAAACTTTAAACCATTCAGTTTGTGAAACTTTCCTGCTGCAATAGTCCTGCTATTTCCATTCCACCTGCCTTCATCTCAAATCTCGAATACCTAGGACACTGGAATACAAATGCATTCCCTTTAAGTTCGGTATAAAGCAGCACCATGAAGGTGAAAGGCAAACCGTTTGTCAGTGCGACTGCGCACATGGTCATGCAATATATCAGGAAAGCACACAGACCACGCATGAGTGCAAAAAGCACCTTGGAGGATTGCCTCCTGTCAGGGTTTCACTACCTGGACAGGTGTCAAAACTGTCTCAAGCTGCTGTATTATGTACTTATAAGAAATAATGTTATACAATTATTCCAGTCCTTTTCATAATTTAAACAGTGCACTTTAAACACAATACCATTGGATTTTCTCCTAGTAAGCAGTTAGATAAACCATTATTTGTATTTGTAAGTTAAATCTGTTGTTGTTTTGTTATGCAGCTTGCCAGCCAGGCTGCTTGCTTATACTTGTAGTACTGGTGGTGGAAATAATGGTGATACTGAGTCTGCTGTTAATATACATACAGACACAGGAAAATGAAGGCCTACAATGGTACTACGATTCTCCTATACTCCTACCACCAAAATGTTTTGTTTTTGTTCACCCTCTGATGGCACCTACATGATGGCAAGGCAATTTTGCTGCTAATATATCCCGTCCACCAAGATATTCATGTAATCTCCAGGCCACAGTGTTGGCAACATGGCACTTGTAAGTTGGCACTCTGGAAAGTCATCACCCACGACAAGGAAGGAAAGACTGCAATTGCGTTGCCGTGAGTCAGAAATAGGTCAGTACCTGCTCATCTGCCCACTTACTCCCCTATCTATCATTGATTTCCATTCATTTATGTAACTCTTGTTTTATTTGCCAATTTAGTGAAAGTACCACTGGAATGAGTGGATGAGGCTTCATCATGACAGACACATGCAAGTGGTATGTATTAACCATACACATCTTTTAGGATGTATGAATAATGGCAAACTTGTATGTAGGGATGCACGATAGCAGTATTGGATACGCGTAATTTTTTATCTGTACTTGTCTCCAATACCAAAGACCATTCAGGTGCATCCAGGTGCTGTTAGAGAGTGTGATGCCGGCTTCACAGCTTATCAGAAAGCCAGGCCTCCCGGATTCTTGATTGGCAGGGAAGCCGGCGCCAAGCTCCCTCGTGGCACCTGGACGCAGGTAATGGTATTTGGTATTGACGAGTACAGATAAAAGATTACTCGTATCCAATACCGGTATCCATACGTGGAGGGAATCTCAAGTGATGCATGTTCCTTTCAAACATAAAATAAAGACTCGAACACTTTTCCAGGTCATTATATGTTGTAGTCCAAAGTTTCAGTAACAGAAATGGAAATAGTATTAGTCATCACGACTAATACTATTTCCATTTCTGTTACTGCAACTTTGAACTACAACATATAATGATGCGGAAAAAGAAAGAGAATACTAAGGTCAGCGAGGCAGTATAATACCTAGCTAAACCTAAATGAAGTTGTCGGTGACAACTGGCAAAGATGTTCTTTTAACTGTTTACATTGATTACCATGTGTGATAGCATGTGAGTTTTTATTAAGCAACCAGCTATGTAATAAAGTGTACAATGTCACATAATAATCAATATATAAGCACTAAAGTATGCTTTTATTAGGCAAAAATAATTTGCACAAACAATTGTAGAAAAAAAAACATGTATATTAACACGTATACATATATACAACTATTAACAAAAAGGTGAGCTGAGCTGCCTTGGGTCCTGGAACAGAGGAAGAACTAGCCCTCAGATTTCCGAAGGAGAGGGTTCTCTGCTGCTCTGATTACTAGCAGACGAGCTCCCAGGCAATGGAGCATTGTGCCTGGAAATTGCTTCCATCAAAGAGAGTCTCAAATGCTCCATTGCCTGGTTCTGCTGTTGGTTTACTCGGGCCAACATAATCTCCATATGGTCAGTCTGTTGCCTGGCTGCAAGTTGAATGCTCCGGGTTAACCTCCTGATGTCCCGTGACATCCTTCTATTGTCACTTGCCAGACTCTGAAGTTCTCTGAGGAGCCTCTGATGCACTGCATCGGGGACAGTTGCTGGTCCAGGTGGTACAGCAGTAGATGGCAGTGCCATCTGGGTACGAGGGGGCAACAGCTGTGGCTGCTCCTGTAGAGGCACACCAGGGGCAGCATCAGATGGTGGCAGGATGCGGGAAACATGGCCCGTGGCCTCCTCTGGCCATGGGGAGAAGACAGGAGTCTGGGGAATCACAGGGGTAAGCTCTGGCTCATTCTGGAGCTCAATGCCCTCGCAAATAAGGACAGGTGAGCAAGGCAGGCTGCATTGTGCTCTCCCCTCTGACTGGTCTTGTTGATCTGAAATAGACGAGATAGCCAATGTTGATGATAGCATTCAAAGAAATAGATTTCTAGACATTAGAATAAAAATATTTATTTTACTTTTAATTTTTTATTTTGACACTGTCCTTTAAAAAATAAATATATTTTGTGTCACATATATTCCTATTACAAGGAATGTAAACAAACATCCCATGTAATAGAAAAAAAGAATGAAAGGTCCTCTATAATGTGAAATCTGGGGTCAAAAAGACCTCAGATCTCATATTTACACTAAAGTGCAAAAAAAATGTATATAAAAAGAATTGTCATATTCCCCCCCCCCCCCCCCCCAAAAAAGCCCCTTTAAGACTGGAGGGCAGAAGTGGACCTGATCGTCTCCACTGCTACTGGTAAGCGGCAGAGGCGACTGGAGCGTGGTGGGCCTCTCATGCCCCTGATAAAAGTGAACTCGCGGCAAGTCTGCCGAAGTGACCACTTTTATCTGAAAGAGGACCGCCCGCTGAAGAAGATACCGGGGTTATGGCAGCTATCTGCTGCCATAACAATGGTGGTCCTCTTCAAACAGCCGACGTATAACTGTGGCGTGTGGTCCTTCCTTAAGTTGTTAAGGGAACAGGTTTGGTTTTTTTAGGTTAACAAATGCTTTAAAGAAACATATGTTTGTTTTTCTTTTCATTATATAGCAAATATTTTATTTTTGCTACTCTTTTATAAGTTCCACCCTAGTTACTGGTGGCCGATTGTAGTGGCGGTCGGATACTAAGATCAGATGCATTTCCAAATATTGTAGTAATAGAATAAACAATTATAGGTTACAATACAAACAGTGGGGTCTATTTACTAAAGGAAAATACACTTGCCACTACAAGTGCACTGTAGATCTGAGGGGGACATGCAAGGAAAATAAAAAAACAGAATGTTTGCTTGTACACGATTGGATGATAAAATCAGCAGAGCTCCACCTCATTTCAGAGTTTCTCCTCAGATTTACAGCGACTGCACTTCTGGGGAGGACATCCCCTCCGGCTGTTTGTAATAACAGACAAGCGGCTGCTTAGCCATATCGGTTGTTAAAAAACGGTACCGGGTGATGTCTGCCGCTGCAGGCATCACCCGAGTACAACACCTCGAAGCACTATATTGGTAAGTTTGTCAACGATAGCGATTATTACAAAAAAGTGGCCACCAATAATCGGTCGACCCCTAGTTTGAGGTGTGTGTGTATGAACTTAAAAATGGATGGTTGTTAAATAGCTTTTTATGTGTTTTATAATGCTTGTTTGTAACGTGTGGATGATGATGGTGCCTCGTGTCCTGTTTCTTTATATTGGCAGCTTGCGTATTCTACTTACGTTGAGGAGTAATGTGCCGCTGCTTCCTGACAGAAGCTGATGCTGGAGGGTCCGGGATATGGCTCAGGCTTTCTGTTAAAGATAGAATAAAAAAGAGTTAAGGTAACCACTTCTGGACCAAGCCTATTTCTGTCAGTTATTGTTTACAATTTAAAATCATTATAGAAAATTACTGAGAACCACAAACATCATATATATATATATATATATATATATATATATATATATATATATATATATATATATATATATATATATATATATATATATATATATATATATATATATATATATATGTGTGTGTGTATTTGCACAGTGGCCTTTCAAAAGCAATTTTTTGGGAAAAATTTACAGAATTAAAAAAAAATTTACAGTAAATTTATTTAACCCAATTTTTTGGGATATTGTGATAGACGATGTTACTCAAAGTAAATAGATATCGAACATGTTATGGTTTAAAATTGCAAACGCTCTTGGAATGGCAAGAAACTATGGTACTTAGAAAATCACTATAGATGAGCATGGGATTTTTGTTTTACGATTACCAGTTTAGCGTTACAGAAGAGATCTTTTGCTATAATTATTTCTCTCAATGTGGCAATGCCTCACAAGTGTGATTTGAACACCATTATGGGCACTTTCAAATAATTTATTTTGTTCTTATTTATTTTGTTTTTCCAGTTGTACTTTAAAAAAATCCCATTCCCCAAATCCCTCCTTTGCATGTACAAGTATTCAAAAAGCAAAAATCTGCATATTTGAATACTGTGGATTTTTTCATATCGGTGCTATTGGCAGCCATGTAAACGAGTACGTAACTTCTGAGTTACTACATTGGAGACTCGATTGAAGCCGATTCTGGCTTTGTTTGCGACTCTGGCATGCCGGCGGACGTGGCGGCTGGAGACCCGGGCGAAGTGGTGGAAAGCGGCAGGTGGGGGGCTTGTCGTATCCTCTCCCACTCCTTATGATGACAGCTGAGCAGCTTCGGAGCCGCATCGGTTGTTATAGCAAAGCCAACCACCAGATCTAAAAAGAGGTACCGGGGTGACGGCTGCAGCTGCTTATCACCCCGGTACAACCACTTCCTCAAAGCGCTGTACACATACATTGTTTTGTGGGAAGTGGTATGCTACAGGACTTATTTGGGCTTTATTTATTTTTTTTATTCCCTTGCACAGTGTGACATTTATTGGCTGAGAACAATCAGCTAATCTCTCAGCCAGAGAATGGACGGCAGAGGATTGTCACCCGGCTTCGGGAGCACAGCAGAAGCCAGATGTCATAAATCTGACTTCATAACAAAAAGGAGCAAGTCCCAGATAAGAGGAAAAATCATTGCTAAATTGTGCTTTGACAGCCCCTCCTCTTTTATTTCTCAATCCCATTCTTACATCAGTTTCCTCAGTCCCCTGGCATATCACAATCCCCCTTCACATCACAGTTTACAGTAGTGTTCTGAACCTCCCTTCACAATGGTATCTTAACCACTTTCAGACCGGACCATTTTGCTGGTAAATGACCAGAGGTCTTTTTACACTTTGGCACTGCGCTGCTTTAACTGGTAATTGCGCGGTCATGCAATGTTGTACCCAAACAAAATTTGCGTCCTTTTCTTCCCACAAATAGAGCTTTCTTTTGATGGTATTTGATTGCCTCTGCGATTTTTATTTTTTGCGATATAAACGTAAAAAGACCGCAAATTTTGAAAAAAAATGATATTTTCTACTTTTTGTTATTAGAAAAATCCAATAAACTCAATTTTAGTCATACATTTAGGCCAAAATGTATTCAGCCACATGTCTTTGGTAAAAAAAAAGTCAATAATTGTATATTTATTGGTTTGCGCAAAAGTTGTCACATCTACAAACTAAGGTACGTTTTCTGGAATTTACGCAGCTTTTAGTTTACGACTGCCTATCTCATTTCTTGAGGTGCTAAAATGGCAGGGCAGTACAAAACCCCCCCAAATGACCCCATTTTGGAAAGTAGACCCCCTAAGGAAATTGATAAGAGGCATGTTGAGCCCATTGAATATTTTATTTTTTTGCCTCAAGCGATTGAATAATGACAAAAAAAAAATTTTTTTTTTTTTTTTACACAAAGTTGTCACTAAATGATATATTGCTCACACATGCTATGGGCGTATGTGAAATGACACCCCAAAATAAATTCTGCTGCTTCTCCTGAGTACGGGGATACCACATATGTGGGACTTTTTGGGAGCCTAGCCGCGTACGGGGCCCCGAAAACCAAGCACCGCCTTCAGGCTTTCTAAGGGCGTAAATTTTTGAGTTCACTTCTCACTACCTATTACAGTTTTGAAGGCCATAAAATGCCAAGATGGCACAAAACCCCCACAAATGACCCCATTTTAGAAAGTAGACACCCCAAGCTATTTGCTGAGAGGCCTGTTGAGTTCATGGAATATTTTATATTTTGCCACAAGTTGCGGGAAAATTACAAACTTTTTTTTTTTTTTTTTTTTTTTCACAAAGTTGTCACTAAATGATATATTGCTCACACATGCCATGGGCATATGTGAAATGACACCCCAAAATAAATTCTGCTGCTTCTCCTGAGTACGGGGATACCACATATGTGGGACTTTTTGGGAGCCTAGCCGCGTACGGGGCCCCGAAAACCAAGCACCGCCTTCAGGCTTTCTAAGGGCGTAAATATTTGACTTCACTCCTCACTACCTATTACAATTTTGAAGGCCATAAAATGCCAAGATGGCACAAAACCCCCACAAATGACCCCATTTTAGAAAGTAGACACCCCAAGCTATTTGCTGAGAGGCATGTTGAGTCCATGGAATATTTTATATTTTGCCACAAGTTGCGGGAAAATTACAAACTTTTTTTTTTTTTTTTTTTTTTCACAAAGTTGTCACTAAATGATATATTGCTCACGCATGCCATGGGCATATGTGAAATGACACCCCAAAATAAATTCTGCTGCTTCTCCTGAGTACGGGGATACCACATATGTGGGACTTTTTGGGAGCCTAGCCGCGTACGGGGCCCCGAAAACCAAGCACCGCCTTCAGGCTTTCTAAGGGCGTTACAGTTTTGAAGGCCATAAAATGCCAAGATGGCACAAACCCCCCCCAAATGACCCCATTTTGGAAAGTAGACACCCCTAAATTTAGGGGTACACTAGTGAGACTAGGTAATAAATGGCAGGTGCCCTGAAACTATAAAAAAATAACTAACCAACCAGCGTCACCTGTAACAGTTATATGGTGATCACTGGTGAAAGGGTTAACTAGGGGGCAATCAGGGGGCTTTATGCGGTAGTATATGGGGGTCCCTGGCGCTATAAAAAGCTGCGGCGAACCTAAATACCTACCTGCCTAACTAGCGTCACCTGTGACACTAATACAGCGATCAGAAAAACGATCGCTTATTAGGCTGGGTTCACACTGGAGCGATGCGGGAACGCCACGAATGCGCGGCGGGTTCCCGCATCGCATGCCTCCCGGCGGCAGTTCACACTGCCCTATGCGAACTGCTGGGAGTGTCAGTGAAATGTTACTGACACCCCCAGATCAGTTCGCATATCGCAGTGCGATCTGCAAACTCGGATCGCATGGTGTGAACACCCATGCGATCCGATTCTGCTGCGGGCCAAAAAAAGGGTCCCGTGCGAATTTGCGGCGGGTGCAGCGGGTGCGGCGGGTGCGGCGAATGGCTGAACTCGAATCGCACAGAGATCGGATGTGATTTGCACTGCAGTGCGGTGCGAATCACATCCGTTCTCAAACCGCTGCAATCTGAACCCAGCCTTAGTGACACTGGCGACGGGGGGTGATCACGGGGTTAAACCTTTATTGGGGGGTTAGGGGGGTACCTTAGAACTAAAGGGGGCTAACCCTAACTGCCCTAACAGTTATTAGTCACAAATGACACCCGCCGGGTGATCAGGGGGTTAAACCTTTATTAGGTAATAAATGGCGGGTGCCCTGAAACTATAAAAAAATAACTAACCAACCAGCGTCACCTGTAACAGTTATATGGTGATCACTGGTGAAAGGGTTAACTAGGGGGCAATCAGGGGGCTTTATGCGGTAGTATATGGGGGTCCCTGGCGCTATAAAAAGCTGCGGCGAACCTAAATACCTACCTGCCTAACTAGCGTCACCTGTGACACTAATACGGCGATCAGAAAAATGATCGCTTATTAGGCTGGGTTCACACTGGAGCGATGCGGAAACGCCGCGAATCCGCGGCGGGTTCCCGCATCGCATGCCTCCCGGCGGCAGTTCACACTGCCCTATGCGAACTGCTGGGAGTGTCAGTGAAATGTTACTGACACCCCCAGATCAGTTCGCATATCGCAGTGCGATCTGCAAACTCGGATCGCATGGTGTGAACACCCATGCGATCCGATTCTGCTGCGGGCCAAAAAAAGGGTCCCGTGCGAATTTGCGGCGGGTGCGGCGGGTGTGGCGGGTGCGGCGGGTGCGGCGAATGGCTGAACTCGAATCGCACAGAGATCGGATGTGATTTGCACTGCAGTGCGGTGCGAATCACATTCGTTCTCATAAACCGCTGCAATGTGAACCCAGCCTTAGTGACACTGGCGACGGGGGGTGATCACGGGGTTAAACCTTTATTGGGGGGGTTAGGGGGGTACATTAGAACTAAAGGGGGCTAACTCTAACTGCCCTAACAGTTATTACAGTCACAAATGACACCAATGCAAAAAAAAAAAAAAAAATGACATTGGTGTCACTGTGACTGGGGGGCAGGGGTAATTGGGGGGGTGATCGGGGGGTAAAGGGGGGGTGTGAGTGTGCCTGGCATGTTCTACTGTGTGTGTAGAGTGTTGGTGCAACTCACCGATCCGCTCTCCTCCGTGTCGGAACGGAAAATACCGACACGGAGGAGAGAATACATCACTTCCTCTCCTGTGTTTACATTACAGGAGAGGAAGTGATGTCACGGGGGATTTCCATTCGTCGAGAGCGATCGCGAGGGGGTGGCCATGAATGAATGGCCGCCCCCTCATCCCGGATCGCTCTCGAAGAAATGCCGACCGCCGCAGGCACCGGGGGGGGGCCCGATCGGGCCCCCCACCCGCGGGCAGGCAGGGACTTATATATACGCCCATATGCCTGCCCGTGCCATTCTGCCGACGTATATCGTCGTGCGGCGGTCGGCAAGTGGTTAATCTTCTCCGCCACCTTCATAGCACCTCCCCACAGCTTTGCCCATTGCCCTCCTCCACATCACAGCCCCCTGCAACTCTGGCTCCCTTCACATTACACAGCCTCCTGCATCTCTGCCAGTTTCCCATCTTAACCTCCCAGCTCTGCCCCTGTCAGAATACAGCCTCCACAGCTCTGCCCCTTGCTACCTTATTTGGTCTCACAGAGTTGGAGACACAGTGGGAGACACAGCAGCACTGAATAGTGGGTAGGAGCGGGAGGTGCTGAAGTTAACCAGCAGGTGATTGGTTGCTAGCAACCAATCGCCTGCTGGTTAACTTGGAAAGTTATCTTCAAAAAGCTCCGTTCTTGCCCAATATTCAGAGCTGCTGTGTCTCCCGCTGTGTCTCTGGCTCGGTGTGCAGAACGGCACATAAATGGCTGGACTGTGGCGGTTGGCACAGTGTCTCGGTATGCATTTAGCCCACAGTCCGCCATTTAGTGATGTCTGCTTTAAATGTTAAATAGATGTTTGTTATTATGTTTATTTATTATTATGTTTGCTTTGTGTTTATGTTAGGTACTCACCATTACCAGAATATTGAGGGCAGGAACTTGGAGTTGATCCTTCCACAGATGACGTTGCTCGATCTGCAAAACATGAATGTAAAGTAAAACGTAAGTCTTACATGCGTAGTCATAAAAAAAAAAAATAGTGAGCTGGAAACAACATATAACTGCAATATATAATGATATATTTTATTTTACTCACCAGCTCTCTGATGCTCAGCTGGACCCTTTCTGCTGACTCCAGGGACATCCTCGTCTGCAAGCAGGCCATCTCTCAGCTCTGCCTCCCACTGTCTGAAGACCACAGCCTTTCCTCCAGTAGACTGGGCCAGAAGATGCTTCTCTATCTTTTTATTAACTGACGCCCGACAATCATAAAACCTGCAAATGAAAAAAATAAGATACAGTATAGTTAATACACGTTACAACAATATTATTTTTATTTTACATGTTACTTTTCTGTGTCTGTGCCAAATAAATATTTGTGTTACGTTCAAATCAGTTTATTGACTATATATTGACTATATTGTGTATTTTTCACATATATGTGGTGTGTTCTAAGAGTGATATAATATTTGAATAATTACCTGTGCCTGACACCAGAGGTGGCCCTGCGAACCTTGGAGACTGCATTCACTGAGTCCCGGACTCGTTCCCAGGCTGCTCTCTTCGCCGACGTTGAGACATTTAGGCTGAAGAGTCTCAGTTTGTCTCTGTTCACTGCAGCAACCAGCACGCAGCACCGCAGCGCCACTGTCAGTCTTGTCAGACGTGTAAATTTACGAATAAACGTCAACGAACAGAAAAGGTTACGAATGTACGAATCCATTCGAAGCACGTTAGACAGCGCCATTGTGTGAGAGACACGTAAAATTACAAATCAACAAACAAAACAAACAAAAAGTAATGAATTTACGAATCCATTCGAAGCACGTTAGGCAGGGCCATTGTAAGAGACTGAAAATTACGAATCAACAAACAAAAGAAAAAGTAGGAGTTGTGTCCAGAATCAACGGAAAAACAACGTACTCTACCAAAAGTACGAATTATAAATCAACTAAATATAAGGCCTTCAGAAATACGACTCATTCCGATTCAACTAAAAACCTTACTTGCGAAAATAAGAATTAGTCCGAGCATCCCGTTTTACGAAATTACGAATAACTACGAATCAACGTTAGGCAGCGCCATTGTAAGAGACTGAAAATTACGAATCAACAAACAAAAAAAAAAGTTACGAAAGTAGGAGTTGTGTCCAGAATCAACGAAAAACAACGTTCTCTACCGAAAGTACGAATTATAAAACAACTAAATATACGGCCGACTCATTCCGATTCAACGAAAAACGTTACTTGCGAAAATACGAATTAGTCCGAACACGAAAATCTCGTTTTACGAAATTACGAATGACTACGAATCAACGGGAACGGAAAGAAACGAAACAGAACTAAACGAATTTTTTAGTTGTGCACAAGTCTAATGGATTTGGTAGGTCCGATAATGAAGTCTGCTTGGGGGCATCAGTACATTTGGGTTATATTGGACTATGCCACCCGTTATCCGGAAGCAATTCCTCTTCGAAATACCTCGGCCAAAACCATAGCCAAAGAGCTATCTCTTGTTTTTAGCCATGTGGGTATTTGTAAGGAACTGCTTACGGACCAAGGTACACCCTTTATGTCCAGGGTTATGAAAGAACTATGCAAGTTGTACAAAGTGACACAATTGCGTACATCTGTGTATCATCCCCAAACAGATGGGTTGGTTGAAAGATTCAACAAAACCCTAAAACAAATGTTAAAGAAGGTGGTGGATAGAGATGGAAAGAATTGGGACTGTCTAATACCCTATCTGATGTTTGCCATTAGGGAGGTACCCCAATCCTCTACGGGTTTCTCACCCTTCGAGTTGCTCTATGGGAGACACCCAAGAGGGCTGCTGGATATCGCCAAGGAAACTTGGGAAAATGAGAGTTCTCCTCACAGGAGTGTGATTGAGCATGTCGCCCTGATGCAAGATAGAATTGCACAGGTAATGCCAATTGTAAAGGAACATTTGACCCAAGTGCAGTTAGCACAGCAGAGAGTGTACAACCGTGGGGCCAAGACCCGTACTTTTTCCCCGGGGGATAGGGTCTTGGTGCTAGTCCCTACGGTTGAAAGCAAATTTCTGGCCAAATGGCAAGGTCCCTATGAAGTAATTGAAAAAATTAGTGAGGTGAACTACAGGTTTAGACAGCCAGGAAGGCGAAAGCTGGAGCACATCTATCACGTCAATCTGCTGAAAGCCTGGAGAGATAGGGAATCCCTAGTCGCAGAGACTTTGTCACAAGCACAGCCTGATTGCTTAGTTCCTGAGGTTGGAATAGCAGACACCTTATCGAAACCCCAACAACAGGAGGTTAAAGAGTTTGTACTTCGTAACAAAGAGATTTTCTCTGAGCTGCCAGGACAAACATCTGGCGTAGAGCATGACATTATCACCCCGCCAGGAGAAAGGGTAAAACTAAAACCTTATAGAATACCAGAGGCCCGACAGGAGGCAATACGTGGGGAGGTTCAAAGGATGCTGGAATTGGGTGTGATAGAGTCCCAGAGTGACTGGTCCAGTCCTATCGTACTAGTGCCCAAACCTGATGGGAGCTGGCGGTTTTGTAACGATTTTCGACAATTGAATAAAGTTACAAAATTTGACACCTACCCCATGCCGCGTATAGATGAGTTGATTGACCGGCTGGGAACAGCCTGATATATGACAACTCTTGATCTCACCAAAGGGTATTGGCAAATTCCCCTGGCCGAGTCGGCCAAGGATTAAACTGCTTTTGTAACCCCAGATGGGGCATTCCAATATAAGAGAATGCCGTTTGGGTTACAGAATGCACCGGCAACATTCCAGCGGAAAATGGATAAGATTCTGAGGCCCCATCAGAAATATGCTGCAGCTTACCTGGATGATGTGATTATCCATAGCACAGACTGGGTCTCACATTTGCCAAAAGTACAAGCAGTCCTAGACTCTATCCGGGAAGCTGGGTTTACGGCCAGTCCAAAGAAGTGTACCATTGGACAGGAGGAGGCCAAATATCTTGGGTACACTATTGGGAGGGGGGTGATAAAACCCCAAGTCAATAAAGTCGAGGCCATACAGAGTTGGCCACGTCCCAACAGCAAGAAACAGGTACGAGCCTTTCTGGGAATCGCTGGCTATTATCGACGATTCATTCCCCATTTTGCTTCTCAGGCTGTGCCCCTCACCAACCTGGCAAAAGGGAAAGAGTCTGTCATGGTTAAATGGTCCCCAGAGGCTGAAGAAGCATTTCAGTCCTTAAAAACAGCCTTATGTAGCCAGCCAGTGTTGTACTCACCAGACTTCTCTAAGGACTTCGTTGTACAAACTGATGCATCAGACGTTGGGTTAGGAGCAGTGTTATCCCAGGTCTGGAACGGAGAAGAGCACCCAGTCATTTACCTCAGCAGGAAGTTGAAGTCCCATGAGGTAAATTACGCCACGATTGAGAAGGAATGTTTAGCAGTGAAGTGGGCTCTAGATTCCCTTCGGTACTATCTGCTAGGTAGGCACTTTGACCTGGTGACTGATCACGCTCCTTTAAAGTGGATGGCTCAAAACAAGGAGACCAATAGAAGGGTAAATAGGTGGTTCCTGGCCCTACAGGAATTTAACTTTACAGTTAAGCATCGCCCTGGTGTTAAAATGGGGAATGTGGATGCTTTGTCTCGGATACATGGGTGTCTGACTGCTTGTGTTACAACCCCAAGGTTGAAACAAGAGGGGGGGGGGGGTATGTGGCAGCAGGCAGGTAAAGTCACCTGGTTGTATCCAGGATGGGAAATATGTGTGCCCTAGATTCAGGCTTTATGCAGACTTGTACATCTAGAGGGGAAGAGTTAATGAGCCCAGCTGAAGTAAGTGGGCTCATTAAGACCTCTACAAAAAACCCCAGCATGCTTAGAGAGATGCTCCATCCTGGAACCAGTTTTGTGTTGTATAGACTGGGGAGTGTGATATCTGTTCTGTGCGGTGAGTTAACGCCTGTGTGGCAAACCTCTACAACAGAGACAGGGACTGGTGCAGCACAAGGCTGCTCTCAGTTGTTAGACAGGGAATCTAAGTGTGTAATTAGAGGTCAAGCTGACCAGGATTTATTTTCATGTTTTATTTTTGTTTGGCTGTTATATGTTTCACTGCATGTAGCATAAATAAACCGCATCTTTTGTTTGTTTTTGCACCTACAACGCTGTCTGCTGTGCCTGATTTTGTGTTGTGAACCATTCCAGGGGGTCACACACAGCCGCTGCCGAGCTAACCCCTCACAATAGACTCTGCAGTGCAGCACAGTAGCACATAGTTGCAATGAGTCAAATATGTAAATAACATATTATGGCCACTATATGGAGCTCCATCTACATAGATCTTCATAGCAAAGATAGGATGTAACAATTCTCCGGAATGCTAGAATTAGAAATTAAAGTACAGTGGAACCTTGGATTACGAGCATAATCCATTCTAGGAGAATGCTTGTAATCCAAAGCACTCGCATATCAAAGCGAGTTTCCCCACAGAAGTCAATAGAAATAAAGATAAATAGTTCCACATTAACTTCAATTGTATGCAGTACCGCATTTGGCCTGAGGTGGGGGGGGTGGAGAGACTCAGAAATACTCTGGGATCCCTCAGAGATGCTTGGATGGACTCAGAACCTCTCGGAGAGGTTAAGAAACACTCGGGAACAGAGTATTTCCGGGTCTTACTCTTTCAGAGTATTTCCGAGTGCATCTGAAAAGGGATCAGAGTGTCACCGGTGCCCCCCACCTCTGGCCAAATGCGGTACTGTTTTGAGAGAGACAACACTGCTGGAAGGTGAACCTCCGTCCTAGCCTCAAATCACACACAGACTGGTACAGGTTTTGCTCAAGAATATCCCTGTATTTAGCACCATCCATCTTTAACTCAACTCTGACCAGTTTCCCAGTCTACAGCTGAAAAACATCCCCACAGCATGATGCTGCCACCACCGTGTTTCACGGTGGGGATGGTGTTCTTTGGGTGATGTGATGTGTTGGGTTTCCACCAGACATAGCGTTTTCTTTGATGGCCAAAAAGTTCAATGTTAGTCTCATTAGATCAGAGCACCTTCCTCCATACATTTTGGTAGTCTCCCACATGCCTTTTTCGCAAACACAAAACTCGCCATTTTGTTTTTTGCTGAAAGTAATGTCTTTCTTCTGGCCACTCTGCCATAAAGCCCAACTCTATGGAGCATACGGCTTATTGTCCTCCTATGAACAGATACTCCGGTCTCTGCTGTGGAACTCTGCAGCTCCTCCAGGGTTACCTTAGGTCTCTGTGCCGCCTCTCTGATTAATGCCCTCCTTGCCCGGTCTGTGAGTTTTGGTGTGCGCCCGTCTCTTGGCAGGTTTGCTGTTGTGCTATGTTATTTCCATTTGGTTATAATAGATTTGATGGAGCTCCTAGGGATCATCAAAGACTTGGATATTTTTTTTTAAAACCTAACCCTGACTTGTACTTCTCAACAGCATTGTCCCTTACTTGTTTGGAGAGTTCCTTGCTCTTCATGGCAGTGTTTGGTTAGTGGTGCCTCTTGCTTAGGTGTTGCAGCCTCTGGGGCCTTTCACAAAGGTGTGTCTATGTAATGACAGGTCATGTGACACTTAGATTGCACACAGGTGTACGTCATTTCACTAATTATGCGACTTCTGAAGGTAATTGGTTGCACCAGAGCTTTTTATGGGCTTCATAACAAAGGGGGGGTGAATACATACGCACATGCCAATTACCAGTTTTGTATTTTTGAAAAATAGTTTTATGTATATATTTTTCTAATTTTACTTCACTAACTTAGACTATTGTGTTCTGATCCATCACATATAATTCAGATAAAAAAAACAAACAAACATTGAACTAAAGGCTGTAATGTAACAAAATAGGTAAAAAGCCAAGGGGGGTGAATACTTTTGTAAAGCACTGTATGTAAATTACAACAATTCTATTTACTTTAGAACAATGTATATAATTAAAATAAGTTTGGGTTGTGCACAAGGATCAGGCTGACGCAGAATAATTATGTCAGGAGCATCATAGTGGATATGGGGACACATGCACTCAAACACATGTAGCGGCCATAACCCGTTGCAGGGCGGCCTTAACTGCATGGGCCTACCGGTTACCTTCTCCTGGCCTGCTCCTCTGCGTATAGGGGTTCCCAGGGTTGATACCCAATGACTTGTACACTGACATGAATAAAGTCCTTTAACAAGTTTTTATTTTGCAGCAGAACTTTCACAAAACACAGTCTCTTAGGGAACAGAGGGCAGAGAGAGGGTGAAGAACTCAGGCACCTTGAACTGCAGGTCTAATGCCGCGTACACACGAGCGGACTGTATGGCCTACTTAGTCCGTCATACAATTCGACGGACAATCCGGCGTACTTTCCACTGAACGGACTTGACCACACACGGATAGCCAAACAGTCTGACGAAAGCTTGCGCGATGACGTACAGCACGTACGACGGGACTAGAAATAGGAAGTCCAAGACACAGCAAAGCACCCTTTGGGCTCCTTCTGCTGACTTTGCGTTAGTAGAAGTTTGGTTAGAGACGATTCGCGCTTTTCAGACTTCAGCTTAATTTGTCCGTTTTCTGCGGTGCAGTCTACCTGTGAGGTTTGTATCTGTCTTTCGGTACGCGTGGATCAGTTGTACCTGATATTAGGCGCTTCTGGTCTGCTCGTTTCCGGGTTTCAGGTCGTTCTTCATAGGTCTGGCTGTTCTTCAGTGCGTTCAGTTAAGCTTGTTTGTCCAGCCGACCATTTCAAAGCCATGGAGAGTGGACGTACTCGGGAACGAGTTTGTGCTATATTGGGGCTTGGTGTTGGGGTTAATACTTTGACCCGAGCCCAGTCTGTGAACAGGGTGAGGAGGAGTTCATGGACAAAGAATTGGTTGCGCCAGCGCGACCAATTCTCGCAAAATGCCTTTACTCCGTGAGATCCGTGAGAATAATCCTGATGATTTCAGGAATTATCTCAGGATGACGGACCCCGTTTTTCACCATCTGTTGGCTTTGCTGACCCCTTATATCAGCAGGCAGGATACCTGCATGCGGCAAGCCATCACTCCGGAGCAGAGGCTCGTCGCCACGTTGCGCTACTTGGCGACAGGGAGAAGCCTTCAGGACCTCAAGTTCTCTACAGGCATCTCCCCCCAGGCTCTGGGGATCATTATTCCAGAGACCTGCTCTGCCATCATTCAGGTCCTGCAGAAGGAATATATGAAGGTAAGTTTGTTCTTTTAATATTGCATTATATGCATTATATGCATTGTTTGTTTGTATTAATTTCATCATGACTTTTAATATCCATGACAGGAATATGCTGTGAATGTCCCCTTTATATGAATGCATGCAATTTTTTTTTTTTTTTTATGTATTTTTTTTTTGTGTCATTTTTTTTATAGCTTTTACCTTTTTGTGTCCCACGTGCATACTTGCTTTCACTAACGTCCCCAGCATGCAATCCTGGGCCCCTATACACCCACAGCCGAGACTGTTTTTCTCTAATTCATATTGTCAGCTCCATTGTACTGTTTTATTGCCCCCCACCCTTTGTATACTCTTTGTATACACCCTTTGTGTATATATATATATATATATATATATATATATATATATTATATATAGGGATTGTATACTCATTAATTAGGCCCCCACCCCACTCAAATTGGTTGCAGGGATTGTATACTCATTAATTAGGCCCCCACCCCACTCAAATGGGTTGCAGGGATTGTATACTCATTAATTAGGCCCCCACCCCACTTAAATTGGTTGCAGGGATTGTATACTCATTAATTAGGCCCCCACCCCACTCAAATTGGTTGCAGGAATTGTATACTCATTAATTAGGCCCCCGCTCAAATTGGTTGCAGGGATTGTATACTCATTAATTAGGCCCCCCACTCAAATTGGTTGCAGGGATTGTATACTCATTAATTAGGCCCCCACTCAAATTGGTTGCAGGGATTGTATACTCATTAATTAGGCCCCCACCCCACTCACCCACCTAACTTATGTCCCCTGGTCCATCAGAGGGCTGAGTAATCTGTGAATTGGACCGTCTATTTATTTATTTTTTGCAGAAAAACATTTTCAATATTTCTGTTTAACTGTTGTTCCAAAATGTTTTTGAGTTTTATTTGTTATGAATTGTTTTGATTTAATGACTAATTTTTTTTTTTTCCTGTGTTTGACTCCCCAGTTTCCTTCCACGCCACAGGAATGGCAGACTGTGGCTTCCCAATTCGCTGCCCGTTGGGACTTTCCCAACTGTGGAGGGGCAATCGACGGGAAACATGTGAGGATTGTGCCCCCACCCCATTCGGGGTCCTACTATTGGAATTATAAGGGGTTCCATAGTGTGGTGTTAATGGCGGTGGTGTCAGCACAATGTGACTTTCTGTATGTGGATGTGGGGAAGAACGGCCGGATGTCTGACGGAGGAGTGTTTAGGCAGACCGAGTTCTGCCACCGTCTCATCACTGGTGGCCTGGACTTGCCACCAGATGCTGAAAATGTGGAGGGTCTACCTTTTGTTTTTATTGCTGATAAAGCGTTCGGTCTGAGTGACCATTTGATGAAGCCCTTCCCCCAAAGGATCCTCACCCCGGAGAGGAGGGTTTTTAATTACCGGCTGGCCAGAGCAAGAAGGGTTGTGGAGAATGCCTTTGGTATTATGGCCAGCCGGTTCTGTCTGTTTTTGACAGCAATAAACTTGGCAGAGTGCAAACTGAACTATGTCATTCTTTGCTGCTGCATTTTGCACAACTTTTTAAGAAAACTTTCTGGAAACCATTACCTGCAGCCAATTGGGCCTGAGGCCGGACTAATATTACCTGAACTCACAGGGCTGGATCATGCCCATCCTGGCTTAGCCCCCCAAACAGCACGTGAGGTGCGTGACCAGTATGTCCCCTATTTTAATGGTAGGGGGGCTATTCCAATGCCAGCTGACCAATAAAAATGTATTTTTGTTTAAATATGTATTGTCTGATCAAATTTTTAAGTTTGGTTCTTGTTTGCTTTTCAAGGTGCTTGTCTCCTACATTCTCCTAATTCAGGGATATGCAATTGGCCAACCTCCAGCTGGTGCAAAACTACAAGTCAATCATGCCTCTGGGTCTCATGCTTGTGGCTGTCAGTCTTGCTATGCTTCATGGGACTTGTAGTTCTGCAACAGCTGGATTTCCACTAATTGCATATTCCTGTCCTAGTGCATTTGTATTGCAAAGTGGTTTTTGCCAATAGTAAATAAGGCCCTTTGTGACAGAAAACACAAAATGACTTCCCAAACTGGTATTGAGTATTGAAAGAAGTAGACACACACACACACACATCTTTTTTTTTTTTTTTTTTTTTTTAATAGTGCACATTCCAACAAGTGCCTCTTTTTTTTTTGTTTTTGTAAAGAAATTTTTTGTAAACATATAATATATATATATATATATATATATATATATATATATATATATATATATATATATATATATATATATATATAAAATAAAAAAATACATAAAATCGAATTTTTAACTATTTACAGAAAACAAGGGGTAAAGCCAAATTTTGAAGATGCACACCAAAAATTGGTAATGTCAACATGTGCTATGTACCATCATGAGTGATCAATGGACGTGTTTGGTGGGTGCAATCCCTTCCTCTCACATACTAGAATGAGGAAGGGTTTGCAAACACAAAATGCGTACATTGCGATCCTCTGATGGCACATAGCACATGTTGACACACCGTGTGCATCTTCAAAATTTGGCCTCTAAAAACAATGTTATAAAAACATTAAAAATTTTTTTACAAGGAATGAAGAACATGATCTTTCGTTTTAGGGAAAAGGGGCTTAGATTCTCCCTAAAACATCGATCATGTTCTTCATTTCCTGCCTCATAGTGTCCAGTTCTGGTTGCATGTTTTGCATCTTGTTCTGCATTTGATCAATCTTGCCATTCCAGGCCATGATCTGACCAATGAGTCTCTGGGCACTATCAGTCGTAAATGGCTCCGCGGCTTGTCCTTCCACAACCAGATCATCACCTAAAAACATGTGTAGATAAAAAATTGGTTAAAATATACAGCCATTAATTGTTTACCTTAAGCTGGGTTGTCAGACACTCACTTTGTGGGGTGCGTATCTCCACCTGCTCTTCCTCCTCCACATCTAGCCCTGGGCTGGGCTGCTCCAGCTCTGACACGGGGCTGGGCAGCTCCATCACGGACACTGGGCTGGGCTGCTCCAGCTCAGACACTGGGCTTGGGCTAACTGCCCAATCAGGCTGGTGAGGTCGGGGGGTCCTGGGCTGCTCCGCCTCTTGTCTGAGTCTTTGTTCCCCTATGAGAATGAAAAAACAAAAAAAAAAAGGTATACTTTTAAGCATAGTGATATTTGAGTTCAGAAATTGGAATATGAAACATTGGTTTGAAGTGGTGTACAATTATTAGCTGGTTATTACAAGCTCCTAGTTTAATACATCATTAAAATGACATTTTTTTAGTTAGGCTGTGTTCAGACTGCTGCGATGTGCGAACGCTGCAAATCTACTGTGGTTTCACGCATCGCATGCCTCCCGGAGGCAGTTCACACTGCCCTATGTGACCTGCTGGGAGTGTCAGTGTAAAGTTTTATTGACACCTCCAAATTATTTCTCATATCACAGTGCAATCTTTAAACTCGGACAGGAATCGGACCACATGGTGTGAACACCCATGTGATCCGATTCGGCTGTGGACTAAAAAAAGGGCCATATACAAGTTTGGGCTGGATGCGATGCGAATTCAGCCATACTATATACATGGCTGAAATCGCATCAAACAGAGATCACATGTGATTTGCACTGCAGTGCGGTGCAAATCACATTTGATCTCGTACATTGCAGCAATGTGAACCTAGCCTTTAACCAAACTGTGATACTTTATATCTTTTGTCCAAGTTTCACAGACGGACACACTCGAATCATCCCCTGGAGTACCTGTGTGTGATTATGTCAAAAAATGTTCTATGATGTCCCAAACTACACTAAATGTTTCCCAGTCCAGATGTTGAACCAGCATTTTATCTACCTATCTACCTATCTACCTATCTATCTGTCTGTTTATCTGTCTGTCTATCTGTCTATCTGTCTGTCTGTCTGTCTGTCTGTCTGTCTCTTTTTTTTTATTTAGACTACATTACACTGAATAAATTTATGAAACAGCTGCAGCTATAAAGACATGTACACAAAGATATCCTAAACTGAGTGTGACAATTCAGTTTATCATGAACAATACAAAAAAATTAATAACTAATTAAAATCTAATCCAACACCAGATACATTTACACCATATACAAATTCATGCTATTTACGTCCACACATACGAACGAGCATATTCGCTCATTACATGAACTATTAACCACACGAACGATCAAATTCGCCAGATTTACAAATATATTGTATACACCTATACGAACGATTATGTCCGACCGTCACGATAAGCGCAGAGTACTCACTTTTTTTAAGGGCCTTTTTGATTCTCCTGTATTGGTCCGGCTCCCTGGATTTGATGTCGGACCATCGTTTCCGGAGCTGATCTTTGGCTCTTCGGACCCCAAATTTGCTTTCCAAAGTGCTCACAACTATCGCCATGATGCCATTTTTTCTGATATTGGGTTTGGGATACGCGCCATTTTCCCCATCGTAATCCTCCCTTCTCAGTATATCCACCATCTCCACCATCTCTTCAAAGGCCATGTTTGTGGCCTTAAACCTCTTTCTTGCTCCGGAAGCATGGGGTTGAGGGCTTTCCTCCGCGCTGCTCACTGAAAATCCGTCCGCCATTTTCATCTATTCAATCTCCCACAGCGGAACGAGGGTAAAAGGGGCGGGGAAATACGGTCACACGGAACGTCAGGGGCGGGCAACGTGGGCGACGCAGGCGGAGCTTGAACGCATGCGCTGTATATAAAGCGTTACCGCGAGGCCGTACGTTTGTCCGAACGGAAGCAGCGAGTGATACACGCGACGGTAAGATGGTTATCTTTTTATTTCTAGGGTTTTAGGCCTGCGTTAGGAATGTATATAGTGGGATTTCACCTTGTGGATGGTTAGTTGATTTTCATGTGGGTTGGTGGTTGAGTGGGGTTGGTGTTTTGTGTGGTAGTGTGGGGGTGGGGGTGGGTGTGTGGGGGGGGTAGTGTGTGTGGTAGTGTGTGTGGGTATATGGGGGGTAGTGTGTGTATGTGGGGGGGTAGTGTGTGTGTGTGGGGGGGTAGTGTGTGTGGTAGTGGGGGTGGGTGTGTGGGGGGTAGTGTGTGTGGGGGTGGGGGGTGGGTGTGTGGGGGGGGTAGTGTGTGTGGGGGGGGTAGTGTGTGTGGGGGGGGTAGTGTGTGTGGTAGTGTGTGGGTGTAGTGTGTGTCTCGCCTACATTGTCACAATATAAATAGTGTGCATTTGGTCTGACATTAGTATTTATGTTTTTTTTTTTTTCAGAAATCAAAATGCAAAAGTACACTCCGGACCCCTTTAAGGAGGAGGCATTCCTCTCCACATTTCTAGATATATTAGAGTCGCACAGGAACCTGTGGGATTCCAAGCACCCACTATATTCAAGCCGTCCTGGCTGGAGGAAGACACTGGGGACAATTTTGAAGTTTGTGAAAACCCGACTCCCCCAGGCAGACCTTAACTTTGTGAGCTCCAAAATTCAGGACCTGCGTAACATGTATAGGCGGGAGTGCCACAAGATCCTAGACTCCCAAACATCAGGAGCAGCAGCAGATCAGATTTATGTACCTAAGCTGTGGTATTATGACAGGCTGCGTTTTCTGGATGACACGTCAGAAGCCAGGCCGTCACTTTCCACTCTTCCGTCTACCCGTCCCTCCACCCTTCCCTCCACCTCAGGTGAGCCATCCCTGGAAGATCCAGACCCTTCCTTGCTGGACGAGGTTGATGCGCCCAGCTGGAGCCAGGTATATTTTAGTTTCTAAAGTTAGGATTGCTCAAATATTAATGATGTAAAGTTCAATGTTTGAATTGCTTCCAAATCTAGGATTTCATCACAAATTAAATTAGATAGAAGGATACAGTAGTTTACACAAATGTGGCTCAAATCTTGGTGAACTGATGGAAAAATGATGGTGTCAAAATGATAGCCTTTTGTATTTCAAGACAAATGTATTTGCAAGTGAGAACTGTAAAATTGTTAGTGATTGATGATTTCAAAATATAGACATATTTTATTTATTGATTTCTTTGTTTTTTACACAGGATGAGCTCACCCAGGAGGAGGCCGGGACCAGTGGTATGGAGGAGGAGGCCGGGACCAGCCACACACAGGAGCTAGCTGGGCCCAGCAGGAGTCGGACCGAAAGTCAGGTCCCTCCCCTCCGCCTAGCCAGCAAAAGGCCCAGGAGGATGACACGGACAGAGGAGGAGTCATTGGCGCTTATACGCCAAGCCAGCCAAGTGCTGAGTAAACCCCCCAATCCGGAGGAGGCCTACGCTACATATTTGGCAAGCAATTTGCTTGAAATGGAGAAGGCACAGCGCAACTTGTGCGAAGCGATTTTTTTTTTACACTATTCAGCGGGGTCTGAAGGGTGAGCTAACACCGACCACCAGACTGTACAACACAGACCCTACTACTCCTCCTCCTCCTCCTCCTCCTCCTCCTCCTCCTACCACAACTCCACCACCAGAGGCACAGCCTCCAGCGAAGCATGGAGGGAAGGCTAGACGGAAGAGTCGCAAGTGACTGCCTGGCTTCAGTCTGCTCTGACAGAAGACGCAGGCTGTTGTAGTACCACAGTCTGGGGACATAGATCTCATCTGCTGCTGTTCCTGGTCTGTGGGATTCTAGGACCTGGTTGTGCTCCCTATTTACATGCTACGCAGGTTCGGAATTTTGGTGGCCACTGACTTGATGTGTGCCTGGGGGACAAAAGGCTTCACAAACTTCAAAATTGTCTCCAGTGTTGCCTCCCTCTTGATTTTGTTTTGTACAGACTAAAAATAAATATTTATTATTTCCAAAAATATTGTAATTTTTTTTTTTTTTGGCTTAAAAAAACAGAGTTTATTTGTGAGTAGGCAGGTACATGTCAAAAGACTCTGGGGGTTCTTTACAAAACACACGTTCATGTTAATATAAATATGCTAACTTCAAGTGCAATTTTTAAAGCACTGCAAGTGCACTTGGAAGTGCAGTCGCTGTAAATTTGAGGCTAACATTTGAAATGAGGGGAAGCTCTGCTGATTTTGAACATTCAATCATGTGTAAGCTAAAATGCTGGTTTGGGTATCTATCTATCTATCTATCTATCTATCTATCTATCTATCTATCTATCTATCTATCTCTACTTACATAGTCTGCTTGGCCAAAAAAAAAACGCAAGTCCATCTTGTTTAAACACCCCCCCCCCCAAAAAAAAAGAGCAAAATAAATAAATAATTTTAAACTAACAATAGTAGTTCCAAAAATATATAGTAATAGATAAATTATAAAATTATATATATATATATATATATATATATATATATATATATATATATTATTAATATTTATTTATTTATTTTTATTTTTTTCTCAAATTGGAATATTAATCATAGGATGAGGATGAATAAAAACATTTGTGATAACTCTGTGTGAATATAAGCAGCAAAGCTACTTCACTTTTCTTGCATTACGAAGAAGAAAAGAACGGGCTATATTAAAAAAACACAAAATTAGCAGCATGACGAATATGCAGCTTCAATACGAACACTAGTTTTACAAGACCGAGCGCTTCCGCCCTGTAAATCCTTTCTGGGCAGGCGTCATTCTTAGTCCATCCGACTAGCATACTGACGAGCGGATTGTCCGCTGAAACCAAAGTATGACGGACAGAATTTCGAAAAATCCGAAATACTTAGTACGCCAGACTGCACGCTGAAAAAGTCCGCTGAAGCCCACACACGAGCGGACTGTCCGCTGAAATGTGTTTCGACGGACTAAGTAGGCCAGACAGTCCGCCCGTGTGTACGCGGCTTCAGAAAGTCTCCATTTCCACCCAGAGAGTAGCCACTCGCAGCTGGGTACTTCAAGGCTGAACAGGTCTCTAGCCAGTGATCGTGGCAGTCAGCACGTTGTCTCAAAACTTGATCAACTGAAGGTGAACAGGAACCTTTTTCCGCTGTACCTGGAACATTTCCCGCTTCCTTTGGGGTACTGGAAAAGTGTGAATTTGTCAATATCCTTCCCAACTCAGTAACCAGGCACTTCTCAGGATGCCACTTGTCGGCCCTCCTCCAAAGAGTCCTCCCCCAGTCACTTCCACGAGCTGCGGTGCCCCCCCAGGCAGAGAGCACACCCGGACACCTTGAATCCTCCCTCAGTCACTGCGCCTCAGAACAGCCGGCTCCGAGACCCGGGAACAGACGGATCCCCACCCCAGACCAGGCAGGTCTATCAGGGGCCACTAACAGGTACATGTTGTGGGATGTCGAACACCCCGTGACAGGGACCTCTCACGGGGCTACCCCGGTCCTGGAACCAGAACAGACCACACGGGTCTCGCAACCAATTCCGGAACTCCGAACACGTGACCCACACCTGTTTAAGTACCCCCTCCCAGACTCCTCAGCGGGCCCGGCACTCCCGCTGATTGGCTCCGAGAGGGCCATACCCAAACATCCAACCAGGCCTGGTTCTAGCCTGTCATGTGCACCTCACCGTCCACATGATCAGGCAGAACTCCAAGCATGGCTTAGCCAGACTGGTGTTAAAGTTTACCTACACAATTAACCCCTCAGCACCGCAGAGTCCTGAGGCAAAAACTAAATTTACAATGCGTGTGACATTCGATCCCGATTGTCATCCGCTACACACATGTCAAAGGCACAACAACAGCATACAGTATGAACACATACTGTATACTGCGTATAATCATTCTAATCATATTTAAACATCTTGTATATATGTATGTATAATTTGTAGAGAATATCGGATAGGATGTGGTACTTTGCAGCACTTGACACTTTGGTGTTGTGATGGACTACAATGGACCACAATAAAATGCAGAACAAAGGCCAGTTCTTCCTGTGTTAAGTTAATGCTGTTGATGACTCAGAAAACAAACAAAAAAACAAAGGACCCTAACAAAATTATTTAGCAATCAAATATACCTTACATAAAAAAATGGTTTTCCGAAGAGGATAGCTTCCTGTGTTCCGGAAGCTTCTCCACTGTGATTTAGGGGCTGTGGTGAAGAGGGGACAATGTATCACATATAGTGGCAATGCCCCAAAGTGAGACTTTTTCTAGGATTCAAGTTTATAATCTTATTTATTCCCCTCGCTCAAGTCAACCTGACTAGCTCATTATGCCTTTGTCTTGCAGGTGTTTTTTTTTTTATGGGTTTACAACCACTTTAAATGCAATTTTTAGGCCTGAAGTTTAGTTAAAACAGGCATGTCCAAAGTCCCGCCCGCGGTCCAGTTTTGAACGGCCCGCCTTGTTGTTTAAACATATATATCTTTTGTGGCCCCCGGCGATCTCCCAGCGCCGGGGCCACAAAAGATGTATAGTCCAGCTGCCTCGGAGGGAGGAGGCGGGACGAGTGCCGTGCACACAGGAGGAGAACTTCCTGTTTACACGGCAGCTGTAATAGGAAGTCCCGTCTCTGCCATTGGACGACTGTGCTGTCCATCAAAGGAGGCGGGACTTTCTCTTAAAGAGGCCGTTGTGTAAATAGGAGATTCTCCTGTAAGATGTCTTTGGCGCTCGTCCTGCCCTCCATGGCTGCACTAATGGTAATGGTGGCTGCATTCCTGGCAATTTCAATTGTGGAGCTGCATTCCTGGCAATGGTGAGTGAATTACTAGCAATGGTGGCTGCATTCCTGGCAATGGTGGGTGAAATTCCTGGCAATGGTGGGTGAAATTCCTGGCAAAGGTGGCTGCATTCCTGGCAATGGTGGGTGAAATTCCTGGCAAAGGTGGCTGCATTCCTGCCAATGGTGGGTGAAATTCCTGGCAATGGTGGGTGAAATTCCTGGCAATGGTGGCTGCATTCCTAACAATGGTGGCTGCATTTCTGGCATTGGTGGATGCATTCCTAGCAATGGTGGCAGCATTCCCGGCAATGGTGGCAGCATTCCCGGCAATGGTGAGTGAATCCCTGGCAATGGCGGGTGAATCCCTGGCAATGGTGGGTGCATTCCTGGCAATGGTGGGTGCATTCCCGGCAATGGTGGCTGCATTCCCAGCAATGGTGGCTGCATTCCCGGCAATGGTGGCTGCATTCCTGGCAATGGTGCCTGCATTCCCGGCAATGGTGAGTGAATCCCTGGCAATGGTGGCTGCATTCCCGGCAATGGTGGCTGCATTCCCGGCAATGGTGAGTGAATCCCTGGCAATGGTGGGTGCATTCCTGGCAATGGTGGGTGCATTCCTGGCAATGGTGGCTGCATTCCCGGCAATGGTGGCTGCATTCCCGGCAATGGTGGCTGCATTCCCGGCAATGGTGAGTGAATCCCTGGCAATGGCGGGTGAATCCCTGGCAATGGTGGCTGCATTCCCGGCAATGGTGAGTGAATTCTCTGGCAATGGTGGCTGCATTCCTGGCAATGGTGGCTGCATTCCTGGCAATGGTGGCTGCATTCCTGGCAATGGTGGCTGCATTCCCGGCAATGGTGGCTGCATTCCCGGCAATGGTGAGTGAATCCCTGGCAATGGCGGGTGAATCCCTGGCAATGGTGGCTGCATTCCTGGCAATGGTGGCAGCATTCCCTGCAATGGTGAGTGAATTCCCGGCAATGGTGAGTGAATTCCCGGCAATGGTGAGTGAATTCCCGGCAATGGTGGATGAATTCCCTGGCAATGGTGGGTGCATCCCTGGCAATGGTGGCCGCTGCATTCCTAGCAATGGTGAGCGCTGCATTCCCAGCAATTGTGGGTCTGCAGATAGACACTGATCCTTGTTTTGCTTCACAGTTCTTTATTTAAAATTTTAAGTTTTTTTTCCTGAAGTTTTCTTAGAGTGAAGGTGCGTGTTATACGTCAATAAATATGGTGTATCCAAATAATACACTTGAGCTCATCTATTCACCACACAGCCACAAATCAAGAGAATTCTTGTGGGGAAGTGTATTAGTGCTCGGATGGACACACTTAGACCGAATTTTAATGGGTCAAAGAATGTCAGGCAAAATGGTCGGCCCTCGCGCATGTTCAGTTCATCAAATCTGGCCCTCTTTGAAAAAAGTTTGGACATCCCTGAGTTAAAACATCCAAACGTTCTATATTTTCTGAAGTGGTAATCTCAGCTGCAGCAAAGATCCATCTAGGGCTTGTCATGTGAAAGAGATTGGGTACCGAGAGAGCAGTAAGGGGAGAGTATTGGGTGAAAGATCCCTCTCCACAGTGTTGTCACTAGGGTTGATGTCACCTGGTGCAGTAAGACATGGTGTCACCCCTCCCGGCTAGCCTGCTGCAGTGCTCTGTCTTGCCGCTGTGGAGTGACAGCAGGACAGGCAGTAGGGCACTGAGCAGGCTGGCACATCATGCAGCTTTCCCCTGGCCTGCCACAGTGCTACTTGATAGTGTAGCCAAAATCAATCTTAATCCACGCACCCTCATCTCACTCAAGTGAATATATGGGATTATGCGACTCCCAGTGGTAGCCGCTCCATTAGGGCCTCAGGGGCGCCGCCCCCCCAATTCATGTGTCCGGCCCCTAATCTACATGCAAAAAGGGTGGGCTCGGGATGCAGAGCATCGCACCCTGAGCCCACCCAGTTGTGTGACATTATTAGCGAATTAATATTCACTAATGTCTTCCTGCTTCTCCTCTCAGCCAATCAGGAAGCGAGTCCTGAGACCTGATTGGCCAGTCGATTCTCAGGACCCACTTCTTTTTCCGCCGGGAGGAGAAGCAATGGCCCTGGCTCTTCTGAAGCTGGAACGAGTAACAGCATCGGCCTCCTAAGGTAAGGCCACTGATCGCCGCCCTCCGTCTCCCGCGTGGGGGGGTGGGTCCACTGATTTTCACGGTCCATCTCCCCTGGGGGGTCGTGTAAGTGTGAGTGAGGGGGGCAGGTTTGTTTGCCACCCCCTCAAACTATTGAGCACCAGCCGCCACTGGTGACCACTACTGAGGCGGTCCACACCCTGAACGCAACGCGTATGGAGGAGGAGCCGGATTGCTTACATCATCCCGCAGCCTCTTTAGCTACACAGTGGTAATCCGCACGAGTATACGAGCCTTATTCAGCTGACACAGCTCAAGTGCTATTCTTGTAAGTCTAATCAAACTTTTTTATGCTAATAAATTTTTCCCGTACGGAGAGCACTAGATGTTGTATATTATTGTTTCATATACCATCCATCATCCCTTTATGTACATCTATGATGCGGGGAGCTGATTAACAGAAAATGGAAGGATAAAACCTCATGCAGACTTGACCATATCCCTTAAAGGGAACAGCTTGTTATGACTCAGTGGTAAAACAGAGTCATAACGTGAGTTGAACGGCCTGAGAGCCATGGTGGAGGATTGCACAAACACTTTTCGGTTTCCTTTGTTACTGTATATATGCACATTGGTTGAAGATTTTTATACTGTTATTTCCGAATGATTTCTTTGAATTATATGAACACTTGGCACAGATTTTCACGTCTCAGGTGATTTATCAATACAGTTTATGTATATATGTGATATTTATTGCTATTTGATATTTTGCACTTGTACTTTATTTTATTGATAGCTGTGTTGTACTACATTCACTTTTTTTTTGTTTTTTTGGAACTATATGGACACTTGCCACATATTATATTATTTTAAGTGCTTTAACATAACAGTACATGTACAGTGGTGTGAAAAAGTGTTTGCCCCCTTCCTCATTTCCTGTTCCTTTGCATGTTTGTCACACTTAAGTGTTTCGGAACATCAAACCAATTTAAACAATAGTCAAGGACAACACAAGTAAACACAAAATGCAATTTGTAAATGAAGGTGTTTATTATTAAAGGTGAAAAAAAATCCAAACCATCATGGCCCTGTGTGAAAAAGTGATTGCCCCCTAAACCTAATAACTGGTTGGGCCACCCTTAGCAGCAACAACTGCAACCAAGCGTTTGCGATAACGTGCAATGAGGCTTTTACAGCGTCCTGGAGGAATTTTGGCCCACTCATCTTTGCAGAATTGTCCTAATTCAGTTACATTAGAGGGTTTTCGAGCATAAACTGCCTTTTTAAGGTCATACCACAACATCTCAATAGGATTCAGGTCAGGACTTTGGCTAGGCCACTCCAAAGTCTTCATTTTGTTTTTCTTCAGCCATTCGGTGGTGGACTTGCTGGTGTGTTTAGGATCATTGTCCTGCTGCAGAACCCAAGTTCGTTTCAGCTTGAGTACATGAACAGATGGTCGGACATTCTCCTTCAGGATCTCTTGGTAGACAGCAGAATTCATAGTTCCTTTTATCACGGCAAGTCTTCCAGGTCCTGAAGCAGCAAAACAGCCCCAGACCATCACACTACCACCACCATATTTTACTGTTGGTATAATGTTCTTTTTATGAAATGCAGTGTTCCTTCTACGCCAGATATACTTGGACACACACCTTCCAAAGAGTTCCACTTTTGTCTCATCGGTCCACAGAATGTTGTCCCAAAAGTCTTGGGGATCATCAAGATGTGTTGTGGAGAAATTGAGACGAGCTTTGATGTTCTTTTTGCTCAGCAGTGGTTTTCTCCTTGGAACTCTGCCATGCAGGCCATTTTTGCCCAGTCTTTTCCTGATGGTGGAGGCATGAACGCTGACCTTAACTGAGGCAAGTGAGGCCTGCAGTTCCTTGGACGTTGTTGTGGGGTCTTTTGTGACCTCTTGGATGAGTCGTCGCTGCACTCTTGGGGTAATTTTGGGCGGCCGGCCACTCCTGGGAAGGTTCACCACTGTTCCATGTCTTCGCCATTTGTGGATAATGGCTCTCACTGTGGTTCGCTGGATTCCCAAAGCTTTGGAAATGGCTTTATAATCCTTTCCAGACTGATAGATCTCAATTACTTTCTTTCTCAATTGTTCCTGAATTTCTTTGGGTCTCGGCATGATGTGTAGCTTTTAAGGATCTTCTGGTGGACCATACTGTGTCAAGCAGCTCCTATTTAAGTGATGCCTTGATTGGGAACAGGTGTGGCAATAATCAGGCCTGGGTGTGGCTAGAGAAATTGAACTCAGGTGTGGACAACCACAGTTATAGTATGTTTTAACAAGGGGGGCAATCACTTTTTCACACAGGGCCATGATGGTTTGGATTTTTTTTCACTTTTAATAATAAACACCTTCATTTACAAATTGCATTTTGTGTTTACTTGTGTTGTCCTTGACTATTGTTTAAATTGGTTTGATGTTCCGAAACACTTAAGTGTGACAAACATGCAAAGGAACAGGAAATGAGGAAGGGGGCAAACACTTTTTCACACCACTGTATACTGTATATGTGATATTCATTGTTATCTGATATTTGGTACTTGCACTTTATTTCAGTGATAGGTATGTTGCACTGCACTTAGATGGGTTTACTTCCTCTTTCATTCCCTGCAAAGGTAAAGCATAATGGACTACTATGCATCGCATCGCATCGCATAGTAGTCCATTATGTGTCACTTACCTGACACAGGAGCCAGCAAAGTCATCGCTGTCCCCTCTAGTTCCGAGCGTCCATCTTCTTGGTGGGTCTCCGTGGCTCTCGCTGCTCCGGCGCTGTGATTCGCCGGAGCAGAGATGACGTCACTCCCATGCATGCGCACGGGAGCCGACACTTGCGGCATATCGCCGCGATCTGCGGCTTACCCAGTGCGCCTGCGCGCCGCTGTCTACGGTGCATGTGGCTGTCTTCAGGTAAATATCTCCTAAACCGTATAGGTTTAGGAGATAATTCTTGGACCTACAGGTAAGCCTTAATCTAGGCTTACCTGTAGGTCAAAGTGGTTTGTAAGGGTTTACAACCACTTTAAGCTGCTTGATAGTGGCACCCAGGCCATTTTTCTCAGAGAATGGGTACATGAACTTAACCACGCCCCACACCTTTCCCAGGTTTGTGGCATGGGAGGGTCCTAAAGGGGATTTAAAAACCTGGAGGGTGATACATACAGAGTGCGGGATTCTGGAGGGTGCTAGGCACAGGGTGCAGGATCCAGGAGGGTGCAGAGTTCAGGAGAGTGAAGGGTTCAGGAGGGTGCTATGTACAGGGTGCAGAATTCGGGAGAGCGCTAGGTACAGAGTTCAGAATTCTGAAGGGCGCTAGGTACAGGGTGCAGAATTCTGGAGGGCGCTAGGTACAGGGTGCAGAATTCTGGAGGGAGCTAGGTACAGAGTGCAGGGTCCAAGAGGGTGCAGAGTTTAGAAGAGTGCAGGGTTCAGGAGGGTGCAGAGATCAGGAGAGTGAAGGGTCCAGGAGGGTGCTAGATACAGGGTGCAGAATTCTGGAGGGTGCTAGGTACAAGGTGCAGAATTCTGGATGGCGCTAGGCACAGGGTGCAGAATTCTGGAGGGCGCTAGGTACAGGGTGCAGAATTCTGGAGGACGAAAGGTAGAGGGTGCAGAATTCTGGATGGCGCTAGGTAGAGGGTGCAGAATTTTGGAGGGTGCTAGGTAGAGGGTGCAGAATTCTGGAGGGCGCTAGGTACAGGGTGCAGAATTCTAGAGCATGCTAGGTACAGGGTGCAGAATTCTGCAGATCGCTAGATACAGGGTGCAGAATTCTGGAGGGTGCTAGATATATGGTTATATGGTGCAGAATTCTGGAGGGTGCTAGGTACAGGGTGCAGAATTCTAGAGCGTGCTAGGTACAGGGTGCAAAGTTCAGGAAGGTGCTATGTACAGAGCACAGGGTTCTGGAGGGTGCTATGTATAGGGCTCAGGAAGATGCTAGGTACAAGGTGTAGAGTTCAGGAGGGTGCTAGGAACATCCTTCCTGAACAATTATCACACTAAATGCTTTTAATTTCTCCCTCCAAACACAGACCTCAGATACAGCGTGGTTCAATGAAGTGCGGTAGATACCCCTCCTCCCAGGCTCCTCCTCATAATCTGTCATAAGACACGTCAGAGCCAAGAAGGAACCTAGCAAATGTTTCCTTAACTTTAGCATGAGAGGTGGCGAGAGATGCTGCGGGTGCCAAGAATCAATACATGCCCAGCATTAGTACACCAGCTGCTCCCGGAGAGGGTTCAGTTTAGCGGCCTGGACAGGAGTGCTGTCACTTCTAAATACAGAAACCTGGCATCTGTGTTTAGAAGTGACATTAGTGAATGAAAAGCACAGGGCATGCACTGGAGACGGCGTCACCCCTCTTGGCTGGCGCCAGGGTCAGATTAACATAGGGGCTATTGGAGCTGCAGCTGCAATTGCACAGCAATTTTCCAACTTTTTTTTGGAAAGAAACTGTTTCATTCATAAAAAAAAAAACACTAAAGTTAGCACAATGTTTTGTTGTGTACTAAGCGATGCTTTAATTTTTTTTTACAAGTTACATGTTTAGAGTTACAGAGGAGGTCTAGTGCTAGAATTATTGCTCTCACTCTAACGATCGTGCCGTATGTAACCTGTGTGTATCTGGCTCTGATACTAACCAGTGCCTACCCAGGGACTGACTAGTATCTCTCCCCAGCCTGTCCCCACACACCCTCCCACCTGCTGACCTGTGAATGGGGCGATCACTCCCGCAGTGTTATTGTGTTCTGCCAGTGAATACAATGATTAGTGTTGCTAACTATAGCTGGCAGCACTGATTGTTTTATAGAAAACCTGACAGGCTGGTTGTACTCAAGTCGGTTAATAGGTTGACTTGTGTAAAACCAGCTAACCCATACATAGATCGACTATGGCTGGTCTCTGCTTAACTGATGTAATTTCAATCCATGTCTGGCCCGCTTAACCACTACGCAGACCCTAAACATCCTTCCACAAACCTTTACATTTTTCCTTCCCAGATTACTTCATCCTCCTCTCCTATACATAGTGCACACTGTCATACTCGCCACACTCCTCTCCTATACATAGTGCCCACCGTCATACCCTCCACACTCCTCTCCTATACATACTACTCACTGTCATACCCTCCACACTCCTCTCCTATACATAGTGCCCACTGTCATACCCTCCACACTTCTCTACTATACATAGTGTCCACTGTCATACCTCCAACACTTCTCTCCTATACATAGTGCCCACAGTCGTATCCTCCACACTCCTCTCCTATACATAGTGCCCACCGTCATACCCTCCACACTCCTCTCCTGTACATACTACTCACTGTCATACCCTCCATACTCCTCTCCTATACATAGCGCCCACTGTCATACTCTCCACACTTCTCTCCTATACATAGTGCCCACTGTCATACTCTCCACCCTTCTCTCCTATACATAACGCCCGCTGTCATATCCTACACACTCCTCTCTTGTACATAGTGCCCACTGTCATACACTTCTCTCCTGTACATAGTGCCTACTGTCATACCCGCCACACTCCTCTCCTATACATAGTGACCACCATCATACCCTCCACACTCCTCTCCTGTACATACTACTCACTGTCATACCCTCCACACTCCTCTCCTATACATAGTGCCCACTGTCATACCCTCCACACTCCTCTCCTATACATAGTGCCCACTGTCATACCTCCAACACTTCTCTCCTATACATAGTGCCCACAGTCGTGTCCTCCACACTACTCTCCTATACATAGTGCCCACTGTCATACCCTCCACACTCCTCTACTGTACATACTACTCACTGTCATACCCTCCATACTCCTCTCCTATACATAGCGCCCACTGTCATACCCTCCACACTTCTCTCCTATACATAGTGCCCACTGTCATACCCTCCATACTCCTCTCCTATACATAGCGCCCACTGTCATACTCTCCACACTCCTCTCCTATACATAACGCCCGATGTCATATCCTACACACTCCTCTCTTGTACATAGTGCCCACTGTCATACACTTCTCTCCTGTACATAGTGCCCACTGTCGTACCCGCCACACTCCTCTCCTATACATAGTGCCCACCGTCATACCCTCCACACTCCTCTCCTGTACATACTACTCACTGTCATACTCTCCACACTCCTCTCCTATACATAGTGCCCACTGTCATACCTCCAACACTTCTCTCCTATACATAGTGCCCACAGTCGTATCCTCCACACTTCTCTCCTATACATAGTGCCCACTGTCATACCCTCCACACTCCTCTCCTGTACATATTACTCACTGTCATACCCTCCATACTCCTCTCCTATACATAGTGCCCACCGTCATACCCTCCCTCCACACCCCTCTCCTGTAATTACTGCTTACTGTCCTACTCTCCACACTTCTCTCTTGTACATAGTGCCCACTGTCATACCCTCCACACTCCTGTACATATTGCTCACTGCCATACCCTTCACACTCTTCTCTTATACAGAGTGCCCAATGTCATACCCTCTACACTCCTCTGCTGTGCATACTGCCCACTGTCATACCCTTCATACTCCTCTCCTGTACATAGTGCCTTCTGCCATACCCTCTGCACTCCTCTCATGTACATAGTGCCCACTGTTAGACCCTCCACATTCCTCTCCCTCACCTGCACATACTTCCCACTTTTATACCATCCATACTCCTCTCCTATGCCTCTTACCCACAAAAACTGTTCTTTAAAATTATACTGAATATCCTCAATGTTACCAGCTCTAGAATGGGCACACTTTTGTCAGTTCAACTAAAGCATATTTGTTCTGCCCCATTATTAGTACTTATTTCATTTTGTAATTACTATTGTGATGTATAGAGGAACACGAGGGATGTCAGCTACTCTAAATATAGCACTTGTAAAAAAAGCGTCCCTGAAAATATTTTTGAAATGTTGACAACTATGCACTTAGGCACTGCCCAAGGGCCACAGGGTCAGTAGGGGGCCCCATGAGAGGCTGATATTAAAGCGGTAGTAAACTTTTCTAACATTAATACTTTTTAGAGGCCCTGGGGTAGGTTATGCCATAATGTACAAGTATGCCCAGCATATTAGCACATTAGGGTACACTAACCTGTCAGACTGAGCCCTCCAGTGCTGTGCTGTGATCAGTCCGGCGGGGCCCGGGCACTTCCATCTTCACCCGGACTTCCTTCTGGGTTCTGTGCCTTCAGTCACTTGCCTTGGCCAGGCTGCGTTGATGTCATTCCCACACATGCTCATGTGCATCCTCTCTCTCTCATCCCCCCTTTCTCTCTCATCCTCCCTCGCTTACCCCTCACACTTCTTTCATCCCCTTTCTCTCTCTCTCTTTATCTCTGTCATCCTCTCTCTCTCTCTTTAATTTAATTTGTTATAACAAAAAATAGTTAGCATTTTTATTTATTTATTGTTCATAAAAGGCCCCACCAAAATCCTCAGCACCAGGCCCATGGTGTTCTTAATCTGGCCCTGGCTAGCAGATGTCACCCAGATGTGGTTCGCACCCCCCTAGCGACACCACTGCCTCTCCCTCCCTGTGAGATGACAGCTGTAAGTAACCATCAGGTGCTTCAGTAGCGGCCGCTGGCTACATAGGAAAGATACCCGGCAGCTGTGGGGTTCAGATTCCACTCTTTCCCCAGCAGGTATGGATTTGTTATGTGCAGCCCTTTCAGGTCCTTCCTCAGTATTGAACATTGTGTAAATTGCTGAATCAGAGCATACAGAGAAGGCACAGGGGCATCTCCATATATTGTGCATTGTGTGAGAGTATAAAGGCCCATACACACGACTGGTCTTTTTGACAACAACAGTCTGACGGACCTGTTTTATCGGACAATCCAACCGTCTGTATGCTCCATCCAACATGTTCTGCCATGTGTATGCAGAACAAGTTCACGGCCAACGCCCATCCGGACAAAAATCCACGGAAAAGTCTGATGGAAGTCCGATCATGTGTATGAGGCTTAATGGGCCCTCCCTTCCTTGGGGCCCATGTGCAGCACATCTGTAGCACCCTCTAGTGTGTGCTAGGGGCTAGTGTAGAGTGTGTTATAATTTAAACATAGTTTAGCTCAGGGCAAAGACTGAGCTATGGAATCTGGGTCTGGGTTTACTAAAGTTCAGGGCTGGGTGACTCATCCTGGTCTAGAAGGTTGAAGAATCTTCTAGAATTAGTAGGCGGAGGTTAGGATTAACTGCCTTTGAATATTTACGGAACCTCGGCCAATCCTCACAGGTAGGTTGGCAGGGGGCTGAGACCACTCCATAAATAGACATGGGCCATGATGGCCGTGCAGTCAGGTGGATGCTAGAGACACAGTGTTGAGGAGGCTGTCGGTGACCCTAAAAGGTGACCCCAGTCTGGAGGGGGGGTCCTGAATTTGGGCTGGGGCTCGAGTGCTGGAAGAATTCTGCCATAACTCACGGGAGGAAGTCTTTCCTGGAGACACGGGAGCAAGAGAGAGGACAAAGTGAGAAGTCAACACTGTTGGGGACTGACAAGGGGGGAGACTGCCACATGTAACCAGTCTCCCTGAAGACAGAAGGACCGAGACTATTTTTTAGACTTGGTGTTTACAAGTTAAAATAATTTTTTTTTGCTAGAAAGTTATTTTGAACCCCCAAACATTATATATTTTTTTAAGACACCCTAGAGAATAAAATGGCGGTCATTGCAATACTATATGTCACACCGTATTTGCGCAGCGGTCTTACATACACAATTTTTTGGGATAAAACAGACAGTAAAGTTAGCCCATTTTTTTTTTTTTTTTATATTGTGAAAGATAATGTCACGCCGCGTAAATTGATACCCAACAGGTTCTACGGGTTACCGGTTTTGAGTTACAGAGGAGGTCTAGAATTATTGCTCTCACTCTACCGATGGCGGCGATACCTCACATGTGTGGTTTGAACACCATTTTCATATGCGGGTGCTACTTACATATGCGTTTGCTTTTGCGTGCGAGCTTGGTGGGATGGGGCACTTTACATTTTTCTTTATTATTTATTTTACTTTTTTTTTTTTTTTTTACACCATCCTTTTAAAAAAAAAAAAAAATTGGGGTCCTATTACAAGGAATGTAAACATCTCTTGTAATAGAAAAAATGCATGGCAGGGCCTCTTAAATGTGAGATCTGGGGGTCAAAAAGACTTTTGATCTCACATGTACATTTAAATACAATAAAAAATTAAAATAAATGTCTTTTTTTTCCAAAAAATAAATAAAAATTCTCCTTTAACCACTTTCAGCCCCGAACCATTTTGCTGGCTTAAGACCAGACCACTTTTTGCGATTCGGCACTGCGTCGCTTTAACTGACAATTGTGCAGTCGTGCAACGTGGCTCCCAAACAAAATTGACGTCCTTGTTTTCCCACAAATAGAGCTTTCTTTTGGTGGTATTTGATCACCTCTGCGGTTTTTATTTTTTTGCGCTATAAACAAAAATAGAGCGACAATTTTGAAAAAAACGCATTATTTTTTACTTTTTGTTATAATAAATATCCCCCAAAAATATATATAAAAAAACATTTTTTTCCCTCAGTTTAGGCCGATACGTATTCTTCTACATATTTTTGGTAAAAAAAAATCGCAATAAGCGATTATTGATTGCTTTGCGCAAAAGTTATAGCGTTTATAAAATAGGGATAGTTTTATGGCATTTTTATTAATCATTTTTTATTATTTTTTTTTTACTAGCAATGGCGGCGATCAGCGATTTTTATTGTGACTGCGACATTGTGGCGGACACATCGGACATTTTTGGGACCATTGTCATTTATACAGTAATCACTGCTATATAAATGCAGTGATTCCTGTGTATATGACACTGGCAGTGAAAGGGTTAACCAGTGGGTGGCAGTGTAGGGGTTAAGTGTTCCTAGGGGTGTGTTACTAACTGGGGGGGGGGGGGGTTGGGCTTTCATTTAGTGAACACTGATCTCTGCTCCAATCACATGGAGCAGAGATCAGCGTCACTAGTTGCTAGGCAGAATGGAGAAATGCTGTTTACAACGGCATTTCTTCAATCGGCCGCTCCGTGAGATGATCGCGGGTATGCCCGCGGCGATCGAGTCCGCAGGTCCCGCGACCGGACTCACGGGGGTCCCGACCAGCGCGGGAGCGCGCCGCCAGCGGCGCACTCCCGATGGCAGGGCGGCAAATTTAAAGGGACGTACAGGTACGCCCATTTGCCTGCCCGTGCCATTCTGCCGACGTACATCTGCGTGCGCTGGTCGGCAAGTGGTTAACTGACAATTGCGCGGTCGTGCGACGTGGCTCCCAAACAAAATTGACCTCCTTTTTTCCCCACAAATAGAGCTTTCTTTTGGTGGTATTTGATCACCCTTGCGTTTTTTAAACAAAAATAGAGTGACATTTTGGAAAAAAATGCATTATTTTTTACTTTTTGTTATAATAAATATTCCCCAAAAATATATCTAAAAAAAAAAATTTTTCCCTCAGTTTAGGCCGATACGTATTCTTCTACATATTTTTGTCAAAAAAATCGCAATAAGCGATTATTGATTGGTTTGCGCAAAAGTTACAGCATTTACAAAATAGGGGATCGTTTTATGGCATTTTTTTATATATTTTTTTTTACTAGTAATGGCGGCGATCAGCATTTTTATTGTGACTGCGACATTATGGCAGACACATCGGACATTTTTGACACATTTTTGGAACCATTGCCATTTATACAGCAATCAGTGCTATACAAATGCACGGATTCCTGTGTAAATGACACTGGCAGTGAAGGGGTTAACCAGGGGGTGGCAGTGTAGGAGGTAAGTGTTCCTAGGGGCGTGTTACTATCTGTGGGGGGGGCTGGGCTTTGTTTTAGTGAACAATGATCTCTGCTCCAATCACATGGAGCAGAGATCAGCGTCACTTGTTGCTAGGCAGAACGGGGAGATGCTGTTTACAACGGCATCTCCTCGTTCAGCCTCCCCGTGAGACGATCGCGGGTATGCCCGCAGCAATCGAGTCCGTGGGACCCGCGACCGGATTCACGCGGGTCCCGACCGGCATGCGAGCACCGGTTAGCGTGCATGCGATGGCAGGGCGGCATTTAAAAATGGACGTACCTGTACGCCAATATGCCTGCCCGTGCTATTCTGCTGACGTACATCGGTGTGCGCCGGTCGGGAACTGGTTAAGACCGTTTGATGTTGCTTTCGTCATCTAATGTGGAGCTTTCATCTTTCCCTTACTTGGCATCCAGCCTCACAGGGGGGAAAGGACGCGATCGTCTCCGGAAAAGGCCGGAGCATGGCGGGAGGGGGAGCGTCTCCTGCTCCTGATAAAAATTATCTGAATCCGCCATGGAGACCTCTTTTACCTGAAAGAGGACCATCTGTCGTTGAAGAGGATACCAGGGTTACGGCAGCAATCTGCGGCCATAACAACGGTATTCTTCTTCAAACAGCTGCCGTATAATGACGGTGGGTGGTCCGCAAGTAGTTAAGTCTTCATCCTTCCCTGAGAGATCACCTGAGAGTCAGCCGGGTGGGCTGGTGTGAAGAGTTAGCCTGGAGGGCTAGTGGAAGGACAGCTGCAGCCAGGTGGGTTGGCAGTGCCTGAAGAGGTGATGCTGGGGGCAATGGCCACAGAGAAGAAGTACAAGATGTTTCACTACATTTTTGCTACACAACAAGGGGCGATGAGTTCCTGCCTGTAAAGGGCCTTTGCTAAAATCTGACTGGGAGACTTTCAGATTATTCTACAGTGAATCGGCTGGAGGCAAGTGAAGGAGACTGTATATAGACTGTTCTCTGGCTCTGGGTGCTTGTCAGGGCTGTCTTTAAAATTGATTGGACCCCATGCAGTTTCGCTCTCCACCTACTCTGAGACATACAATAAATAGCAGCTAGACTAAAAATCAGTTTGCTGAATCAGATCAGGCAGCTATTGCGATTGGTTTCTGGAGGTTACAGTGTATCATTACCGCTCACTGACTGGTTTCTAGAGGTTACAGCACACATTACAGCTCATTGATTAGTTGCTAGAGGTTACAGCACATGATTTCTGCTTGTTGATTGGTTGCTAGAGATTACTGTGGATATAACCTCAGGGAGTCATGATACACATATCAATGCCGCTGGCCACCTCTGTTTACATATGAATTCCACCGCTATTTACATATGAATGCTGGTAATTTACATATAAACACAGGGTCTGCAGGTGAGTCATCTGTACACAACAATAAGACAGAGCTGGGCAGCATTAATAGCAGCACTTCACACTGAGATATCAGGACACAGCATGGGAAGAAAGAATTTAAACCTGGATATTTGGCAAGTATGGGCCCCACAACAATGACAGGGCCCAGGGCAGCTGCCCCTTTTGGCCTGCCTTAAAAACGGCCCTGATGCTTGTGAAGATTCAGTGTACCTGGGTGTGCAGGAGTGGGGGATCCAAGTTCATCAGCAGTGCTACACACCCATAGAAAATACTGCATTTCCCAGCATAGCAGGCAAGAGAAGCGGTATTGTGCAGAGTCCATACATACAGAATAAGAACAGATACCGAGAATTACACCCGACATACAGGACAAGAGAAGTAGTACTGTGCAGAGTCCATACATATAGAATAAGAACTGATACCGAGAATTATACCCGGCATACAGGACAAGAGAAGTAGTACTGTGCAGAGTCCATACATACAGAATAAGAACAGATACCGAGAATTACACCCGACATACAGGACAAGAGAAGTGGTACTGTGCAGAGTCCATACATACAGAATAAGAACAGATACCGAGAATTACACCCGACATACAGGACAAGAGAAGTGGTACTGTGCAGAGTTCATACATACAGAATAAGAACTGATATCGAGAATTATACCCGGTATGCAGGACAAGAGAAGTAGTACTGTGCAGAGTCCATACATACAGAATAAGAACAGATATCGAGAATTATACCCGGTATACAGGACAAGAGAAGTAGTACTGTGCAGAGTCCATACATACAGAATAAGAACAAATACCGAGAATTACACCCGACATACAGGACAAGAGAAGTAGTACTGTGCAGAGTCCATACATACAGAATAAGAACAAATACCGAGAATTACACCCAACATACAGGACAAGAGAAGTGGTACTGTGCAGAGTCCATACATACAGAATAAGAACAGATACCGAGAATTATACCCGACATACAGGACAAGAGAAGTAGTACTGTGCAGAGTCCATACATACAGAATAAGAACAGATACTGAGAATTACACCCGACATACAGGACATGAGAAGTAGTACTGTGCAGAGTCCATACATACAGAATAAGAACTGATACTGAGAATTACACCCGGCATACAGGACAAGAGAAGTAATACTATGCAGAGTTCATACATACAGAATAAGAACAGATACTGAGAATTACACCTGACATACAGGACAAGAGAAGTAGTACTGTGCAGAGTCCATACATACAGAATAAGAACAGATACTGAGAATTACACCCGACATACAGGACAAGAGAAGTAGTACTGTGCAGAGTCCATACATACAGAATAAGAACAGATACCGAGAATTACACCCGACATACAGGACAAGAGAAGTAATACTGTGCAGAGTCCATACATACAGAATAAGAACAGATACCGAGAATTACACCCAACATACAGGACAAGAGAAGTAGTACTATGCAGAGTCCATACATACAGAATAAGAACAGATACCAAGATTTTATCTTTAGCAGCCCTAGCTGAGTGTTGGAGGCTTTTCTATAGAGAATTGTGTGTAGATCTGTGGTGGGTTTTCTCGGTAGGACTGTCAGATAGTTTGTTCCTTTTTACAGAAGGTGGGAGGATGTGACTCCCCTCACACACATAACACATTCAGACACCTCCAGTCCACATCCTGTGTCAGTGTTCTCAGTACTGAGATCATATCAGAGAACTGACGACCAGAACCTTCATACTGGGTAAGTCCATCTGTCCTCCTATTAGTACCAGTTACTGACCATTAGTGATGGGTTTCAGGTTTGGGTCCACCATGGCTTCAAGGTTGATGTTCACGATGGAACAATGCTTTAACTCAGCTGCTAAAATTCTTTGTGACCTAATGCGCAGCAAGGGAATTTAAAACTATGGCAGGTAGGCTTATACAGGCCAATAACGGAGGTTCTGTTAAGCCCCATACACACTATCAGTTTTTCTGCTGAGTTTTTCCTTCAGATTTACCAAAACCATATAATATGAGGTCAAACCTTAGAAGTTTCAATTTGTATGCAATCAGTCAGACCCTTCTACTACATGGTTTTGGTAAATCTGAAGGAAAAACTCAGCAGACAAACTGATAGTGTGTATGGGGCTTTATGTACCACTATAAAAGAGAGCACAGAGCCATCGTAGTGTCCTTGTACTGGAAGCCGTTACAGGGAGAGGATAGGCAAAGCTGGCAAAGTAGATAGGTACAGATTAGGGTCACCTTGGAAACTGTACTCTACTTCTGCTCTTTGGGCAACTAAGTATTTAAAAAAATCATTTTAGGTCTGAAGATTAGTGAAAAACCATAAACAGTATATATTTTCTGAAAGCAGATACCCTGGAGAATAAAATGGTTGAAGCTCCAATTTTTATGTCACACGATATTAGCCCAATAGTTAATATCACGTGCAAAATTTTAGTAAGAAATGCATTGTTGTTGATTATAGGGTACACAAACACAATAAATGACCCCATTTGTTTTAAAAAATATAAAAGCTGAGGTTGTTCTGAGTAAATAGATACCCAACATATCAAGCTATTAGATTGTATGCACCCGCAAAATGCCGACAAACTTTGTTAGCCCAAATTTTCCATAGGTGACCCTTTAAAAGCCCATAAATGTCATTGGTTTAGAGATAACTGTGAATAACGAGCCTAAAATGATTGCTCACACTCGGACATGTTAGATGATATGTAACATGCATAGTAGTGGTCTCCAAACTGCGGCCCTTAGGCCAGATGTGGCCCTTTGCTTGCCTTTATCTGGTTCTGGGGGCATTATTCCTCCCACTCACACCAACGATGGGGCACTATTCTTCCAACTTACACCAAGGATGGCATTGTTTACTACCACTGAGCAGTGGCGTTGTGTCCATAAAGAGCGCAGGAGCGGCGCACCCTCTCTCCTGCACCGCTTTATCACCAATAGATTTATGCATTGCAGCCGCCCCCTATTCAGGCATCCGGCCCCTTATTGGGCATCGGGCATCTGAATTACAGAGGGGGGGGTGTTTTTGGAAGTGCCCGATTAGAGCCGTCATCTCTAATAGGCTTCCAAATTGGTAAACAGCGGGCACAATGCTGTGCATTCTCTGTTTACACAGTGTTGTGTTAGAGAAGCGAATAAATCACTTCCCTAACACTGACCCGCCACTCAGCCAATCAGGTGCTCGGGTCTGGTTACCCTGTCACCTGATTGGCTGACGGGCGCTGTGATTGGACGTCTCGGAGCGTGGAGGACAGCGCAGAGACAGGTAAGTGCCAGGCGGGGGAGGGGGGGCACACTGGCAGCATTTGATGGGGCACAGTAGCGGCAATTGATGGGGCACACTGGCAGCAATTGAATGGGCACAGTGGCGGCAATTGAATGGGCACAGTGGTGCCAATTGATGGGCACACTGACAGCAATTGAATGGGCACAGTGGTGGCAATTGATGGGGCACACTGGCGCACTGGCGCACTGGTGGTACTTGATGGGAACACTGACAGCAATTGATGGGCACACTGGCAGCAATTGATGGGGCACAGTGGTGGCAATTGATGGGCACACTGGCAGCAATTGATGGGTACAGTAGCAGCGTTTGATGGCACAGTGGTGGCAATTTATGGGTACAGTGGCTGTGCTTGATGAGGTTTTTTTAGTTTCTTTGTGGCCCCCCAAAAAATTTTGAGCCGACGCTGCCACTGAGACCAGGACATGGTATACTCCCAAAGGCCACAGTCTGGCCCCTTTAAAGTCTGAAGGACAGTAAACTGGCCCTTTGTTCAGAAACTTTGGAGACCTCTGATATATAGTACAGTCAATGTTTTCATGGTTAAGCACAACCAATGTGTGTATTTACAATATTATGCGTGTCTAGGTGGTGGTGGAGCTCAATTTTTTTTGGGGGGGAAGTTAAAACGCTTAGATGCAACTTTTTGTTTTACACTTTATTCCTTGCTAGTCTTTATTTTATTACATAGGTGACGGGTTATGACAGGTTCTCTTTAACAGGACATCAGGGGTCACTCCTGATGTCTCACCTGCCCTCCATTGAAGCTAATAGACCACAGATCTTGCTCCAAGAGCTTCCTTCCTGACCACAACATCCAAAAGAAAAGTGACAGCCGAACCCATGGGAGTTCAGTAAATCGACAGTCTCCTTCCCCTCTACCCGGTGGTGGCACCCTCCATTTCAGTTCCAGGCCCATAGATGGGAGTACAGAACCCAGAAGACATGGGGCACATGCAATGTGCGGGGGAATGTTTTAGAGGAACGTGGAAGTTATCGGGTGGCTGTACCCGCAGCGGTCTCAAACTGGTGTCCCTCCAGCTGTTGCGAAACTACAAGTCCCATGAGGCATTGCAAGGCTGACAGTTACAAGCATGACTCCCACAGGCAGAGGCACGATGGGACTTGTAGCTTTGCAACAGCTGGAGGTCCGCCAGTTTAGACCCCCCTGCTGTACAGCTTGTTAGATTTATACCGTGCATGTAAAACTTCCCCTCTGCTGCTGATATGGGACATAATTCAGTGGCAGCGGAAGGGTTATTATTGGGGGGCTTATACGTCTTAAGAGCCGGGTTAACACCAGAACACAGTGCAGGAAAGGTGCCCTCAATGCGTTTCCCGAATTGCGCTCAAAACACACTGCCCTCTGCGTTTGCGGGCACCAGATCACACGGTGCCGCAGTGCCATGCAATTTGGTGTGGAATTTTTTTTTTTAGAGTAGTGCATGCACCACTTTCTTTGTGTCCCCAAATTAATAAAATTGCACCACACAGGAACAGGCAGCAATGGCATGGGAACAGGCGCCGCGTTCCTGTGCGATCCCGGTGTGAACCCCTTAATTACGGTATATTTTGTGATCTGTTTGAGTTCTGCAGTCATATTTATCTATTTCCTTTAAATACGGTGGAATTGTATTTGCCCTGCAGGATTTCTCATTAAAAAATAAACGGGCTTTTGTTTCACGGTGGCATTTTGGGGGCTTTTATTTATTGTATTGGTATATTTGTTATTTTTTGTAGATAGAGCCTTTTATTTGGGTTAAAGTTTTTTTTTCTTTGGCTTTCAAAAAAGTGGACTTTGGTGTCAGGGGTGGTATTGTTCGATTTGCCTTTCTTTTGGGGGTCCTTTTGCAGTTTATGGCTATCTGCTCTTTAAGCTGCATTTGGTTTACTGCATGCAAGAACAGCATGCACCTAAACTACCGGGCATTAGGGGGGTTATTTATGAAAGGCAAATCCACTTTACACTGAAAGTGCACTTGGAAGTTCAGTCGCTCCAAATCTAAGGGGTATCTGAAATGAGGGGAAGCTCTGCTGATTTTATCATCCAATTATGTGCAAGCTAAAATTCTATTTGTTATTTTCCTTGCATGTCCCCCTCGGATCTACAGTGGCTGCACTTCCAAGTGCACTTGCAGTGCAAAGTGGATTTGCCTTTAGTAAATAATCCCCTTTGTGTCACTCACAGTCACAGCAACCCCCTTTCCATCCCCATATACATAGGCATGTTCAGGGGGTGTTTCAGGTGTGCCTGGGTACATCCTAATCACTACGTATGATGCAGATTCCCCCTACTGCCCAGCCCCCCCCCCCCCCCGTGTTGAACCTTGCCCTACAATGCTGCTTGGCTTCCCTCCTCTCCTCTCCCCCCAGGCTGATTCTTCAGTTTCTGAATGAACAGAAACCCGCTCAGCACAGAGCACTTCCCATTCATTCACTTCCCTGTGCAACTGAAGCTGCAGAGAAAGGAATGTGTGTTTGAGCTTTGGGGTGCACACCCTAATATAATAGGCCGCTCACACCTATCCCCACAAATAAAATGGAGGTGGGGAAAGTTAGGCATACACCAGTTAGACCTATTATCCCTGATTAAAACAGTCCTGCAGCCTTATGGATCAGATAGTCTATGGGAAGCATCTGGTGGGATTGATGAATGTCCCCTGGGGCAGGACCCAGGTCCTCAAACCCTTTTTAGGAAAATAACTTGCATATTAGCCTTTAAAATTTGCAGTTTTGATTTCTCACGTTCGAGTTCCATAGATTTTAACGGTGTTCCAATATTCGTGCAAACTTTCAGTCCGTTCGCATGTTCTGGATGCGAACGCTCTCTCTCGAGTGAGAGAGAAAGAGAGAGAGATAGACTCCGGGTCAGGGTAGGAACCTATTGAGTACACATCCTCCCCCTAGACTTCAGGGTAGGCTTGAGGACCCACATCCTCCACCCTAGTGAGAAAAAGAAACACAGACAAATGTGCAGTGACAAATGTGAAGAAAAAATATATAGGGCGTAGTCTAGGCCCTATGACCTGGTAACAAAAATTGGCAGGACTTAACCAAAAGGCCTAACCCAAAGAGGCACAGTTCAGAAAAAGCTTTAGTGCCATGGCCAAGCGCTCGTTCTCACTGTGGAGTTCCCACAACCAAGTAATTCCAAGGGCATCTTTGGGGCAACCAGCTCCCAGGGGGCACTGTGACCAGAAATTCTCTGCCTTCCCAGCCCATATCCAGACCAGGTAGACCCATTAAAATCAGGAGGCACCTTGCCTTCCAAGTCATCCCGGAGGAATTGCTCCTAGCCCTGCATCCTGTGAATGCTCCTGGTTTCTGTTCCAGTGCCCTATCAGTGCCACATATTGGTGCCCATCATCGGTGCCCATCAGTGCCACCTCATCGGTGCCCATCAGTGGCGCCTTATCAGTGCCTGTCAGTGCAGCCCCATCAGTGAAGTAGAAAACTGACTTGTTTACAAATATTTGTAACAGAAAAAAAAAAAAATTCACAGTTTCTGAGCATTTTTTATTTGTTTAGCAGAAAAAATACCAGCAAAATAAAGCTCTATTTGTGGGAACAAAATGATAAACATTTAGTTTGGGTACAGTGTTCTATGGCCGCGCAATTATCAAAGTGCGACAGAGCTGAAAGCTGAAAATTGTCCTGGGCAGGAAGGGGTATAAGTCCCTCCCGGTATTGAAGTGGTTAATAATATAATTACAATAAGTTTCTTTTCTTTCGTGTGACACACAATAATATAACAGGAAGCCGTGTCTTGTTAAAGTGACAAATGTTTTGTACGGTTGTGGTTGTTGTTTTTTCCTCTTGTGGTTGGATAACCCTCATATAGAATATGTGTGTGAGAACACGATGTGTGAGGAAGAGGAATCGGAATCTACACAGAAATGAGGACAGTTTGGCTTCCAGGTTCAGTCTTAGTTGTTCTGGTTTGGTTTGTGAGCGCGGCTTTACATCTCATCATCATAAACCAGCCATAGGAAGATATGTTCCTGTCTGCTGGTTATAGTCACACGCGACATCTACTTACTAAGACGTTCCATTTATGACTCTCTAAGCTATGTGGGTATCACCGGCAGCAGGCTCCTCGGGCTCTCCTAATCATATTAAATCAGAAATCTAAACAAAATGTCTTTTTTTTGTGTGTTTTGGACTGAGTATGACCAGGACAAAATCCCTCTTAGATTGTTATTGCTGTCTGTACCCAAACTAGGGAGATTTTAAAGCCCAATTGAGCTCTCTGTTCAAATTTGCTAAATATTTGCAAAACAAAAGGAGCGCAAAGCCTTATAGTTAGGAAGTATATTTGTAAAAATGAGAAAATATTGTACAGCTGTTCACCACTCAAAACTGAATGTAAATTTGTTCTGTGCCAATGGACTAAAATCAAATGTTCTCAGGTTATATTCTTTGTAATTAGCAGAAATACTGCATTTTGACCACTAGATGGCACTAAGGAGCGTACTTCTTTTCTTATGATAATTAGCACCATCTGGTGGCCGAACTGCATCATGGCCACTAGATGGAGCAGAGCAGCATGCTTATTTCATATGATAGTCGACATCATCCAGTGGTCACAACCAGGGACGTTGCTAGGTCTACAAAAGATCTGGGGCTGGAGCCCATAGCAGCGTAGTAAAGAAAGTCATACGCTTGGGTGGGCATACACATGTATATACAGTAATATACGTGAGTGTGTATGTGTATATCCCCAGAGAGCCCCCCCTTACATCAGGGTCCCCAGAGAGCCCCTCTCTTACATCAGGATCCCCAGAGAGCCCCCCTCTTACATCAGGGTCCCCAGAGAGCCCGCCACTTACATCAGGGTCCCCAGACAGCCTCCCCTTACATCATGGTCCCCAGACAGCCCCCCTTACATCAGGGTCCCCAGACAGTCCCACTTACATCAGGGTCCCCAGAGAGCCCCCACTTACATCAGGGTCCCCAGAGAGCCCCCACTTACATCAGGGTCCCCAGAGAGCCCACTCTTACATCAGGGTCCCCAGAGAGCCCCCCACTTACATCAGGGTCCCCAGACAGCCCCCAACTTACATAAGGGTCCCCAGAGAGCCCCCTCTTACATCAGGGTCCCCAGAGAGTCCCCCACTTATATCAGGGTCCCCAGACAGCCCCCCTCTTACATCAGGGTCCCCAGAGAGCCTCCCACATACATCAGGGTCCTCAAAGAGCCCCCCTCTTACATTAGGGTCCCCAGAGAGCCCCCCACTTACATCAAGGTTCCCAGACAGCCCCCCACTTACATCAGGGTCCCCAGAGAGCCCCCCTCTTACATAAGGGTCCCCATAGAGCCCCCCACTTAAATCAGGGTTCCCAGACAGCCCCCCACTTACATCAGGGTCCCCAGAGAGCCTCCCCTCCCCTTGTGGACCCCTGAAGGGACTCGGGGCTATGGGCCCCAGATTCCGGGCTATAGCCACAAAAGCCACCCCCTAGCGATGCCACTGGTCAAAACATCTTTTTTTTTTAGTTTTGGGCTTTGTATGAAAGAAATAAAACCCCTCTTGGATATTTTTATTGCTCCCTATGACCCGCTGGGAAGATTTTAAAGCCCAACTGAACTTTTAATTTAAATCAGCTGAATACATTCCTAGTACATCAAAACAAAAGGTATGCAAAGCCTAGAGATAGAGGTGTATTTCTAAAAAAAAAAAAAAAACTTTGCATAGCTGTTGCCCACTGCATGTAATTTGTTTCATATGAGACTCGGCGCCATCTAGTGGTCAAAACATCTTATTTTTTTGTGCTTGAGTATGGAAAGGTAAAAACCCCTCTGATTTTTATTGCTATATGTACCCCACTGGGGAGTTTTAAACCCCAGCTGAGCTTTCAGTTTAAATTGGCTAAATATATTCCTGGTGCATCATAACAAACGCGTGCAAAGCCTTACAGTTAGGGGTGCATTTGTAAGAAAATTGCATAGCTGTTCCTCCATTGAAACTGCGTGCAAATATGTTTTGTGTTAATAGGGCAAAATTGAATGTTCTCAAGCTACATTCCCTGCCGTTTGAACATGTGAATGTAGTAAAAATACTACACCATTGCCACTAGATGGCACTGAGGAGAATACTTATAGTCAGAACCACCGAGCCCCCATGCCACTTTATTGCTACTAGATGCTGCTGTGGAGCATACTTAGAGTATATCCTGATAGTCAGCATTACCAAGTGGTCATACCAAATTTTGGCCCCTAGATGGCGCTAAGGAGGATTCTTTCAATACTGCAAAAGTACTTGATTCAACAGGTCTGACAGTAATCAGGCAGGGGTGTGGCAAGTGAAATTCAAGTGAAAAAAAAGTGGTTAATCACAGTTCATTTGTGATTTAGCAAGGGAAGGCAGAAATTACTTTTCACAGCACTGTATTTCCTTATGATATTAAGCAACATTGAATGGCCATACTGCATTATGGCCACTAGATGGCACTGAGGAGCATGCCTTTTTCATAAAGTAGTGCTACCCATAACGGAGCCACTATATAGGATGGGTCCTCTGTTTCTTTGTTTTTTTTTGCCTCAACCTTCTCAAGAACCTCAGCCCCTCTGACAAACTGGGATGAGTGTACAAACATACAATATCACAGGAAATCACTGAAAGTAACACCCGCTACCCAGTAGTAGTACTATATCAAAAAAAACAGGCCCCAAACCAGTTAGTTAAGGCAAAATTAATATATTGTCACCCAGTATGATTGGTAAAATAGGCAAGCATGAAAATGGAGTAACAATGGCAATAACACAATTAAGCATATAGGGTGTTTAGTAGGGTTGTACCGATACTAGTATCGCTATCAGTGCCGATACTGAGTACTTGCACAAGTATCGGTACTCGTGCAAATGCACCGATACCTGAAACCAATACTTTCAGGCTCGGTTCTTTGAGCTGTCAGTGGGTCTCCCCGGTGTTAAAGAAGTCCAGTAATTGGAGCTGTCACAAAAAAAAGCAGCAATGTTTATTAACAACATTGCTCAGCCCTGAAACACTAAAATAAAAAGAAACATTGTTTCTTTTTCTATATTTCTGTTTCTTCATCTGCAGATCAAAGGGATTAACCTCTTAATAACCCTTAATTGACTCTAATCAGCCTTAAAGCCGAGGTCCACCCTAAAGTGGACCTCCGCTCATCGGAACCCTCCCCCCCTCCGGCGCCACAATTGGCACCTTTCAGGGGGGAGGGGGGTGCAGATACCTGTACAGTACAGGTATTCTGCACCCACTTCCGGGATAGCTCTCTGCGGAAAGGGGCGTAGATTACGCCCCTTTCCGCAAGTGCCCGCCCCTTTCCGCAAGTGCCCCGCTGCCTGCTGGGAAACACACAGATCCCAGAGGCAGTGGGACCATCCTTATTGCGCAGTAGGGAACCGGGAAATGAAGCCGAAAGGCTCCATTTCCTGATTCCCATACCCAAGATGGCGGCGGCAGGACCCGAGAGACGATCTACAGATCGGCTTCGGGTGCCGACATCGCGGGCGCGCTGGACATGTAAGTGTCACTATTTTAAAAGTCAGCAGCTGCAGTATTTGTAGCTGCTGGCTTTAAAAAAAAAAAAAAACGCGGAGTCCCGGCGGACTCCCTCTTTAATTAACCTGTTCTCATCCATTTAATTATTATTTTCCTGCTTTTTTTTCTTTTGCTCACATCTATTTTATAAACAATAAACAATTAAAACTTTTTTTTTTGGCAGGCAGCAGCGAGGGGCTGGGGTCATCGACCCTTTGTTAGTGAATATTTTTACACATATATATTAACATATATTTACACATTTCACATTGAAAAAAGCGCTACATTTAAAAAAAAATCTATTTATTTAATTTGTAAATAACTTTTCAATACTTCGTAATAGGGATTAGCTTAGAGTTCGAGTCGAACTCATGTTCGACTCGAACATTGCCTGTTTGGCGAACAGTGAACAATTTGGGGTGTTTGCGGCAAATTGGAAAAGCCGCGGAACACCCTGTACAAGTCTATGGGAGAAATCTAAAGTGATCATTTTAAAGGCTAATATGCAAGTTATTGTCCTAAAAAGTGTCTGGGGACCCGGGTCCTGCCACAGGGGACATGGATCAATGCAAAAAAAATGCATGAATTATTTTCTGATCCATCACAAGGCATTTCTGATGCGCAGCCACTCTTGGCATTGGATCAGGAAGAGGAGGTAGCAACAACCGCCACTCAGCAGTCGGACGAGAGTACCCAGATCAGCCCAAGGAGGAGGTTGGTCCCCGGTGTTGCTGCCTACTCCGAGATCTGTAATTATAGCGGTGGGGAAGGTGATGTCGATGATGACGTGTCTAGTGACAGAGGAAGAGGAGGGTAGTTCAGAGGGAGATATGGACCAGCAGATACGGAGGAGAAGCAGGCGGCGCTGGTGTGGTCTCAGTGCTCTCTATCACGGTGCTGGTGTCAGTGCTCTCTCTCTGTCTCGGTGCTGGTGTCAGTGCTCTCTATCACGGTGCTGGTGTCAGTGCTCTCTATCTTGGTGCTGGTGTCAGTGTTCTATCTCAGTGCTGGTGTCAGTGAGGGAGATAGCAGTAGAGAAGTTAATCAGCAGGCAGTGCCAGCACCATGGCTGAGGATCAGCACTGGATTGGCACCTGGCAGTGGAGCTCTGCATAGGTGGGGTTAAGGGCCGGGCAGAGGGAGGGGCTTAAGCACAGGTTGGCACACTGGGACACTGGCACAGGACTGCGCTGCCCTGACTGTGGCACTGATCATCTCCTGCACCCCCTTCATCGCCTGCCCTGTCCTTGCCTCTCCTCCATGGCCTTCATGCGCTCCTGAATTGTGAAAATTTCACAGATAAAAAAAAGAATGCTTGTCGTTGTCGATCCCAGATTCACTTAATACTTTTGTTATGTCAGTGTCCATGTTGTGGGACTATGTGTGCACAGCTAGTAAGTATTTTGTGGCTGAAAATATGACCTGGAGGTTTTTAAGGTTCGCCAGCCATTAAAGTCAATGGGGTCCGCCGCAAACTTTGCAGTACGCAAACTTTTGGCCGCGTTCGCGGTTCGCGAAACGTCCTGTCGGAAGTTTGTCCATCACTAGTCATATTTGCAGCATTCTCAACAACAATTGTTGAGGATATACAATAGCTTTAGAACATTCTTTGCCATTTTTACACAGTATGACTTATCGTATTTATCGGCGTATAACACGCACCCCAAGTTTAGGAGGGAATTTTAAGGAAAAAAACTTTTAGGAGGGAAGTTTAACTAGTTGCCGACCGCCGGCATTCAAATGACGAGTACCTGTCACAGTCCATCAGAGTACCCGAGTATACCTGTCACAGTCCATCAGAATAACCGAGTACCTGTCCCAGTCCATCTGAGTACCTGTCACAATCCATATGAGTACCTGCGTACCTGTCACAGTTCATCTGAGTACCTGTCACAGTCCATATGAGTACCGGAGTACCTATCACTGCCCTTCAGAGTACCCAAATACCAGTCACCAGGCCATCAGAGTACCTGTCACCAGGCCATCAGAGTACCCGAGTACCTGTCACAGTCCATCAGAGTACCCGAGTACCTGTCACCAGCCCATCAGAGTACCCGAGTACCTGTCACCAGCCCATCAGAGTACCCGAGTACCTGTCAACAGTCCATCAGAGTACCCGAGTACCTGTCACCAGTCTATCAGAGTTCCCGAGTACCTGTCACCAGTCCATCAGAGTACCCGAGTACCTGTCACCAGTCCATCAGAGTACCCGAGTACCTGTCACCAGCCCATCAGAGTACCCGAGTACCTGTCAACAGTCCATCAGAGTACCTGAGTACCTGTCACCAGACTATCAGAGTACCCGAGTACCTGTCACCAGTCCATCAGAGTACCCGAGTACCTGTCACCAGCCCATCAGAGTACCCGAGTACCAATTTGCAGCCCATGCCTCATAGAATATACGGTGGGGTGTTTGCTTTTGGAAAAAAAAGAACTGTTCAAAAGACTCATTCTGCCTCATAGATTATACGTTGGGGTGTCTGCTTTCCAAAATGGGGTCATTTTGTGGGCAATTCCATTCTCCTGGTACTCCAGGGCCTTCAGAACTGTAATAGGTGGCTGTGAAATGAGATGTGTCATTTTTGCTTGTAGAACGTCTGAAGGTACTACTTCAATTGTGGTCCTCTGTATGTGGCCAGGCTGTGTAAAAGTCTCACACATGTGGTATCGCCGTACTCGGGAAGAGTGTCATAACGCATTTTGGGGTGTAATTTGTTGTATGCATATGCTGTGTGTGAGAAATAACCTGATAATATGACAATTTTGTACAAAAAAAATTACTAAATAAATAAAAACTTAATTTTGCAAAGAATTGTGGGAAAAAATTACAACTTAAAAAAACTCACCATGCTACTTACTTAATACCTTGGAATGTCTACTTTGTAAAAAGGGGTCATTTGGGGGGTATTTGTACTTTCCTGACTTGTTAGTGTCTCGAGAAATGAGACTCACCTGATGTACTGAAGGCCTGATCAGAAGTGATCAATTTTCAGTGACTGGCACCATAGTTTGTAGACTCTATAACCTTCACAAAGACCAAACAATATACACTAATGTGTGTTATTCTTACCAAAGATATGTAGCAGTATACATTTTGGCCAAAATTTATGAAGAAAAATTGCTAATTAGCAAAATTTTATAACAGAAACAAAGAAAAAGGCATTTTTTTCACAAAATTTACATATTTTTTATTAAATTTATAGCACAAAAAATAAAAAAAACCCACTAGTGATTAAATACCACTAAAAGAAAGCTCTATTTGTGTGGAAAAAAGGACGCAAGTTTCATATGGGTACAGTGTTGCATGACTGAGTAATTGTCATTCAAACTGTGAGAGCGCTGAAAGCTGAAAATTGGTCTGGTCAGGAAGGGGGTGGAAGTGCACTGTATTGAGGTGGTTAAGGGAAACAAAACTTACATTTAAATACCCATCAATGCAGCCTTACCCAGTGTCCATCTGCAGCCTTGTCAGTGTCATTTGCAGCTTTGTCATTTAAAAATGGCGCTGCCAAGATACAGAGCCGGATGTCCTGCTCCTCCCACCGTTCTTGGCGGCCTTAGGCCACCTTCGGCCATTCTCTGCAGCTTTCGGCTAAGAGCGGCTGGAAGCTGACGAGAACGTCCAAGAGTGGCGGAAAGCTGCCGAGAATGTCCGAAAGCTGGCGAGAACGGCCGAAGGCGGGTGAAAGCCGTCTACGGGCTGACAGTTGGCAGGAGATCAGCGTATAACACGCACCCACGATTTTCCACTGATTTTAAAGGGAAAAAAGTGCGTGTTATACACAGATAAATACGGCTTACTACATGTATTTTTAATGGGAGCTCTGCGATTTTTTTTTTATAAATACACCATATATATATATATATATATATATATATATATATATATATATATATATATATATATATCTCTTCAGTGATATTTAAGACATAAAAATAAATAAATAAAAACATCAAGGCTTACCATGTTCACTGTTGCTTCATCCTGAATTGTTTTCCTTTCTCATATTTTAGCTGCTTCCTTAACCCTTTCCCGCCGAGCGTACGCAGATGTGCGTACGCGGCTTCCGGGGGTTATACCGGGATGATGCCCGCACCTGCAGGCATCATCCCGGTACCGTTTTTTGCAGCAGGCGATTGGCTATCCAGGCATAACAACCGATGTGGCTAAAAGCCGCTCGGCTGTTATGCCGGAGGAGCGGGAGGGGACGTCCCCCCCTCCCGCCGCCTCTCGCCGCTGTTACCGGTGCTCCCGCTCGATCGGGAGCACCGATTCGTGATTCGACGCCTCCGGCTGCTGGGAAGGAACTGGAACGAAGCCGTAATCGGCTTCGTTCCAGTCTCCTCATCGTAAACACGGAAGCGACGTTATGACGTCACTTCCCGTTTACTCGGCTGCCAATGGCGCCGGTTTTAAAAAAATATCCGGTATTCAGAATCGCCGTTTTCGGCGATCTGAATACATTGAAGTGTAAAGGAGGGGTGGGGGGTCTTTTAGACCCCCGATCCCTCCATAAAGAGGACCTGTCACCACCTATTACTGTCACAAGGGATGTTTACATTCCTTGTGACAGCAATAAAAGTGATCAATTTTTTTATTTATTTTTTTAAAACAATTTAGTCATTTTAAAATAAATAAAATAAATAAAAAAAGAAAAAAACATTTTTTAAAGCGCCTGCCGTCCCCGCGAGCTCGCGAAGCAAAGAAAATGCATACGGAAGTCGCCCCCGCGTATGTAAATGGTGTTCAAATTACACATGTGAGGTATCGCCGCGATCGTCAGAGCGAGAGCAATAATTCTAGCACTAGACCTCCTCTGTAACGCTAACCTGGTAACCGTAAAATTTTTTTAAAGCGCCACCTATTGAGATTTTTAGGTACCGTACTTTGTCGTCAATCTACAAGTGCGCGCAATTATAAAGTGTGACATGTTTGGTATCTATTTACTCGGCGTAACATTATCTTTCACATTACGCAAAAAAATTGGGCTAATTTTACTGTTTTGTTTTTTTTAATTTATGAAAGTGTCCCTTTTCCCAAAAAGTTGCGTTTAAAACACCACTGCGCAAATACCGTGTGACATAAAATATTGCAACAATCGCCGTTTTATTCTCTAGAGCCTCTGCTAAAAAAATATATATAATGTTTGGGGGTTCCAAGTAATTTTCTAGCAAAAAATATGGATTTTAACTTGTAAACACCAAATTCCAAAAATAGGTTTAGTCATGAAAGGGTTAAGTGCTGACCCACCTTCTGATGCAAGGGTGGCTCCGTTTCCTTTGCAGGAACCCTTTCTCATGTCTGGGATCATACCATATCCTAGGATGTGCTAAAGTTGTACTCACCTACACTCACAGGCAATAGGCAACAGGCTGCTGGAACCCAGGGACACACACACACACAATGTCGCTAAATTCCAGTCTTATAAATAAGTACTGGCGGTTTTAGACAGCATTCGTTTCTTGGTATTGAGTCCACTGCAGAACTTTTTGGTCCTTGAATGCCCCCTATGGTCACCTTTAGCACATGGTTCTCTGGACGCAGATAGACATCTGTGACCCTTTAGTGAATTGACCAATATTTCAAGAGACCAGGAAGGCTTGTACCTCTAGTTGGACAGCATCCCCTGAAGAAGCCCGATAAATGGGTGAAACATGTTGGGAACTTTATCGTATAATGCTGTATCCATAAAATCTTGTTGATCTGCACTTGCCAATTGTTGTGTTTTAACAATTTTTTCAAAATAAAAAAAACTTCTTATATATTATAGTTGTTACTATTTTCTAATTTATTTGCACCTTAAAAATCACAATCCCTCCGTCCACATTTAACTCACAGGCAATAGTTTTACTACATTAAAAAAGACACTGCAAAGCATGCACACTGGTGTTAAGCACAATGGGATTTATAACCCTGCTAAATAAATTAGGAGAATAGTGGTAATTTAATGTGTGGCTCTCCTCAACAGGAGGTTTGGGAAAGCTGCACACGGTAAACAGGAGGATAGGGGATTGGACATAGAAGATGTACTTGTGGGCAGATACAGTTTTTACTCCCCACTGTAGGTGGCACTCGACCAATGCAGGAATACAGAAGGGGAAAAAAGTTGGTTCCTCTATCACATCCTGAGGTCACTAGGGAGATAGCTGTCCGATTGGATGCTGGTGCCCCATTTAACCTAGGTGGCCACCTTAGGAAGGACAAGGTCTATTTAGACTATGACTCATGGGGTATGGCGCATTTTGTGTGAGTGGCTAGTGTAGGGACAGGTTCTCCGACTGGCAGAGACAGTGTTTAGGGGCAGGGAAATTGTTTTTGGAGTAGGAAAAGTGCATGGTCTAATCGATCTTCACCTAGGAAGCCTCCCATTTGGGTGTGGACTGGCCAGGCCGCATTCCCGCTCCACGCTGCGGAAGCTGTTGGCATCATTTCAAGAGTATGATCCTCTGCTACTGTTTGTAAGTTGCTCCGGTTGGCTGTACCTACCAATCAGGCCTGATTATACTAGACATGTGCGATTCGTTTCGTACGAATCTCAAATTCGTACGAATTTCCCAAAATTCGTACGTTCGGGAGGATCCGAAATACGAATTGCCATGCGTCCGAATTCTGTACGCAATACAAACTTTTGTTTACAAATTTCGGATTTCGGATCAGTTGTCGACACATCGATGACTCAGTCATTATGCTTATTATGAGGGGCTCCCACTATCCCTGTGCTGTGCTGACTTCCTCCTGGGGCTGCTTATTATGAGAGGCTCCCACCATCCCTGTGCTATGCTGACTTCCTCCTGGGGCTGCTTATTATGAGGGGCTCCTACCATCCCTGTGCCATGCTAGACAGCATTCGTTCCTTAGTATTGAGTCCACTGCAGAACTTAGTTTTTTTGGTCCTTGAATGCTCCCTATGGTCACCTTTAGCACATGGTTCTCTGGATGCAGATAGACACCTGTGACCCTTTAGTGAATTGACCAATATTTCAAGAGACCAAGAAGGCTTGTACCGCTAGTTGGACAGCATCCCCTGAAGAAGCCCGGTATATGGGTGAAACATGTATATCTATATTGCATGGTAAATCATATATAGCATATCAATAGGGAATCTAACTTTGGTCTTGTTCTTTTTTTTCTGTAGGGTTTATACTCCACTCAACTATCTGAATATGTGGCTCATCTTGGTTCTTCTAAGTTTTGCCACTTCTACTTTCTGCCAAAGTCACCTCCCACTCACCTACGCCTGCCGAACTGCCAAAAAGCCAGAATGCGATAAAGTCCATTTTGTCCCCGGTCACAATCTTATTGGTCAAGGCTTTGACATTGTGACCATGAAGCAGACCAGGGCTCACCTGCTAGATCTCCAGGCGTTTTCTAAAGAGGACAACACCTGCACTGTCTGTCACAACCCATATATGAACAAGGCTTGGCAAAAGCTGCCCCGTGCAATGGAGGACTGGAGGCCTCAGTCATCCTGTTCTAGGAAGATCAGCAGTGAGGTCTCCGGATCTTCTACCTCGCTGGCTGAGGAAGCTGCATCTGATGTGAAGAATGACTGGGAAGCTGGGCTAGAGCTCCACCACAAGGGGGTGGATGCCAAGCTAGTAATGGCTGGTTCCCAATCCCAAGTGGCACAGTTTGGTAAGAGTAAGACCAGCACAGACCGTTACAACTTCATCAAGCACCATCTGAGTTGTGTCTACTACAGGTATATCTTCAGATATAACATATATTATCATATAACCAGTAATCGTCATGACTTCAAAATGTTCCTCCGTTCACTTCTTTGAAAGACTTGTTTACTAGCTTCAAAATTATTTTGCTTCCAATAAAACATATTTTGCCAATTTGTTCAGTACAGCAATGCAATATCTAGATGGCCACTCAACAGCCCCAGTACCTTTTAAGGCAGGTGTGGTGTTGTTGAATCCATACAGAGCACCAAAATGCTCCCGATACAAGTGTTATAATGGTAAGAAAAAATAAGTTCAAGTTTTTTTTCTTGACACTCTTTCTAAATGTTGTCCCTTTACCAGCTTCCGACTTTCACACCTCCCTCTACTGAGCAAAGATCTGAGACGGGCCTTGAAGGCTCTGCCACCGACTTATGATGCCAGCACTCAGGCTCACTACAGTCGTTTCATTAGCATCTACGGCACTCATTATATCAACCAGGCAGATGTGGGAGGCCAAGTGCTAGAAGTCAACGCCGTCAAGACTTGCCAAATCACCATGGATGGCATGTCCATGGATGAGGTGAAGGATTGTCTTAACATTGAGGCCTCTGTTGCTGTCACTGGAAATGCTGAAGCAAGTGCCAAAGCCAGTGCCTGCAAGGAACAAAGCCAAAAATCCAACAAGGGGGAAAGTTTCCATCAGAAGTTCAACGAGAAGAGTTGGGAGGTGAGTTGTATAACAGGAATAAATATAGTTTGCATATATATTTGGGCTCAAAAGTTTGCATAGACTGGGAGAAATTGTGAAATTTTGGCATTAATATTGAAAATATGACTGATCATGCCAAAAAAAACTCTTTCATTTAAGGATAGCAATCACACAAAGCCATTTATTATCACATTGTTTTTTGGATTCTTTTTAAATCATAATGATGACAGAAATCACCCAAATGGCCCTCAATTTCTCCTGTAATTACCTGTGGGGGTTTTCTTTGTATCCTGAGCAATTCTTCCACCAGTTGTGGCTGCAATCTTTCTTGGTCTACCTGACCTTGGCCTGGTATCAAAAAAGCCCCTAATTTTCCACTTCTTAATAAGTTATTAAACAGTACTGACTGGTATATTCAAGGCTTTGGATATCTTTTTATATTCTTTTCCATCTTTGTAAAGTTTCATTAACTTGTTACGCAGGTATTTTGACTCTTCTTTTCTACCTCCTCGTGGCCTAGTGTCTAGCCTGCTTAGTGCATCCATGTGAGATGTATTTATACACAAACCCTAATTGTCATTTAAAAAGCCACAGATGTGGGAAATGAACCTTTAATTGCCATTTTAACCTGTGTGTGCCACCTTCTGTGTCTGTACCAAGGCCAAGCATTCCAGGGTATGTAAACTTTTTTTTATCAGGGCCATTTGGGTGATTTCTGTCATCATTATGATTTAAAAAGAATAAAAAAAAAAAAAATGATGTGATAATAAATGGCTTCATTTGATTGCCATCCTTAAATAAACGCCAATGTTTTGGCACGATCAGTCATATTTTCAATATAAATGGCAAAACTTCACAATTTCTGCCAGGGTATGCAAACTTTTGAGCACAACTGTATACTGTACCTTGTGAACTGGGGGTGTTTAGCTCAGTGGTGAATGCGGATTTAACGTGAGTCCACGACAGTTGGCACTTTGGTTTAAGGGCATGGCAGCCCATTTTTTTATTCAAAGGAAACAGAAAGAAAGTTCTTACAACATCAGGTCTCCAATGCAGGGGTTCTTCTCCAGCACAACTAATGAAAAATAGAGAGCCATACTGTACAATTGAGGCTGAGTGAGCCATCAGGCTCTTAGGTTCACTCGACCTCAATTGCAGTACCACTCCTGGCATCTAAATATGGTTCTCCAGTCCCCCCCCCCCCCCCCCGGGTTTGCTCACTCTCTCTGAGCCCTTGTACGGAGATTGCAACGGAATGTGTCTGATCGGACCGTTTTGTCGGATATTCCGACTGTGTGTGGTCTACATTGGACTGTACTCCGATGGACCAAGTTTTCCAACTTGTTGGTAAAATTTTCCGACAAAATGCTCCGATCGGACATACTCCGATCATGTGTAGAGAATTCCAATCGGACAAAGTGCTACGCATGCTCAGATCAAATTCCTACACCAAAGCTATTGGCTACTAGCCTGAACGTAGACCCGTCGTAACGAAATGACGTTATCACGTGGGATTTTCCGACAACTTTGTCCGACCGTGTGTATACAACAGTTTCGGACAAAATCCGATGGATTTGGTTGTCGGAATCTCTGACCGTGTGTACAAGGGCTGAGACTCCCGGACTTCCCTCAGCCTCCCTGGACTTGCTAGCTGCCTTGGCTTTCCCAGCCTCCCAGACCCTCTCTTGATCTCCCAGGCCCACGTAGCTGTCCTGACCTCCCCCGTGCTTCAGATAAGAAGCCTCCTCAGCAGGCACGCAGTCTCTGACAACCAGGTCTCCTGACAGCGGTCTGTCTCTCAATGGCAGCAACTGACCTGAGCTATGCTCCGATTTGGCTTATAACAATCCTGACCACCTGTGCATTTACACAGGCTGTAGGCAACTAGCAACACATGGACACAGGACTGAAGGATCCGTTCCACCCAATACTCTTTTGACCCTTTGGAAGTCCAGAGAAAACTTAAGACACAGGTTTGTTTGTTTCTTCTCAGGAAACATCTTCTGGCCTTGCACAAACTGAATCTTTCAGTGCCGGTTCACACAGGGGTGACTCAGATCCGACTTCAAGTCGCCCCAAGTCACCTCAGGTCGCACAACATGTAGAAATCAATGTAAGTGAATGAGAGCCGTCTTAATGCACACTACTGTAGTCGCTCCGACTTCAGAAAAGGTTCCTGTACTACTTCAATCCGACTTGTAGGCGACTGGTACCCATTGATTTCAATGGAGGTCGCCTCCAAGTCAGATCTCCGTCTATACGGAGGCGACTCTCAGAGAATTAGAGCTGGTTCACACAGCGGGCGATGCGAGGCGACACGACTTGCCTCGCCTCGCTCTCGCAAGTCGCCCCCGTTCTGTACAATGGAACTGTTCTGAGAGGAGCGACTCGAGTCGCTCCGACTCAGAAAAAAGGTTCCTGTACTACTTTTGGGCGACCTCGGGGCGACTTGCATTGACTTCTATACAGAAGTCATTTGCAAGTCGCCGCTGAGGCCGCGGCAGGTCGCGGCGAGGCAAGTCGGAGTCGCCTCGCCTCGCCTGCAGTGTGAACCGGCCCTTATCAGCTCTCAAAAGGAGTTCCCCCCCTAAGGGCCGGTTCACACTGCGAGCCGCGGCGAGGCGTCTCCGACTTCCTCGCCGCGACTTGCAGGGGGGGTCAGCGGCGACTTGCAGAGGACTTCTGCATAGAAGTCAATGCAAGTCGCCCCCGAAGTCACCCCGAAGTAGTACAGGAACCTTTTTTCTGAGTCGGAGCGACTCGAGTCGCTCCTCTCAGAACGGTTCCATTGTACTCAATGGGGACGACTTGCGGGAGCGAGGCGAGGCGAGCCGTGTCGCCTCGCCTCGCGCCGCAGTGTGAACCGGCCCTGAGAGCTCATTCTCTGATTGGCCACGGCAAGTTGCCTGGCCTGGGGCGACTTAAAGTAGTGTTGCAAGTCGTGTCCAAGTCACGTCCAAGTCACGTCCAAGTCGCGTCCAAGTCGTGTCCAAGTCACGGCCAAGTCACGTCCAAGCTGCCTCCAAAAGTCGTGTTGCCCCTGTGTGAACCGAGCCTAAGAGCCGGTTCACACAGGGGCGACCTGGCATCCGACTTCAAGTTGCCCCAAGTCGCGCGGTTGAGAAAATCAATAGAAGTGAATGGAGCCGTCTTAATGTACACTACTGAAGTCGCTCCGACTTCAGAAAAGGTTCCTGTGAGACTGCAATCTGATTTCTAGACGACATGTACCCATTGATTTCAATGGAAGTTGCCTCCAAGTCAGATCCCCTGTCTTAACTGAAGCAACTTTCCAATAAGTAAAAATAGTTTGCTAGGCAAACCCCTCCCTCCCACAGAGCTGATTATTATGTGATTGGCCACTGGCAAAGTTCCCTGTCCTGGAGGCAACTTCAAGTTGCCTTGTAAGTTGCCTCAAGTCGTGATGTGATTCATGCTCAAGTCGTGTCCAAGTTGCCTCCCAAAGTCGTGTTGCCCCTATGTGAACCAGCTCTAAGGGCCGGTTCACACTGCGAGGCGAGGCGACACGGCTCGCCTCGCCTCGCTCCCGCAAGTCGCCCCCATTCAGTACTATGGAACCGTTCTGAGAGGAGCGACTCGAGTCGCTCCGACTCAGAAAAAAGGTTCCTGTACTACTTCGGGGCGACTTCGGGGGCGACTTGCATTGACTTCTATGCAGAAGTCCTCTGCAAGTCGCCGCTGACCCCCCCTGCAAGTCGCGGCAAGGAAGTCGGAGACGCCTCGCCGCGGCTCGCAGTGTGAACCGGCCCTCAGAGTCCTGTGACCTTGATAAACTCATGTATATGGAGGCAGGGTCTCTCATTGTCCTAACCTATATAAAGTTGGGGGAATTGTAACTATATAGTAGAATATTGCATCAAGGAGGACTAACCCCAATTGCTGCCATGGTGGGATGGGGTGGGGTGGGGTGGGGGCAACAGCCCGGAACTTTTTGTTATTTATAAGCATGTGTTACTAAAAATAAGCAAATTAATGTTTCTTCATGAATTTTAGGTAAGAGGCGGAAAGATAACATTTGAGCAGCTCTCCTTTGACATAAAGAATGGAGACGGTGCAGCATCTTTTCAAACTTGGATGGAAAGCCTAAAGACTGACCCCGATATCGTAACCTACTCTCTGGAGCCCATCCACAATCTGGTTTCATTCAGAGGACCCCGGAAAGAAAGTCTACAGAAAGCAATCAGTGATTATATTATTGAGAAGGCCCTGAGTAAGAACTGCTCTTGCCCATCGGGTTCACAGCTGAGTCCTGGTAGAGAGTGCAACTGCATTTGTCCCAGTGGTCAAGGAAAAAATATAAACTGTTGCCCCTTAAAAAGGGGACTTGCCAAAGTGGTGGTCACTGTAAATAGTGCCTCAAACCTTTGGGGTGACTACACCTCGAGGACTGATGCCTTTGTAAAAATAAGTGGATTGACTTCTGTTCAGACACCGACCATATGGAACAATAATAATCCAACCTGGAACATGCGGTTTGATCTTGGAATTCAGGAACTCGGTTTGGTGTCTAGCTTCCAGGTAGAGGTTTGGGATGAGGATAATAAATATGATGATGACCTGCTTGGAAAATGTGAAAAAACAGTCAGCAGTGGTGTGAAGGACGAGGTGTGTTACCTTCAACATGGCAGTGTGACCTTTACAGTGAGTGCACAATGCCTCCCTCACCTGACTGGGCCCCTCTGTAGAGACTATGTTCCTTCCACCAATTAGATGTCTTTTCTATAGTCCAGCCATTTACTTAACTTATTAAAAATGTTACGAGGGAACTGGTCACAATGTCCTGCAATAAAATGATTTACTGAGCCCGTGAAAAGGAAGAATGGGTGAAAATAACACAGAGGTGGTGTAGTAATGAGGGAGGTGGGATCCAGAGTGGCAAATGCACACTATTCTGTGATGTAATAGGCTGTGACTGATGGGATATGAAGTTTCCTGGATGATCACATAATGTACAGGAAGTTATGAGGTCAGAATGCAATTATTATTATTATTTTAAATTTTGAACAGTGAGGTGCAAATTGAAGGCTCCCTGACCTACATAAGTGAGAGGTAGACACATTGGGGTGGCTGGCGCAGAAAATACATTAGAAGAGGCTTTTATTTATTGTGAAAGGTGAAATTCTGCCTGAAAAGCAAACTTAGCCATTTACCCCTTTGACGCCAATATGCGGCCTCACTGGAATGGTCTTTTTTTCATTTGGGTCGGATGTTTGAGTATTTCCCTGTGTGCCGCGCAGAGACCGGGGTCTCACAGGAGCCCCGGGCCCTGTTCTAATGATAGGGTCCCAGGAACGTCCGATTCCGGGTCATCTGATTGCCATGATAGCCTCTGATTGGCTATCACGGTGATCAGTCACCGTGAAGCCCACCCCCCGTGTTTTCTGTCTCTGTGAATGGACGAGACGAATACATTGTATACATTGTATCTTTCTCTGTCCTTGCAGAGATAGAAATAAAACTATACAAAAAAAAAAAAACTAAATTAAGGTTTGATCTAGGGCAGCCCCAGGGTTAGTTTTTGGTTTCTGGGCCAAAGGTCAAGGTCAGGGTCAAAGGTCAGGGTTTGTCTTTATTTTTTGGGGACAGATTTTTTCTTTTTTTATTAGTATCAGTGTGTTTTTAGGCAGGATAAAAAAAGAAAAATTGTGCACAATGGGTTCCGGGCTGTACTACATTTCCAAACAACAACTAACATGCACATATGTGGTATTGCTCCGATCGTCAAGAGCAGAATTTATTTTTGAGTTATGTTTTGGTGGTAGATTATGGTAGTAGCAAGAAATATAGTTACGTTTACTATTTTGGGCCAGTTTTTCTTAGATAATAAAAAAAATATTATCAACCCCCGCCCCCCCCCCAAAAAAAGGATCCCATAATTATTGGTGGTCAATTGTATTTTTATCCCCACCCCACACTCACACCTTAACCACTAGAGATCTGGGCTATAGCCGAATGACGGCTACAGCACGGACCTGCTTTGCCGGGACGACGTCTATTGACGTCGTCCCGTGCACGAGCGGTCTGCGCACCCCCTGAGGGGCGCGCGCGGCGCGCTCTGTGATCAGCGAGTCTGTGAGACTCGCCTGATCACGGATCGGAGCAAGGGATCGATCCCGACCCCTTACCACGTGATCAGCTGTCAGCCAATGACAGCTGATCATGTGACACAACAGAGCCGATCACCGGCGGCCGTGATCGGGACATCAGTCCCGATCACAGCCAGCTTATCAGTGCCCACCTGCCCCCTGCCAGTGCCACCTAAATAATAAAAAAGTGCCCCCATCAGTGCCACCCATCAGTGCCCATAGTGCCACCCATCAGTGCCACCCATCAGTACCCACAGTGCCACCTATCAGTGCCCACAGTGCCACCTATCAGTGCCCACAATCTGCCTCAACAACAGTGCTGCACCCCAGTGCCACATATCCGTGCCCATCAGTGTCATCTACCAGTGCCCATCAGTGCCGCCCATCAGTGCCCAGCAGTGCCACCTATCAGAGCCACCTATCAGTGCCACCTATCAGTGTCCATCAGTCCCATCTATCAGTGGTACCTATCAGTGCCCCTTAGTGCCACCCATCCGTGCCACCCATCAGTGCCATCTTATCTGTGCCCATCTTTGCCCATCAGTGCCACCTTATCTGTGCCCATCAGTACTGCCTTATCTGTGCCTATCGGTGCCACCTTATCTGTGCCTATTAGTGCAGCCCGCTGGGTTAAACAAAAAAAAAACCTCCCTGTGTGTCCCCCACATTACTCCATTGTGTATGGGCTGAAAGCTGGCAGTTGTTACACTTGTGATGCTGGTGATTGGTTCAAAGTGATCACAAAGTGCAGAGCCACTCTGTTTGGCTCTGTACACTGGGATTGTGACCTGAGCTATCCAAAGACAGCTTGCCCACAGCCATTACTGGCAGTGCTATCTGCTCATGTGTGTTAAACAGCACTCCAGAAAATAGTGTCTATCTACCTCTCTACTGTTTATTTATGATAAGGAGGTATTGAGGTGTTTAAAAGCTTATTAAGTGCTTGTTAAGAACATGTAAATATTAGTATTCATAGTTTGACCACCAGCACCCTTTAATTCTTCTCCTGCTCTGTAGAAATAGGCTTTATGGCAGGGGGTCTCAAACTGGTGGCCCTCCAGGTGTTGCGAAACTACAAGTCCCATCATGCCATTGCCTTTGGGAGTCTTGCTCTTAACTGTCAGCCTTGCAATGCCTCATGGGACTTGTAGTTTTTCAACAGCTGGAGGGCCACCAGTTTGAAACCTCTGCTTTATGGAGTATTAAACAGAGAGATAGTCTGAAGGTAAACAGCTGCTGTGCTTTCCCTTTAGTGCTCTGTGATATCACCCTGTATTAAATATGTATTTGTAAAACAAGGATTTTATATAATGACATGAAAATTATATAATTAAAAGTATGTGACCACTTAAAGTGTATTAAGAGCCCAGATAATATTTCTTATTGTGGTTAGAATCCCTGTTAGGCTTGTTGCTTTTTGGGGCTCCCCTAGAGTGATGTCCCCTCTCTTCCTGTTTTGTGGACAACCTTCTACCAGACAGGAAGTGGAGAAAAATTGGCAACAGGGAATCAGACAAGAAAGCTGAAAAGTAGAAGGTCTGGATTTTTAACCTAAAAAAAAACCTTGTTATGATGATTCAAATTAGATCTACCTTGAATAAAAAAAAAAAAAAAATCTATATATATATATATATATATATATATATATATATATATATATCATATATATCATATATATATCATATATATATCATATATTTGCTAAAGAATATTTTTATTTATTATTTTATTTATTACAGGTACTTTTATAGCACCAGTATAGTATATAGTATATAGTATCAATTTACGCAGTGCTTTACATTCATATTATACATTCCTACCAGTCCCTGCCCTCAAAGAACTTACAGTCTAAGCCCCCGTACATACACGGTCAGACATTCCGACCACAAAATCAGTCGGATTTTTTCAGACGGATTTTGTCCGAAACTTGTGTTGCATACACACAGTGACGTCAAACATGTACGTCAGGACTATAAACGGGTCAGTAGCCAATAGCTTTCGTCTCTTAGTTTATTCTGAGCATGCGTGGCACTTTGTCCGTCGGAATTGTCTACACACGATCGGGATTTATGCGATCGGATTTTGTTGTCAGAAAATTTTAGATCCTGCTCTCAAACTTTGTGTGTCGGAAAATCCGAGAGCAAAAGTCCAATAGACCCCACACACAATCAGATTTTACGACAACATAATCTGATCTGACTTTTTCCATCGGAATTTGCGACCGTGTGTACAGGGCATAAGGTCCCTAACTCACATTCACACCAGTGGCGGCTGGTGGCCAATATTTGGGGGGGCAGCAAACAGACCTAGCCTCCTCACTCCCGCACTAGCACACCCCCCCCCCTGGGGCTCAATAGGCAACGATCCTCACACTACCGCCACCCCCCCTGCATGATCTATGACCTCCTTACCTTACATAGCGAGAGGTGCGGGGACGATGACAAGGTGGCAGTGCACTGCTCAAGCAATTTGGGGTAGGGCTCTAGGAGAGGCTGCTGCTGCCGGGTCCGAGGCTTCTCCCCCCGGCCAAACAGGAGGCGGGACCTGAGACCTGTCCTAAGACTCCTAGGCAATCGGGTCTCAGGAGCTGCTTCCTGACTTCCTGGCTGGGAGGAGAAGCAGGAAGATGTTAGCGAATAATTATTCACTAATGTCACACAAGTGTGTGGGCTAGGAGTGCAGTGCTCTGTGTCCTGATGCCACCCTTTTTGAAGCCAATTAGATTTGACTGTACTTCTCTGTTAAAAGCCAATAGCTATAGTTTTGCTTGTCAATATATGCTTTATATTAAAAAAAAAAAAACATTTACAGTAGAAGGTTCATTTGAAGATACAACAATCATACATAAAGATACATTTTGTATGTCCTGCAATGGTATAAATTTATTCTCCTTATTTTATAGTGCTGTCAATTATGTGGTGCTTTACATACAAATTGTACATTCACATCAGTCCCTGCCCTCAAGGAGCTTGCAATCTAAGGTCCCTAACTCACATTTGTACATACTGGGGACAATTTGGACAGGATCCAATTGGCCTACTGGTGTGTCTTTGGGGTGTGGGGGGGCTGGGGTGCCTGGGCGGGTGTGGGCTCTGGGCAGGTGGTGTCATGGTTGGGATTTGAACCAGCAGTTCTTTGGGGTGTGGGGGGGCTGGGGTGTCTGGGCGGGCGCGGGGGGGGCATGTGGGCTCTGGGCGGGTGGTGTCATGGTTGGGTTTTGAACCAGCAGTCCGTCTTACTGCTGGGTGAGGGTGCTGTCCACTACACCACTGTTCTGCCCCAATGTTGCATCTTTTGTATTTTTTGTATCAATTGTATCAATTTTGTATTATTTTGTATCACATTCGACATTTGTTGGCAGAGAGACAATTTTTTCAGAGAAGAAAAAGAAAGAAGAAAATGTAAAAGAAAAAGAAAGAGAAAAAAAAATTTAATAAAAATAAATAAAAGAACTAATCTACTGGAAAAGGTGAAGTACAAGGTGTTAAGTTATTTCTTTTAATCTTCTTAGGTCAACATGTCTTCAGACTTTTTTGTTTTTGACAGAATCTGCACACAATGAAAAGTGGCTACTAACACACATATCTAAGTATCGGTAGCTAAGGAACTTAGAAGTGAACCTAAACTCTTATAATATTTCCCCCCACACTATAAAATACTCCATCTTTGTTTAAATGTAAATGCCAGGACATGATTACCAAGTATGTGTATCGGTGGCTCTTGAGGAGCACGCGCTGTATGGTTTTTTCAAAAGTTAAAATTGCCTACACTGCAGTTTGGTTTGGGTACAATTATCTAAATTAGACTTCAGCATAAGTCTGACTGGACTGTGAAATGTTCAGCCTGGCCACAGGGGGCGCTGTCTCTTCTGGCAGGCATGGAACTATGGTCTGGTTAGGTGCTTAACTTACTCTCTCTTGGAGCCCGTCCAGTGGGAGTGGCGTTCTCACTGTGCTTTCTGGGAGAGGGTATTTAAGATGCGGACATCACCTGGTTCGGGGTTCCAGTCCAGAATGAGGTGCTGACTTCATGGTCCTGGTCCTCCTGACCAGCACCCAGGAAGGCTATGGCCTGGGGTGCAAATCCACCCGATTTTGAGGTGGTTGGGTGCCGTCTCCGGTTTGGAAGAGACCCAGTGACTTCAAGCATTCCAGGGGAGGATTCTTCAGAAGAAGACCATGTACAGGTTGGTTTCTTAGTAAGAGCCTGGAAGGGCTGAAGTACCCGAGAGAATCCGGTCTTGTGGATATCGCCAAGCTGGCTGAAAGATCCAGGTATCCTACAAGTGTTTTCAAGCTTAAGTTTCCCTACGTGTTCTACAACAACATCTGTGGCAGAGACATTATCTTGTACGTTCTACAACGTCTGTGGCAGAGACTTGTTCCCGAGTAAGCAACTTGTTGGCTGATAGGCCTTGTGAGAGAGGGACTGTCCAACTTGAGTGAACATCCAGTTGTGAATGGCTATTCTATGGATGCAGTCAAAGTAAGCAAGTTCTTCAACATTTTGACTTTGACACTAAGGCCGCGTACACACGGGCGGACTGTTTGCCCAACTTAGTCCGCTGAACAGTGTTTCAGCAGACAATCCGCTCGTGTGTGGGCTTCAGCGGACTGTTTCAGCGGACAGTCTGACGAACAAAGTCTTACGGAATTTCCGGAAGACAGTCCGTTCAAACTTGGTTTTGTCCGTCCAAACTTGGTTTCAGCGGACAGTCCGCTCGTGTGTAGGCAAGTTGGACGGACTAAGTATGGCGCATGCTCAGAAAGGGTTTACACGGCCGAAGGTTGCATTGCAGTGTATAGGACGTCGTTTTTCTAGTCCCGTCGTACGTGCTGTACACGTCACCACGCACGTTTTCAGTGGACTGTCTGCTCATCGTGTGTGGTCAAGTCCGTTCATGCTAATTTTGAACGGACTGTCTGTCGGATTGTCTGACGAACTAAGTTGGGCGAACAGTCCGCCCGTGTGTACGCGGCCCGTAGAGTACCTGAACTTCATTTTCCACCCCTCTGATCCCAATTTAAGAGACTGTTCATGGTCTAAGTTTTTGCAAATAAAATCCATTCAAGTGGATCGGTTGTCAGTCTCTCAAGTTACTGGGCCATCTATCACGGGACTCCCCTACACGTACAACGCGGAAGACAGACGCTATAGGTAAGCCCAAATCTAACCAGCGGCTCATTCGGGGGTTAGTTCTACATATGCAATGTCATGACTATTTAACCCTTTCTCTGCCAGAGCCAATTTTTTGCACGTATGTTTAAGGCCCTTTTCACACATGTGGACAGTATGTCCGTATTTCATCCACCTGTTTTCTGATGAAATACGGACATACATGCATCCCTATGGGATAGCCGGAGTCAGTGGATGAACATCCGCTGACATCCCATATCATCCGTCTCCGCTGTGGTCCGATTCTGCAGATGGAGGAAAATCCTATTTTTCTATCCGTCTGCAGAGTGGATCGGGTGAACACGGACAAACGGTCCTTGTTCATCCAATCCCCCATAGAGGAGAGCGGAGATCTGACAGGACGGTCCCTGCATAGTGTGCAGGGACCGCCCTGTCATCCGCCGGCTCAGCGGGGATCAACTGAGCGATCCCCACTGAGCATGCGGATGTTCACCGGGCGGATCATCATGGATCCGTCCCATGTGAAAGGGGCCTAACCCCTTCACGCCGACGTAACATAAATGTGCGACCCCACTACACTTGGCTTTTTTTTCCATTGGGCCGCATATTTACGTTTCTCCCTTTGTGCTGGAAGCGTGCTGCATGGCGCGCTTCCAGCACAGAGACCGGGGGTCTCACCAAGAGCCACGGGCCCCATAGTAATGATTGGGACCCGAACTCGAGATTCTGGATCACCTGCTCGCTGTGATAGCCTCTGATTGTAACACATTTAAACTATATATATTTATCAGCCCCAACTGTCCTTCATTTGGATGAACTGTCCCTCTTTGGGTGTCAAGTCCCTCTGTCCCTGAATTCTATTCAGTCGTCCCTCTTTTTGGTCTGATGTATTGACCGCTGCCAACAATGTACTATTTTACTACCAAAAATGTTATATTATACTAAACCTTTCATCACACCTCTAAATTATTTCATTTTTTTTTATTTTAAAACACTAATGTAAAGTGTGATTTGGGGTTCTGGATCACTAGCCAGCTATGTGAGGGTAAAACCAACAGTCTTTATTCAAAATAAGATTGACGTCCTTTATTTCCCACAAATAGACCTTTCTTTTGGTGTTATTTGATCACCTCTGGGTTTTTTATTTTATGTACTATAAACAAAATAAGCGACAATTTTGAAAAACAATATTTTTTATTTTCTGATATAAAACATATCTAATAAAAAAAAAAAACATTTAAAAATCAAATCTCTTCATCAATTTAGGCCAATATGTATTCTGCTACATATTTTTGGTAAAAAAAAACTCTCAATACGTGTATATTGATTGGTTTGCGCACAGGTTATAGCATCTACAACATATGGGATATTTCTATGGAATTTTTATTTATATATATATTTTTTTACTAGTAAACTAGCGATCAGCAATTTTCAGCGGGACTGCGATATTGCGGTGGACAAATCGGGCACCCAACTGACACTTTTTGGGGACCAGTGACATTAATACTGTGATTAGTGCTAAAAAAAATATACACTGACACTGTACTAATGACATTGACAGGGAAGGGGTTAACATCAGGGGAGATCAAATGGTTAAATGTGCTCCTAGGCTGTGCTTTCTAACTGTAGGGGGAATGCTGTGATTGCAGAAACACAAGATCTCCACCTTCCTTCCCCACAGAAGGGCGATCTACCTCGTTTACATAGGCAGACCGTTGTGCTGCCCCTTCAGAGAGCTATCGGCGGGTTCTGGCAGACACCGTGGCCCCTGGACCCACTGATTGGCTCCCTCTGTGTCCAATCACAGCAGGAGCAAGAGTGGGTCACCACCGTCCAGACCCACTGCACAAAATCACGTACCTGTACGTGATTTCGCCCAGGAGGGCAGCCCTGCCGTAGTATATCTGCGCGGGGTGGTACTTAAGGGGTTAAATAAGCAAACTAGTCCATCACACTGAAACATGAAAACAAAAACTTTGGCTTATCACCAGCATACTTTTATCCTACAACAAGGTTTAACCACTTGCCTACCGGGCACTTACACTCCCTTCCTGCCCAGTCCATTTTTCAGCTTTCAGCGATGTCGCACTTTGAATGACAATTGCGCAGTCGTGCTACACTGTACCCAAACAGATTTAACGTCTTCTTCACACAAATAGAGCTTTCTTTTGGTGGTATTTAATCACTGCTGGGTTTTTTATTTTTTACAAAAAAAAAAGACCAAAAATTTTGAAAATAAAAAGTTTTTTACTTTTCTGTCAGTAAATTTTGTAACTAAGTAATTTTTCGCCTTCAGTGATGTGCGTTGATGAGGCAGCACTGATGGGCACTGATAGGCTGAACTGGTGGGCAATGATGAGGTGGCACTTATGGGGACTGATGAGATGGCACTGATGAGGAGGCACTTATGGGCACTGATATGTGGCACTGATGAGCACTGATAGGCGGCACTGATGGGCACTGTTAGGTGGCACTGATGGGAACTAATAGGCAGCACTGGTGGGCATTGATGGGCATTGATAGGCGGCATTGGTGGGCACTGATAGAAAACACTGGTGGGCATTGATAGGCGGCATGGATAGGCTGTACTGATGGGCATTGATAGGCAATAATGGGTGGCACTGATGGGCATTGATAGGCAGCACTGATAGGTGGCGCTGATTGCTAGCACTGACTGGCATCACTAATGGACACTGATTGGTGGCACTTGTGGGAACTGATTGCTGCCACTGGTGGGCACTGATTGCTGGCATTGGTGGGCACCGTATGGTGACACTGTTTTACTATACTGTAATCAGGGCACTGATGATCAGTGCCCTGATTACATTCCTACATGTCCCCCTGCTTGGAGATGGCGCTAATCGGCCCTCTCCTTGCCGCACACTCCATCAGTGTGAGGTGAGGAGCGCCAATTAGCAGCACTTCCTTATTTACATGTGACCGGTTGTGATTGGACACAGCTGATCACATGGTTAAAGAGCCGCGGACGCGGTCCTTTACAGAGATCGGGGTCGCGCCGTGTCCTAGTAATATGGCTCTGCAATTGCCGCGCTGCCCGCCCCTGCGGGCGTGCAAGAGTGGCCGTTCTGGGACACCATCATATGACGTCATCCCAGAACTAGAGTCGCACCCCCCGCCATCAGTTATAGTCCCTGCCTGCTTCAGGGGTTCAGAAAATTCATAATAGCCCAGCAGTGTCTCAGTATCCATAAAACTCACAGCCCTTTCACGACTGTGTTCCATCCAACACCTCATGAGAACCTGCTGGCTGCTTCCTGCTCTTTCCAGCACTCTTTTGCAAGTGGGTTAACCCTTTCAGGTTCAAGTACCTGTAGTTAAGGTTGGAGGCTCTTTCCCACCCAAAATCTCTTCAAGCTACCAAAATCTGTGACCCATATTTATGATTGGGAAAACTGTAAATCAGTTTTCTCTCTTTACCGGATCACCCTGGAACCTCTCATCTTCCATGGTTAGGAATCCCTGAGGAGTACTCCAAATTGCTTCTTGTTGTCCCCCTTTACAGGGACCACAACTGAAAAGAAGGAGATACACATACCTACCATCCAGGACCCACCCCTGGCATCCTGTACAAAAGATAAAGAAGTGGTGAATAAAAGTCCTTATGGGTTTAAGCATCTATAATTGTTGATGGGCTGTGTATTATTATATTATACAGGCTTTATATAGCGCCGACAGTTTGCTCAGCACTTTACAACATGAGGGCAGACATTACAGTTACATTACAATTTGGCACAAGAGGAATCAGAGGGCCCTGCTCGTTAGAGCTTACAATCTAAAAAGGAAGGGGCTATTGATACAAAAGGTAATAGCTGTGGGGGGGGATGAGCTGATGGAGGAAGTAAAACAGTGTTAGTTAGAAGCAGGATAGGCTTCTTTGAAGAGAAGGGTTTTCAGGGATCGTCTAAAATTGGATAGATTAGGGGACAGTCAGACAGATTGGGGTAGGGAGTTCCAAAGGATGGGAGAAGCTCTGGAGAAATCCTGGAGGCGAGCATGGGAGGAGGTGACAAGGGAGCTAGAGAGCAGGAGGTCTTGGGAGGACCAAAGAGGGCGGCTTGGTTGGTATTTTGGGACTAGGTCAGTGATGTAGCTGGGGGCAGAGTTATGGATGGCTTTGTAAATTATTGTTAGTACTGGGTGAGTGGAAGCCAGTGGAGGGATTGGCAGAGAGGGGTGGAGGACACTGAATGGCTGGTAAGGTGGATGAGTCTGGCAGCGGCATTCATTATGGACTGGAGGGGGATAGTCTATGTAAAGGTAATCCAATGAAGAGGGAGTTGCAGTAGTCGAGGTGAGAGATGACCAGGGAGTGAATTAGAAACTTGGTGGTGTCATTAGTTAAAAAGGGGCGTATTCTGGAAATGTTGCGGAGGCTAAGGTGGCATGATTATCTTGGTGTATCATGGTGTGGGTCCTTTGACTACATACTTCTGTCTTGAAAGGTATCCATCCTTATCATCTCAGGAAGTTGAAAGTATGCATAATATGAATATTCACCAAATACTTTGGGACTGTAGTGAGTTAAAGTGGTTGTAAACCCTCTCCCACAACTTTGTCCCATGTAAATCAGCATACAAAACCCTAATGGACACTGCTTGTAGATATTTCCTTACTTGCTTAGTATTGTTGTAATCCTTGTTGTTCTGTAGAATGAAATCACTAAGCATGCCCAGATCTCCCCTGATTTAAGGCACACTCTCTATGTTTTATCTATCTGTTATCAGGACTTCCTACGGCACAACACTGAACTCTGCTAATCACTCAGAGCTTCCCCCTACACACCATGTGACCTCACATACAGTCTAAACTTGGCCATTACTGCAGTCTTATCAGCTGAAGCTGATAAGTCTGACAAAAGCAAACATTAGACATCGGCATAAGTAAATACTATGAAATAAACAAGTAAGCTATGAACAGGGAAACATGGTTGCCATAGAAACGTTGGATTGAGAAGGAGGCTTGGTTAACAGTACAGGAAGTGCTCAATGTAAGGGCGGAAATACACTCCACTGTGGACACAGAAAACAATACTTAAGATGGTGCTGCCTAACCCCTGGAAACAAGTTTTTAAAGTTTCTTTAAACAGTAAGTAATATGAGATTTGAGCTGGATTACAGTGGCTATAGTCTGATAATTACTTATTATAATGGTCTAAATGAAATGAAGCATCAGAGTGGGAGAGTTTACTTCCTCTTTAAAGAAGCACTGGAGAAGCATCGGGACTGTGCCAAGTCATTCAACAAGAATAATACACACTTTCATTCTTAACGCCTCAGTTAATATCTTTACAACAGGTTTATAAATTATTTTACACATACCAAATAAACCTTTTTATTATAATGTGATAAAACCTGAGGAATGTTTTGCAAAAGTGAAATGCCGTAATGGACTTTACCAACTTACCTCTTTGTGCTCCGATTTTGGTTCCATCCCCTCATTGCACAGGAGGCTTTCTGAAGGTAGGACTCTATGACAAAATTCTCCCAATACAAACTTTAGTTTTATGTTCTAAAAGGTTATTCCTTTGTTATAATGGGTTCTTTAACTCGTAATGCAATGGCTGTATGCCCTTTTTTTTTAAATTTTAGAATCTAAACTGCATGTGAGTGAACTTTATCATGAAGATGAGCTGAGCGGCACATATAGACTCTAATAAGGCTGCAGTAGATGAAACAAGCCTGTACTATGTGAGCATGAATGGTGTGATCCAGCCATTCTCAACCAGGGTTCCCGTGGATCTGCGAGGTTCATCTTTTCAACTAGCCACCAATGTGAGGTGAATTTGTCCCACTGACCTCCAAGGAATTGGTTTTAGAACGAGTTCCTCAATACCTGTACACAGGGTAGGACTTAGGGTGGTGAAACCCCAGGGCTTGAGTCACTTTTGGGCCCTACCTTCCCTTCTATACATTACCGTATTTATCGGCATATAACACGTGCCAGCGTATAACACGCACTCCAACTTTAGGAGGGAATTTTAAGGAAAAAAACTTTTAGGAGGGAAGTTTAAGGAAAAAACTTACATTTAAATGCCCATCAATGCAGCCTTGTCAGTGTCCATCTGCAGCCTTGTCAGTGTCATCTGCAGCCTTCATAGTTAGTAAGGTTGAATAAAGACACCAGTCCATCCAGTCCATCCTGAGTGAGTGTCTACAATTGTCCCCATCCCTGTACATTGTACACTCACATCAGTTCCTACCCTCAAGGAGCCACAATCCAAGGTCCCCATTCATATACTAGGGCCAATTTTGGACAGAAGCCAATTAACCTACCCGCATGTCTTTGGATTGTGGGAGGAAACCAGAGCACCTGGAGGAAACCCACGCAGGCACAGGGAGAACATGCAAACTCCAGGCAGGTAGTGTCATGGTTGGTGATTCAAACCAGCAACCCTTCTTACTGCTAGGTGAGAGTGCTAACCACTACCCCACTGTTCCGCCAACGAAGCCTTGTCAGTGTAGCCTTGTCATTGCAGTCTTGTCATTGCAGTCTTGAAGTTCAAAAATGGCGCCGCCGAGATACAGAGTCCTGTGTATCTCGGCGGCTCTCGGGTCCTCTTGCAGTCTCGAGCGGAGCCCGAAAGTAGCCGAGTGTAGTCGGCTCGATTCACAGTCACGTCCAGTCCCTGTGTTATGTCCATCATAGGGCGGGACTGGGCGTGACTGTGAGTGGAGCCGAGCCAAGTATACTCAGCTATGTATCCCAGGGGCCTATGGGCTTGAGCCCAGTCAAGCCCAATGGTAAGTCCAGCCCTGCCTGTACATTGTTTCAAGGGTTCCTCTGGGACACAAAAGGTTGAGAAAGGCTGCTAAAATCCATGATTTGATCACCATACTGCAATGTAATTTTTTTTTTCGTAGTAAATATTAGAAATGTGTGATTCGTTTAGTACGAAGCGAAAATTCGCACGAATTTCCAGAAATTCGTACATTCGTACGAATGCGAAATACAAATTTTTATGCATAAGAATTCCGTACGAAATACGAAATTTCGTTTATGAATTTCGGATCCAAATTCATAACGAAAATTCATAATTAACGGAAAGTTAACAAACCTAAAAGTTAAAAACACAGAAAGTCAGCACATCACTGGGATGGTGGGAGCTCATCATAATGATAAATTCATCATAACGAAATTCGTAATTGTTACGAAAAGTTAATGAACCTAAAAGTTAAAACCCCGGGAACTCAGCACAGGGATGTTGGGAACCCTATGGGGAATTTCTATGCTTACGAATTTCATACGAAATACGGATTTCGGAATTTCGAATCCAAATTAACAAAAACATGACTGGTGTTTTGTTCACCAATCAGAGGTAGTCAGCACAGCACAGGGATGGTGGGAACCCCTCATAATGGGCACAGCAGGTGTACAGACCCTGGAACTCAGCACAGGGATGGTGAGAACCCCTCATAATGGGCACAGCAGGTGTACAGACCCGGGAACTCAGCACAGGGATGGTGAGAACCCCTCATAATGGGCACAGTAGGTGTACAGACCCGGGAACTCAGCATAGGGATGGTGGGAACCCCTCATAATGGGCACAGCAGGTGTACAGACCCGGGAACTCAGCACAGGGATGGTGAGAACCCCTCATAATGGGCACAGCAGGTGTACAGACCCGGGAACTCAGCACAGGGATGGTGGGAACCCCTCATAATGGGCACAGTAGGTATACAGACCCGGGAACTCAGCACAGGGATGGTGGGAACCCCTCATAATGGGCACAGCAGGTATACAGACCTGGGAACTCAGCACAGGGATGGTGGGAACCCTATAGGGAATTAATATGCTTATGAATTTCATACAAAATATGAAATTTCGTTAACGGATTTCGGATCCAAATTAACAAAAACATGAGTGGTGTTTTGTTCACCAATCAGAGGAAGTCAGCACAGCACAGGGATGGTGGGAACCCCTTGTAATGATAAATTCATCATAATGAACTTTCGTTATTTTTAACGAAAAGTTTACGAATCTAACGAAAATTCGTATTTCGTACGAATCTGAATTGAATTTCGGACACAAATTACAAAATAAGATTTTTTTTCATACGGAACGGATCGAAACGAAACAAATTTTTTTACGGCGCCCATGTCTAGTAAATATTATAATATTATACCTTCTACATGTCATTTCTTTGTATGTGTATTTGCCTTATTGTCTTGGTTTATTAGGTTTATTGTATGTTTTGTTCTTCTATATCAGAAATATATTTTACCTTCTATATTATATGAATGAATTACATTAATTAATTCATTTTATAGAGAAATCAGACTCATGCAGATTGCCATCATCCCCGAATATGTATGAAATATAAAATACCTCAAGAATGGGATTTTTAAGGCAATTGTAAAAAATGGAGATTGTGTATACATTCATAAAATGATTGAAAATTTATTGGTACAATTTAAACATGAAAAAAAAAATTTCCCCAAGGAGGAACCCAAGCATAGAAACACACATGTACATGTATCATAATACAGATAATATCAAAAATGGCATCACCCCACTACACATAAAATACCATCCATGGTGTTAATGAATGATAATGAGTAGTGGGAATAACCAACGCGTTTCCATATATGTATGAAAATAATGAAAATACAATCTTCTTCAGGGACTGATGCCACTTCTGAAAATACAGAGTAAAATATGTATACATATTGCAATCCTAATGGATACGTATGAAATATGAGAAACATTTTCAAAGATACAAAACTTACATATCAAATATATTATTGGAAAGTGCATTTCTTCGACGCTGATGATCACCTTTCAAGTCTGCAGAAAATACGCCTTTCATCACATATAGGGGTCACTGGATGAATCCCAAAAGGGCACCAAAAAACATGAAACAGGGGGAGACCCAACGTTTCTGATTAGAAAAACTGGGGGGAATTGTATTAATTTGTAAGGAATATATATCAGATATATAGTATGAAATATATATCATTACGCACCCCCCAGGGGTTCCTGCAAGCCATAAGGGGAAAGAGGGGCGGTGAACCTATAATAGAAAGGCACCCAATCCCAGGGAAAGGGAAACCTTAACAAGAGGAAATTTATACCCAATTAATTAAAACATTTAATGAATTTAATTATTACAATATAGAAGATGACATATTTTAACCTAATAAAGCTAACCCAAGAATAAACGTTCTTTTAAACAAATCCAAGGTTACAGTCTGTGTGGTGGTTTCAAGTATGGGATAAAAGGTACCATTATTTGATCGGATACTATTGGCAAGGCAGTATCAAGAATAAGAGTATCATTCACGCTCACATGAGCTAATACAGTTAACCCATTCTCCCCAAATGTCATCAAACTCAATGGGACATCCATGGTCCTCGTACATTATCCTATACAAGTGCACAACCTTGTTAACCAGCTGTTTCCAGACATTTATGTCCAAAGGATCAGTTGAGGTCGAATTTAACACCAATGAAAACAGTAAAGTAAAGTAAATGTAAAAAAGTTCTTTTGACTGAACTAAGATCCAACTCGCCAAACATGACCAAAAGGCACCAATCTGGGCTACAGACATTGGGGGTGACAACGTTATGAGAAATGTGAACTGTGATTATGGATGAGCTTAGTGCTCAGGCTTTGCCGAACATTTAGCCTGTTCTGCATGGATGAACGTGACAACTTGTGGCCTTCAGTGGTTGCTAAGGAAATAACGACCGCTGCGTACTTTCCCACCACTGATGCCACTTTACCTATTCACTTAAATGGCCGTGAATTTCCAACTATGTAAGTAAATGAGCAGGGTTTGGAGCAAGTTACATCATTGCCTAAATATGATCACTTGGCCATATTTGGACAATGACGTCACGTCTATTTCAGCTGTCAATCACTATCCAATCACTGATGTCATCTGGCCTATTCACTTGCATGATGAGTGGGGAATGGAGCCTTACATGTTTGCATAAATATGGCCACATATTTACCCCTAGCATGGAGGTGTTGGACCTTTGCAGTGAGACCATTGTTTCCACACAAAAGGTCCTTCTCTGTAGCATGCTGGCAGGGAGTAGACTTTTCTATTCTGGCTGTGGCTTCTTTCTAAAGAAAACAAACTGTTAGCCCTTGTACACACGGTCGGAGATTCCGACAACCAAATCCGTCAGATTTTGTCCGAAACAGTTGTATACACACGGTCGGACAAAGTTGTCAGAAAATCCGACGTGATGGCGTTATTTCGTTACGACGGGACTACGTTCACGCTAGTAGCCAATAGCTTTGGTGCAGGAATTTGATCTGAGCATGTGTGGCACTTTGTCCGATCGGAATTCTCTACACATTATTGGAGTATGTCCGATCGGAGCATTTTGTCTGAAAATTTTACCAACAAGTTGGAAAACAGTCCGATGTAGACCACACACAGTCACAATATCCAACAAAATGGTCCGATCAGACACATTCCGTCGGAATCTCCGACCGTGTGTACAAGGGCTAAGACCTTGTGCATCTTTGGTTTTGATGTCCATGAAGTTTCTACTCTCACACCCATAAACACCCAATGGAGAGAAATTTTTCCATTTCTGCTATGGACCTGCTTATTCATCAATAACATTGCTATTACTTAAACAGAACCTTCACTAAAAAGTGAAAGTACTGCCATGAACTTCCTGTTTTTTTTGAGTCAGTTCTCCTTATAGTACGTTGAAGAAAACATTAGGAGCGTTGGTGTTCCTCCAGTGGATTTTTCGCACTGATGTTTACAAAGAAAAAAGGTTTAAAATTTCTTGAAAATTTTAAAAAATATATATAAAAATCAGCACACAGAGCCCCCTCATGAAGGTTCTGCTTTGTATTTTGGGGGGATATTTGTAGGGGTCTATGGGCATTTTTTTCAAGAAGAAGCTAGCAAGGAATGTAATTTGCCAGTTATTTAAACTGTATAATTTTTTTTACTTTGTAAATTTAGTTTTAGCTGCAGCACCTCCTACATCAAGGATGAAAAAAAAATGCAAGTCCCCCCCCCCCCAAAAAAAAGACCCTTTGGGGTTGATTTACTAGAACTGGACAGTGCAAAATCTGGTGCAGCTCTACAGAGAAACCAGTCAGCTTCCAGTTTTGTTTGATTTTTGACAAAGATGAATTAAAGAAGCTGAAGTTAGAAGCTGATTGGCTATCATGCACAGCTGCACCAGATTCTGGGTGCTCCCGTTTTAGTAAATCAACCCCTTTGAGTCTGGTATAGATGTGTTCCCCAGGAAATCCATATCAGACCCTTGGGGTCTGGTAGGGATTTTAATGATGACTCCATGCAACAAAAAAAAAAACAGTGCCCCTAAAATGTAATATTAGTCCCCTAATGCAGCCTGGCTGACCACTGGCCAAGGAGACCCATGTTGATGAGGAGAATACCCTATTCCTGGCAACACTTGCCCAGTGGTTGTGGGGATCTGCAGTCTTGGAGCTTTGGAATCTAGTTGCACCCGCTGGTGTCCCTAACAACCATTGACAGTGGGAAGCTGTCATGTATATTTTTTACCTTCAAAGTTGAATCTCCATTTATTACTTTGGAGAAACAGTTAAGGGAACCAGTACCCCTGTTTTCAAACTCTAGTAGATTTTTGAAAAGAATATATTGAATATACCGTATGGAGATATTAACCAGTTCCCGACCGGCGCACGCCGATGTACGTCGGCAGAATGGCACGGGCAGGCATATTGGCGTACAGGTACGTCCCTTTCTGTATGCCGTCCCTGCCATCGCGTGCTCGCATGCCAGTTGGGACCCCCGTGAGTCCGGTCATGGGTCCCGCGGACTTAATCGCCATGGGGAAATCCCGCGATTGTCTCACGGGGAGGCTGAATGGGGAGATGCCATTGTAAACAAACATCTCCCCATTCTGCCTAGCAACAAGTGACACTGTTCTCTGCTCCATGTGATTGGAGCAGAGATCAGTGTTCACTAAAACAAAGCCCAGCCCCCCACAGCTAGTAACGCGCCCCTAGGAACACTTAACCCCTACACTGCCACCCCCTGGTTAACCCCTTCACTGCCAGTGTCATTTACACAGGAATCACTTCATTTGTATAGCACTGATGGCTGTATAAATGACAATGGTCCCAAAAATTTGTCAAAAATGTCCATTGTGTCTGCCATAATGTCGCAGTCACAATAAAAATCGCTGATCGCCGCCATTACTAGTAAAAAAAAAATTATTAATAAAACTATCCCCTATTTTGTAAACGCTATAACTTTTGCACAAACCAATCAATAATCGCTTATTGCGATTTTTTTACCAAAAATATGTAGAAGAATACGTATTGGCCTAAATTGAGGGAAAAAATGTTTTTTTATTTTTTTTTTGGCAGATATTTATTATAACAAAAAGTAAAAAATAAAGCGTTTTTTTTTTCCAAATTGTCGCTCTATTTTTGTTTATAGCGCTAAAAATAAAAACCGCAGAGGTGATCTAATACCACCAAAAGAAAGCTCTATTTGTGAGAAAAAAAGGACGTCAATTTTGTTTGGATGCCACGTCGCACGACCGCGCAATTGTTAGTTAAAATGTCGCAGTGCCAAATTGCAAAAAGTGGTCTGGTCTTAAGCCAGTAAAATGGTCCGGTCTGAAAGTGGTTAAACTGTAAAATAATTATATATACAATATATAGTAAATCATATAGAGCAGGGATATGCAATTAGCGGACCTCCAGCTGTTGCAAAACTACAAGTCCCATCATGCCTCTGCCTCTTGGTGTCTTGCTTGTGGCTGTCATAATCTTAGCCCTTGTACACACGGTCGGAGATTCCGTCGGAATGTGTCCGATCGGAGCATTTTGTCGGATATTCTGACTGTGTGTGGTCTCCATCGGACTGTTTCCGTCGGAATATCCGTCGGACCAACTTTTCCAACTTGCCGGAAATATTTTCCGACAAAATGCTCCGAACGGACATACTCCGATCATGTGTAGAGAATTCCGATCGGACAAAGTGCCACACATGCTCAGATCAAATTCCTACATCAAAGCTATTGGCTACTAGCCTGAACGTAGTCCCGTCGTAACGTAATAATGTCATCACGTCGGATTTTCCGACAACTTTGTCCGACCGTGTGTATACAACAGTTTCGGACAAAATCCGTCAGACAAAATCCGAAGGATTTGGGTGTCGGAATCTCCGACCATGTGTACAAGGGCTTACTATGCCTCATGGGACACTTGTAGTTCTGCAACAGCTGGAGGTCCACTAATTGCCTATCTCTGATATAGAGCATATCAATAGGGATTCAAATTTTGGTCTTTTTGTTCCTCTTTTTTTTTCAGGGTATATTACCCATGCAATTGTCTGAATATGTGGCTCATCTTGGTTCTTCTAAGCTTTTCCACCTCTACCCACTGCCAAACTCACCCCGAATTCCACTACGTCTGCCTAACTGCAAAGGACCCAGAATGCGATAAAGTCAATTTTGTCCCCGGCCACAATCTTCTTGGTCAAGGTTTTGATATTGTGACCATGAAGCAGACCAGGGCTCACCTGCTAGATCTCCAGACATTTTCCACAAAGGACAACACTTGCATTGTCTGTTACAACCCATATATGAACAACACTTGGCAAAAGCTGCCCCATGCAATTTTGGACTGGAGGCCCCAGAAATACTGTTTTAGGAAGATCAACAGTGAGATCTTCCTATCTTCTACATCGCTGGCTGAGGAAACTGCATTTGAGGTGAAGAATGATTGGGAAACTAGTCTAGAGCTCCAGGACAAGGAGACAGATGCCAAGCTAATCATGGCGGGTTCTCAGTCCCAGGCTGCACAGTTTGGTAGGGATAAGACCAGCACAGACCGTTACAGTTTCATCAAACACCATCTGAGTTGTGTCTATTACAGGTACGTCTTCAGAACTAACGTACTATCGTTATAAAACTAGTGAAAGTTAAGACTTTTAAACATTCTTTAATTGACCGTTCACCTGTCCATCAGCTGCAAAATTATTTCTCTTCCAATAAAACCGATTTGGACATTTTTCTCTGTACAGCAATGCACTAGCTATCATAGTATGCAGTGCCGGGACAAGGTCATCCTGAGCCCAGGGCAAACATGCCAAAATGCGTGCCCCGCCCCCAAGGTGTATGAGCATTATGTGTCATCAAAAATCCCCCCCCCCCCCAAAAAAACAAAAAAACTGAGCACTAATCTTTCCTCCCAGTGCAAATCTGTTCCCCTGCTGAAATCCCCCCTCCCAGCAAAAGATCTTTCCCCCCCACAGGGGCCGATCCAGGGGGGCAACGGGGCAATTGCACCCACCGAGAGAATAGTGAGCGGGTGAGCCGGTGGGTGACTGAACAGGCCACTGAAGGGACGTTGCGTCGCGGCCATCTTGGTACTATTTAATTTTATATTACAATGTAATAATAGAAAAAATATGCTACAATCATCCTGACACTATATTAATCATGGTGCTGTGATGATTGAACCGCTAACACCAGCCATTGCCCCAACAAATTGCTGCAAAATTTTCTGGCAGTGCCCCTCCCGAGACTAGGCTCTGGATCTGCCCCTGCCCCCCATCCCCCAAATCCCCCCAATTCAAGTGCCCCCCCAAAAAAAATCATTCCTCCTAGCACATATTATCTACCCCTAAAATTGCCCCTCCCAATAACCCCACTGCTAATCCCCCCTTCCAGCACAAAGCGCCCCAATCATCCCTCCTAGCACAAATGATCTTCCCTCATTCCTTCTTCCCCTAAATTTTAGCATATCCCCCAAATTCCCCCTCCTAGAACAATACTTACTCCGTACTGCTTCCCAAATCCCCCTTTCTAACACAAACCCACTCCTCCAATTTCCTTGTGGTGCCCCTCCCACCTCACATGATACCACGGTGCCCTGGGCAGCCGCTCCTCCTGCCCACCCCTTGTCCCGGCCCTGCTAGTATGTATTGAATAATTAAATGGTGTGTGCATCTTCCAAAATGTTCCCCAAACAGTTAAAGTGGAGGGCCACCCTGAAAAAAAAAAAATATTAAAAATTTGAAAAAAATCAGAAAAAAAAAAAGAAAAACAGAAATGCCTGTTGCTAGGCACATCATCCTAATCTGCCTCTTCCTCCTCCGCAGAGATCTTCTGTCTTCTCTCCTCCGTGCGGTGTCTTCTGGGTAATGGGTCGCGCTGTGTTCTGTGAACTGTGTGTCCCAGAACACAGCACTCCCCATTCACAAAGCGCTGAGCGACTCGCGCATGAGCAGTAGGAAATGGGCAGTGAAGCTGCAAGGCTCCACTGCCTGTTTCCCTTAGCCAAAATGGCGGATCCTCCGGCGGCCGACATCGCGGGTGCCCTGGACAGGTAAGTGTGCTTATTAAGTCAGCAACTACAGTGTTTGCAGCTGCTGACTTTTATTTTTATTTTTTTTAAACCGGCCCTCCTCTTTAAGGTGCTAGAAAAAAATTAGCTCATGTTTTTTTTTTCTTGAAACTCTTTCTAAATGTGTTCCTTTACCAGCCTACAACTTTCAGACCACCCTCTACTGAGCAAAGATCTAAGCCTGGCCTTGAAGTCTCTGCCACTGACTTATAATGCCAGCACTCAAGCTCACTACAGACATCTAATTAGCACCTACGGCACTCATTATATCAGCCAAGCAGATGTAGGAGGCCAAGTGGTGGAGGTCAACGCCATCAAGACCTGCCAAGTCTCCATGGATGGCATGTCCATGGACGAGCTGAAAGATTGCCTTAGCTATGAGGCCTCAATTGCAGTCACTGGAAAAGAGGAAGCAAGTGCCAAAGCCAGCGCCTGCAAGGAACTAAGCCAAAAATTCAACAAGGGGGAGAGTTTCCATCAGACGTTCAATGAGAAGAGTTGGGAGGTGAGTTGTAAAGCAGCAATAAGTATTCCAGACATATACTGTATACATACACAAATTTACAGTTTTCTTTTTTTTTTATTAATTTGCTATTTAATTTTGTGTCCTATATACCTGTCTGAAACATTGCTTTAAGTAAATGGATAGTGGTTTTCAATATACATTTATGTATGGTCTTTTTTCCTATTTTGTATAAAACATCTGATATTATTATTTTGTAGATCAGTTCTATTTTCACTTTTATACATTGATTTTTCTCCTTGTCTCCTTTGCTGAAAACAAAAACGTATTTTCTACCAAGTTCAGTGGCTCAAGTTGAAATTTACAAGCAAATAAATCAGATCAGTTGAAGTATAACTGTGGCTAGGCAACAGACATTAAAATATTTACATCTTCTAGTAGACAGGTGCAGTTTGCCCTCCATTGAGTAGGTGGCGCTGTGCTGCTATACTGATAGAGAGGAATCTCTAAAGGAAAATCATTCCTTGAGAGACTGTCACAGAGGTTGCAGTTGTCTGATTGGATGCTGCAAATTTTGGTGACTTCTTGCAACCACTTATTTTTTGGGACTCTATATATTGGGGTACCTGCAGATATATATTGAAGTACCTCTTCAGTAGAATGGGGTGCTGCTACCTTAAAGTAATAATGAAGGTTCAGCTTTAACAAAAAAATAAATAAAATGACAAGCATGTTATACATTCCTGCTCTGTGCAATGGTTTTGTTCTGAGCAACCCCAATCCTGCTCTCCTACCGGCACTCCAGGCTCCTCCCCCTACTGAGTACCCCCAAAGTAATCTGCTTGCTCTGAGGGCACTTGTGCGTACTTGCTACTGAGCCGCCTCCGTGTCCATAAGGCACACAGAGTGTGGTTCTGCCCCACCCCCTTCTCCCTCCCCACTGAATGTGAATGACAGCAGGGGGAGCCAATGGTCTCAGCCAATGAGGAGGGAGACACTTGAGAGCTACTGCTCTCATGCACATTGCTGAATTGGAATCTGGCTTAGTTAATTAGGGATTCCACCTAAAAAAAAAATATTAAAAGCCAGCAGCTATAAATACTACAGCTGCTGACTTTTAATAAATGGACACTCACCTGTCCCGGGTTCCAGCGATGCCGGCAGCCGAGGCCGATCGATCACTCGGCCCTCGGCTGCTGCCGCCGCCATTGTAGGTGAGGGAATCAGGAAGTGAAGCGAATCGGCTTCACTTCCCGGTTCCCTACTGCGCATGCGCGACTTGCGCCGTGCAATACGAAATCTCCCCGCTGTCACTGGGACCCGTGTGTGTCCCAGCAGACAGCGCGGCAGGACAGGAAATGGCGTAGACTCCCATGGGAGTCTATGCCCGGAAGTGGGTGAAAATACCTGTCTTTGACAGGTATCTCCACCCCCCTCCCCCCTGAAAGGTGTCAATTGTGACACTGGAGGGGGGGAGGGATCCGATAAGCGGAGGTTCCACTTTAGGGTGGAATCCCGCTTTAAGTGTTAGGGGGGCTGCACACTGAAGGAGGTAGGGATGGGCTTGAACTCTTTGTTATACATGAGAAGGTGTTACTGACAATAGGCAGAATAATGTTCCTTCATGAATTTTAGGTAAGAGGAGGAAAGATCACATTTGAGCAGCTCTCCTTTGACATAAAGAATGGAGAAGGTGCAGCATCTTTCGAGACCTGGATGGAAAGCCTGAAGACTGACCCCGATATCGTAACCTACTCTCTGGAGCCCATCCACAACCTGGTTCCATTCCGAGAACCCCAGAGAGAGAGCCTACGGAAAGCCATCAGTGATTACATCATAGAGAATGCATTGAGTAAGAACTGCTCTTGCCCATCGGGTTCACAGCTGATTCCTGGTAGAGAGTGCAATTGCTTTTGTCTTGGTAGCTCGATCAAAAACATTAACTGTTGCCCTTCCAAATGGGGATTTGCCCAAGTGGTGGTCACAGTACAACGTGCCTCAAACCTTTGGGGTGACCACGTCTCGGGGGCCGATACCTTTGTAAAAATAAAGGCTGGATTGGCTTTTGCTCAGACGCACACCATACTGAACGATGATAATCCAAACTGGGGCTCACGGTTTGACCTCGGAGTCCTGGAACTCAGCCCAGTGTCTAGCTTGAAGGTGGAGGTTTGGGATGAGGATAATATATATGATGACCTGCTTGGAGCATGTCAAAAAGCTGTCAACAGTGGTGTGAAGGACGAGGTTTGCTACCTTCAACATGGCATAGTGACTTTCACAGTGAGTGTACAATGCCTCCCTCACCTGACTGGGCCCCTCTGTAGAGACTATGCTCCTTCCACCAGTTAGACATGTGTTCTATGAGCCAAGCCACGTAACTTGCTTGCTTTTAAACCTGAATTCCAGACAAACAGCTATATACAGGGCCGTCTTTAATATTGATTGGACCCTGGGCAAAAATTTTCTTGGGGGCCCCCCTCCATGCAATTTCACTCTCCACCTGCTCTGAGACATATATTAAATAGCAGCTAGACTTAAAATCAGTTTACTGTATCAGATCAGGCAGAAATTGCGATTGGTTGCCAGCGCTTACAGCATATCGTTACTACTTACTGCTTACTGACTGGTTGCTAGAGGTTACAATACACATTACTGCTCACTGATTGGTTGCTAGAGGTTACTGCACATCATCTCTTCATTGCAGGGGAGCATGATATACATAGGAATGCCACCTTTATTTACATGTCAATGCCGCTGGCCACAGCTATTTACTTAGTAATGCTGCCGCTATTTACATATGAATGCCAGTTATTTACATGTAAACACAGGGTCTGCAGGTGAGTCATCTGTACACATTAGGGCAGAGCTGGGCAGCATTAGTACCAGCACTTCACACTGAGATATTGGGACACAACACAGGACTAAAACTTCAAGGGACAAGGGAATTTAAACTGGGATAGTTGGATAGTGCTTTGGGCCCCACCACAATGACAGGGCCCAGGGCAGCTGCCCCTTTTGCCATGCCTTAAAAACGGCCCTGGCTATATACACAGATTAAATAGATACTATATAAGGTAGACATTTTACCCCACCAAACAATTTGTATTTCTGTCCATCCAGCCCTGAGATTACCAAAGCCCTGTCACATGGCACATCCTGGCAGGTGACCCTGCATACAGTTAATAAATACTGTAGTGTCCTCGTTCTGTCATCAACTAGGATAGAAAATGGAAAAGCAGCATGCTTAAGAGGTTATCACCCTGCTCACTCTGCTCTCACCTATCAGTATGTCCACTGCTAACACATTTGCATGCAGCACCTCATTGTCTCCCAGTCCTACTCTTCCTTGTGTTAGTCCAGCCTTTCTCAACCTTTTCAACACAGAGGAACCCTTGAAATAGTTCTCCGGTCTCAGGGGAACCCCCCTGCTAAAAAATAGTAATCTACAACTTATGATACATTAGTGTGATGGTCAGTGGGAAGAATGGTTCTTACACTTGTGGTCATTGGGAAGAATTACCTCCTTACAGATAGCTAAAAAGATCAATGGCGTTGGTGGGAACTTATCTGAGAGGCAGAAATGGCCCAATGCTGAAGGAACCCCTACAACCTCTGGAGGAACCCTAGGGTTCCACTGAACAATGGTTGGGAATCACTATGTTAGTCTGTCAAGTGATGCTGTGCAGGGGATTGCAAGAGACAGATAACGAGAACACTAATTGCATTTAAAAAAATAATTGCTAATTACTTTTTGCTAATTTATAATTACCTTTTTTAATTAATTTGCTAATTAATTTTATTTTCTGTATACCTGTGTGACATTTTGCTTTAAATAAATGGATAGTTGTTTTCTATAAAAAAAATTATATTGGCCTTTTTTGCTTCCTGCAGATACATATTGAGGTACTGTATGTCTTCATTGGAATGGCGTGCCCATTACCTTAAATCACTATCTGCCACCCCCCCAGCAGAAGTTGTCCTTGGGTAAATCAGTTGGCAATACTACCGAATATACATACTCTATATAACTATAAAGTTTTTTGTATTTTTATTATACATATTATTAGGGCTGGACTTAAAGTTTTTGCCCCATAAGTTAATTTCTTATGAGATCCCTTTGCTCTTCAACTGGATAGACTTATGCCGCGTACACACGATCGGAATTCTCGTCGGAAAAAGCTCTGATGGTTTTCCCGACAGAATTCCACCGGAATTCGGCTCAAACTGTCTTGCCTACACACAGTCACATCAAATTCCGTTCGTTTATAACGCGGTGACGTACAACACGTACGACGGGACTAGAAAAAGGAAGTTCAATAGCCAGTAGCCAATAGCTTCCATCTCGTAGTTGAATCTGAGCATGCGTGATTTTTTTGGCGTGTCGGAATTGCATACACACGATCGGAATTACCGATAGAAAGTTTTTTCCGTCGGGAAAATTGAGAACATGCTATTAATTTTTTGCTGGTGGAAATTCGGACAGCTAAATTCCGATGGAGCATACACACGGTCACATTTTCCGATGAAAAGCTCTCATCTGTCTTTTTCTGGCCGGAATTCCGATCATGTGTAAGCGGCATAAGTATCACGCAATAAGATGAGACATCATAGACACACAAGACACTTCAAGCCTGTGCAGAATAAAGAAGACAGTGTTCCAACTATATTTCAGCGCACCTAGAACAAACAGGAGTAGGACAAATTGTCACTTACACTATATTACCAAAAGTATTGGAACACCTGCACACACATGAACTTTAATGACATCCCAGTCTTAGTCTGTAGGGTTCAATATTGAGTTGGCCCACCCTTTGCAGCTACAACAGCTTCACCTCTTCTGGGAAGGCCGTCCACAAGGTTTAGGAGTGTGTCTATGGGAATGTTTGACCATTCTTCCAGATGTGCATTGTAAATTGAAATTGTATAAAGTGCTGTGGTCAGGAAGGGGGTAAAATCTCCCTGGGCTGAAGTGGTCAACCAGTTCAATAGCAGATTGACGGCTGGGAGGGTGCTTTCACATCTTGATTCATAAGACGTTCTGTCAAAAAAAATTTACAACTTTAAAAATCTCACCATATCTCTTACTAAATACCTTGGACTGTCTACTTTTCAAAAAGGGCCCATTTGGGGGGTATTTGTACTGTTCTGGGGTTTCACAGCCTCAAGAAATGAGATCGGCAGCCATTACATCAGGATTGATTAATTTCCAGATATACTATATACCATAGTTTGTGGACTCTATAACTTTCCTACAGACTAAATAATATACACTTATTTTGGGTTTCATTTTTATCGATGTGTTTTTTGCTGTCTGTAGTTTAAAGGATAAATTAACCTATAAAAAAAAAATTATAAATGCACATTTTTTTTTTGCAGGTAAAAAAATATGATATTAGTTTAAAAGGACAGCACTATTGAAATATCCTTTTCAATGCCCTTAAATCCTGTGAAAGGATAGTATACTATCAGTAAAGTGCAATGTTATAGGAACCAATGTTCTCACTACTCTCCTAAACTGTAGCTCTATTCACAAAGAATAAAGTATCTGAATGTGCAAAACAATAATTCAAAAAGTGCTTAGTGCTGTGCAGAAAAGCAAATGAAAAAATATAAAAAATCTGTGCAAAAAATTCATACATCAATACATACACTATATTGTCAAAAGTATTGGGACACCTGCCTTTACACGCACATGAACATTAATGGCCTCCCAGTCTTAGTCCGTAGGGTTCACTATTGAGTTGATCCACCCTTTACAGCTATAACAGCTTCAACTCTTCTGGGAAAGCCGTCCACAAGGTTTAGAAGTGTGTCTATGGGAATGTTTGGGACCTCACTAATGCATATCTTGAAGAATGGTCAAACATTCCCCATAGACACACTTCTAAACCTTGTGGACGGCTTTCCCAGAAGAGTTGAAGCTGTTATATCTGCAAAGGGTGGGGCAATTCAATAGTGAACCCTACAGACTAAGCCCTTGTACACATGATCGGACATTCTGCCAACCAAATCCGTTGTATTTTGTCCATCAGATTTTGTCAGACGGATTGTGTCCGAAACTGTTGCATACACACGGTCGGACAAAGTTGTCGGAAAATCCAATCCTTCAGAACGTGATGACATTATTTCGTTACGACGGGACTACGTTCAAGCTAGTAGCCAATAGCTTTGGTGTAGGAATTTGATCGGAGCATGTGTGGCACTTTGTCCGATCGGAATTCTCTACACATGATCAGAGTATGTCCGATCGGAGCATTTTGTCGGAAAATATTTCCAACAAGTTGGAAAATTGAGTCAGACGGATATTCCGACGGAATCAGTCCGATGCATACCACACACAGTCGGATTATCCGACAAAACGGTCTGATAGGAAACATTCCGTCGGAATCTCCGACTGTGTGTACAAGGGCTAAGACTGGGATGCCGTTAAAGTTCATGTGTGTGTAAAGCCAGGCATCCCAATACTTTTTTCCGACAATATAGTGTTTGACTCATTTGTCTCAAGTATCCAACAAGAGTTTTTTATGTGCTCTTCTTAAACTCTTCTAATATCCACCAAAACGTGTTCTCTACCACCATAAGCACAAGGTACACTCACCAGAGCCCAATGCTGGTAAGATTATAAACCAGCAAATAGCACACAACACAATAGGAATAGCAATCCACAGCTTCCATCCAGAGATCACTCAAGAAGATGCTCCATGACGCTTTATGACTCATAGGGGGTTATTTACGAAAGGCAAATCCAGTTTGCACTGCAAGTGCACTTAGAAGTGCAGTCGCTCTAAATCTAAAGGGTAGATCTGAAATTAGTGGAAGCTCTGCTGATTTTATCATCCAATCATGTGCAAGCTAAAATGCTGTTTTTTAAAATTTTCCTTGCATGTTCCCCTCGGATCTACAGCGACTTTACTTCCAAGTGCGCCTGCAGTACAAAGGGGATTTTCCTTTAGTAAATAGCCCCCATAGGGTCCTATCACCCTTGGAAGACATCTGGTGACAAAACGTGTAGGGCGGGGTTTGCACGAGTCATCACTACGTGCGCTGTGATGGCGCTCACGGCTGGGAATGTTCAGCTGGAAGCGGAGAACAGCTTTTTGCTGAAGTTTGTATACTTGTGTCGGTGGAGACACATGAAAAATACGAGTGTAATGATTGTTTTTAACCACTTGAGACCCGCGCTATAGCCGAATGACGGCTACAGCGCGGACCTCCTTTGCCGGGACTACGTCTATTGACGTCGTCCCATGCACGAGCGGCCTGCGCACCCCCTGAGGGGCGCGCGCGGCGGGCTCTGTGATCAGCAAGTCTGTGAGACTCGCCTGATCACGGATCGGAGCAAGGGATCGATCCCGACCCCTTACCACGTGATCAGCTGTCAGCCAATGACAGCTGATCATGTGAAATAACGGAGCCGGTAATCGGCTATTATTCCTCCTCGCGCTGACAGCGCGAGGAGAAAAAAAAAGCCGATCACCGGCGGCCGTGATCGGGACATCAGTCCCGATCACGGCCAGCCCTGCCAGTGCCCACCTGCCCCCTGCCAGTGCCCACCTCAATAAAAATAAGTGCCCCCCGTCAGTGCCACCCAGCAGTGCCCATAGTGACACCCAGCAGTGCCCACAGTGCCACCCAGCAGTGCCACCCAGCAGTGCCCACAGTGCCACCCAGCAGTGCCCACAATCTGCCTCAACAAAGGTGCTGCACCCCAGTGCCACATATCCGTGCCCATCAGTGTCATCTACCAGTGCCCATCAGTGCCCATCAGTGCCGCCCATCAGTGCCCAGCAGTGCCACCTATCAGAGCCACCTATCAGTGCCACCTATCAGTGCCCATCAGTCCCATCTATCAGTGGTACCTATCAGTGCCCCTTAGTGCCACCCATCTGTGCCACCCATCCGTGCCACCCATCCGTGCCATCTTATCTGTGCCCATCTTTGCCCATCAGTGCCGCCTTATCTGTGCCCATCGGTGCCGCCTTATCTGTGCCTATTAGTGCCGCCTTAACTATGCCTATCAGTGCCCACCAGTGCAGCCTATCAGTGCCCACCAGTGCCGCCCATCAGTGCCCACCAGTGCAGCCTATCAGTGCCCACCAGTGCAGCCTATCAGTGCCCACCAATGCAGCCTATCAGTGCCCACCAGTGCAGCCTATCAGTGCCACCTCATCAGCGCACTTCAATGAAGGAGAAAAATTACCTGTTTGCAAAATTTTATAACAAACTATTAAACATGATTTTTTTTTTGCATATTTTTTTGTTTGTTTAGCAAAAAATAAAACTCCCAGCTGTAATTAAATACCACCAAAAGAAAGCTCTATTTGTGGGGGAAAAAATTATAAAAATTTTATTTGGGTACAGTGTTGTATGCCCGCGCAATTGTCATTCAAAATGCATCAGCGCTGAAAGCTGAAAATTGGTCTGGGCAGGAGGGGGGTTTAAGTGCCCAGTAAGCAAGTGGTTAATAATAAAGAATCTTAAGATGGTTTTACGCTATGAGAGCTTCTTCTCTCTTTCTTTCTCTTGCTTATGAGTCATAAAGTGACACAGAACAATCTTCTTGAGTAAAAGCATGTAAAGCGTGCATGAACGATTGCGTTGCACGCATTCAGGCTCACTCATTGATTACTATAGGGCTAAATATGCACAAATCTGCTCAAAAAAGAAGCTCCTGTACTTCTGGCTGCAAATGACAGAGCGCACCATTGTGAACAGGTGCAATCTAAATAAATGGATTTGTCCCTGTCCTGCGTTCTTATGTTCCACATTTGTTGACACAAAGACCATTTATTTGAAAAAGTAAAGAAAAGACTTCCTGGAAAAGGTGAGATATAATGGGAGTACGAGATGTGAAGTTATTGCTTTTACTCTTGTTAGGTCAACATGACTTGTTGTTTGTGACAGCAATCTTCTAACAATAGAAGGTGACTGATAACACATCTAAGTATCGATACAATTTAACCACTTCCGTACCGCACAAATTCTAGCACTCCTCTCCTACATGTAAAAATCATCATTTTTTTGCTAGAAAATTACTCAGAACCCCCAAACATTTTATGTATATATATATATATATATATATATATATGACGGAACCGATCAAAATTACACAAAATTTATAATACAGTAGAATACTAAAACCTAACCTAATTAGCATGAGCTAATTATCTAATCATTGACACAGACTAGTTGTCTGAGAGATAGGACTTTTCAGGGTAAGACTTTGTCTCCTAGCTCACTGATTGACTATTCAATACACATTACCATAAACATAAACACAGGGTTAATTAGCACAAACAACAATGTGTGGAATATTCTTACAAGCCAGACTAGACTCATTTACACAACAGACAGGTGGCTGGAGTTGATGACATTAGCATCTAACAGTTTGTGTCCCAACAGTGTGATTCAGTCTATTGCTAAGATGGCAAATACATATCCAGAGTCTGTGTGTCTTGGGGGGGGGGGTCATGGATCTGAATCCCAGTAACACCACCTCAGGGGTCCCCTGGCATACAGCTCACAAAGAGCACCGTTCCCCCAAATGCGAGGGCCCATAATCGCAAGGCAAGAGGCTCGCATTCTGTCCCCTCCAACAGCCTCTGTCCTGGCTAGGCCTGTCACAATATATATATATATATATATATATATATATATATATATATATATTTTTTTTTTTTTTTTTTTTTTTTTGCTGACACCCTAGAGCAGTAATGGCGAACCTTGGCACCCCAGATGTTTTGGAACTACATTTCCCATGATGCCCATGCACTCTGCAGTGTAGTTGAGCATCATGGGAAATGCAGTTCCAAAACATCTGGGGTGCCAAGGTTCGCCATCACTGCCCTAGGGAATAAAATGGCGGTTGTTGCATCTTTTTATGTCCAATGGTATTTGCGCAGTAATTTTTCAAACATGATTTTTTGGGGAAAAAAACATTTTCATGCATTAAAAAAACAAAACAAAAAAAAACATAAAAAAAAAAATTAGCCCAATTTTTTTGTATAACGTGACAGATGATGTTACGCCAAGTAACTTGATACCTCACATGTCTTTAAAATTGCACAGGCTAGTGCAATGGCTCCAAATTTCAGGACTGAAAAATCTCCTTAGGCGATGCTTTAAAATCTGTTTCAGGTTAAATGTTTAGAGTTACAGAGGAAGTCTTGGGCTCAAATTATTGCTCTCGCTCTAATGTTTACGGTGATACCTCACATGTGTGGTTTGAACGTCACTTACATATGCTGGCGCGACTTACGTATGCGTTTTCTTCTGCGTGTGAGCTCGTGGGGACGGGGGCACTTTAATTGCGTGCTCGGATAAGGGTCTGGTATGGATTTTGGGGGGACCCCTACGCCATTTTTTAAAAAATTTGGTGCAGGGTTCCCCTTAATTTCCATATCAGACCTGAAGGGCCTGGGATAGATTTTAGGCCTGGTAATGGACTGGGATGGGGGGACCCAATGCCGTTTTTTTCAATGAGTTTTATCTATATTGCTATGACCCGACAATTCATTATAGCCGCGATCCGTTTTAAATGACTTTTTTTCCTTTAGAAATGTCATTTTGTGCAGGGACTGTTCTAAGCACGAGAAAAATGTGTCAATTTACAGGCATACTATAGACACCCCCCAGGTACGATATTTAAAGGAATATTACATTTTTATTGTTTCACTTTAAGCATTAAAAATATATCACTGCTCCCAAAAAAAACAGACGTTTAAAAAAAAACAAATGTAATTGATACATGTGCCCTGGGGCAGGACCCGGGTCCCCAAACACTTTTTATATCAATAACTTGCATATAAGCCTTTAAAATTAGCACTTTTGATTTTTCATGTTCGTGTCCCACATACTTTAACGGTGTTCGTGTGTTCTTCCAATTTTTTTGCCTGTTCGGTATGTTCTGGTGCTCAGCTCATCCCTACCGGGTGCACCGATGGGGGTCATTGTGCCGGGAAACATGACTGGATCGCATCCATCTGACAGCCAGCAGTCAGCTTGTCAGATTTACACTGCCACTTCCCTATGACAGAGACCATTAGATGTGATGACTGCAGTTGTTTTTTTTTTTTAAGGTGTTTTCCTCTCTGTTTTCACGTGGTGTCCTAGCCAGCATCACACTTCCTGTATTAGAGCACCCCCTTCTGGATGAAGAAGCACAGGGGCGCAGCTTTGGACAGCAGCATTGTCAGTCTTGGGGGAAGCAAGTGTTAAATGTATTAGAAGATTTAGATACACTAACAAATTGAAGCCAAACTCCAGCTCCCACTTTATAAGCAGTTGCAGCAAACAGTTACTTTTTCTTTTGGAATAAAGGTTTTACATAAATAAATAAAACTGTTTATTAAAAGCACCCTTTACCTCTAACCCTTGTCAGTGGTAAATGGCGTGTCTCCTCCCTGTAACCTATACATCTGTAAGCCCTTGTACACACGGTTGGAGAATCCGTCGGAATGTGTCCTATTGGACCGTTTTGTCGGAAAATACGACTGTGTGTGGTCTGCATCGGACTGTTTCTGTCGGAATATCCGTCGGACCAAATTTTCCAACTTGCTGGAAATATTTTCCGACAAACTGGGCCGGTCGGACATACTCCGATCATGTGTAGAGAATTCCGATCGGACAAAGTGCCACGCATGCTCAGATCAAATTCCTAGACCAAAGCTATTGGCTACTAGCCTGAACGTAGTCCTGTCGTAACGAAATAACGTCATCACGTTCTGAACGATCGGATTTTCCGACAACTTCGTCCGACCGTGTGTATGCAACAGTTTCGGACAAGATCCATCGGACCAAATCCGACAGACAGAATCCGTCGGATTTGGTTGTCGGAATCTCCGACCGTGTGTACAAGGGCTAAGACAGATTGTTCTGTTGAAAAACAATAGATGTACTGGCCAGATCACCACACCAGGTGAAAACAGGTAAGCAATATAATAAATGGTTGTTTTTGGGTTTTAAACCGATTTACGTTTTAACCCTTGAAATGTTTTAGCCTTTGGTAATAACTATTTGAAGAAACTCAGATGTGGTGGGTCCTTTTGTGCCTATATCTTTCGCAGTTGTCCCTATTTTTGGTCTGATGCATTGACTGCTACAAAAATGTACTATTTTACAACCAAGAATATTATATTATACTAAACCTTACATCACACCTCTAAATTATTTCATTTGTTACTTTAAAAAGCCAATATGAAGTGTGATATTTGGGGGTCCGAATCACCACCCAGCTATGTATGGGTAAAACAAACAGTCTTTATTTTCCAAAAAGGCAAACAAAAACAGATTCTTTTCACTCCATCACTTTGGTATGCAAAAACAAAACGTTGGTTCACCGCCAGATAATGCTTGTCCCACAACAGGGTTTAAGGTCCCTGCCTGCTTTAGGGGTTCAGAAAAGTCACAAGAGCCCACCAGCATCTCAGTAGCTAGGTGTTATAGACAGCTGGTGGCTGCTTCTTCTTTTCAGCCTCCTCTCGCATTTAGTTTAACCGTTTCAGGTCCAAGTAACCGTAGTCAGGGATGGAGGCTCTTTCCCATCTAAGATCTCTCTGAGCGTCCTAAACCTGAAAACATTATCAGGACTTCAGTGAAAATCAGTTTGCCCCCTTGTTATCAGATCATCCTGGAACCCCTCATCAGCTGAGAATTCCCAAAGTGGTTCTAAAGGCAGAAGGTAAAAAACCTTCGGAATGTAATTCCCCCCCCCCCCCCCCTACAAGCCTCATCTTGATATAGCGATATTCATGAGAACAGCAGCTATCCTATGTCTCTTTCTCCTCATTGGCTCAACAGCAGCCGGAGCCATTGGTCTGCTCAAGTGCCTCCATGGCAAGAGGCTTGCTATTGGCAGAAGAGGCTTGCTATTGGGGAAGAGCCAGGATCGCCAGTCAGGGACACAAAAAGAAGAGGATCGGGGCTGCTCTGTGCTAAACCATTACACAGAGCAGGTGAGTATACATTTTTTTTATCTTTTTTATTTTAACCTTTAGAATCACTTAAGTACTCCAAATTGCTTCTTGTTGTCCCCTTTAATTTAAAGGGGCCACGACCTAAATAAAGGAGTCACATACCTCCCATCCAGGAGCCATCCTTTGTGTCCTGTACAAAATGTAAAGAAATGTTGAAAAAAAGTCCTTATTGGTTTAACCACTTGCCGACCGGGCCATAGCCGAAAGGCGGCTACAGCGCAGTCGGCTTATTCTGGGAGAGCGGCCATGGACGTCCTCCCAGAACCTTGCTCTTGCGCACCCCATGGATCACGGTAAATGCCCGCTGGTAGCGGCTATTTACCACGTGATCAATCCATCAAATGACGGATCGATCACTTGTAAACAAACCAGCGTCATGTCATGACGCAGGTTCCTCCCTCCCCTCACTGTACTGATCTGTACAGTGTGAGCGGAGAGGAGAGAGATTGTTTGCAGCAGCGCTGTGGGCTGGATCTGTAGTGCCCACAGCGCTGCTCAGTGCCCATACTCTGCAATATTATGCATTACTCTGCCAATACTTTGCAGTACTCTGCCAATACTTTGCAGTACTCTGCCCATACTCTGCAATACTATGCAATAATCTGCAATACTCTGCCAATACTCTGCATTACTCTGCCCATACTCTGCAGTACTCTGCCCATACTCTGCAATACTATGCAATAATCTGCAATACTCTGCCAATACTCTGCATTACTCTGCCCATACTCTGCAGTACTCTGCCCATACTCTGCAATACTCTGCTATAATCTGCAATACTCTGCCAATACTCTGCAATAAATTTTAACAGAATTTTGTTTTTGTTTTTTTTTACCGAATTTACTGTCTTTTTTGATTTATAGCGCAAAAAAAAAAAAAAAAAAACCAGCAGTGATTAAATACCACCAAAACAAAGCTCTATTTGTGTTAAAGTAAGGACAAAAATTTCATATGGGTACAGTGTTGCATGACTGGGTAATTGTCATTCAAAGTGTGAGAGCACCGAAAGCTGAAAATTGGTCTGGTTAGGAAGAGGGTTTAAGTGCCCAGTGGTCAAGGGGTTAAGCATCTATTTTTGGCTTAATAATTGTTGAAGGTCCGGGTAACTCGGGGTAAATCCTTTGATTACATACAGTAATTTGTATTAAGAGGCGGCCCTCTATCATCTCAGAAAGTTGGAAGGTACGTATAGATGAATATTCGCCAAATATTTCTGGACTGCAGTTAGTTAAAAGATAAGCTCATAGGAAAGCATTGGGACTGTGCCAAGCCATTCAACAAGAATAATACACACTTTCAATGTTAACACCTCCGTTAATAGCTTCACAACAGGTTATAAATTCTTCCACACACCAAATAAACTGTTTTGTTAAAATGTGATAACAAAGCAGAGGGATGTTTTGCCAGATGGAAATGCTTAAACGGACTTTATCAACTACCTCTTTTTGCTCCGATTTTGGTTTTATCTCCTCGTTGCACCAGAGAAGTTTTTCCACAGGTAGGACTCTATGGCAAATTCTCCCAATAGAGACCAGTTTTATGTTCTAGTAGGTTATTGCTTTGTTATAATGGATTCTATAACTTGTAATTCAGTGGCTATATGCCTTTATATTGGTTTTAGAGTGTTAATTGCATGTGAGCAGAGGCGTCGCTAGGGGGTGGCTATTGGGGCTATAGCCCCGAGTCTCTTGATGTGGAAAGTGACCCGCCCAGGGCTTCCACTGATTCTGCATTATGGTGAGTGGAACCACTTGCTTACCACTGGTGTGACCCCCCCCCCCCCCACGGGCCTGCAAAAAGGTTGGTGACCACTGCTATGGGCTCTAGTCCCAGATATTTTGCAGACCTAGCAACGCCCCTGCATGTGAGTAAACTTTATCACCAAGATGAGCCAAGAAGCACATATAGACTATAATATGGTTGCTGTAGATGAAACATGTCTGTACTATGTGAGCATAAATGCTGTAATCCAGCCATTTTCAACCAGGGCCCTGAGTTTCCTCCAGAGGTTGCTAAGGGGTTCCTTGAGCTGTTTGACCACCATCTGATGGTGCCTACTAGGGATGAGCTTCGAGTTCGAGTCGAACTCATGTTCTACTCGAACATTGCCTGTTCGCCTGTTCAGCGAACAGTGAACAATTTGGGCTGTTCGCAGCAAATTCGAAAAGCCGGAACACCCTATACAAGTCTATGGGAGAAATCTAAAGTGCTAATTTTAAAGGGTAATATGCAGGTTACTGTCCTAAAAAGTGTTTGGGGACCCGGGTCCTGCCCCAGGGGACATGGATCAATGCAAAAAAAAGTTTTAAAAACGGACGTTTTTTCAGGAGCAGGGATTTTAATAATGATTAAAGTGAAACAATAAAAGTGTAATATTCCTTTAAATTTCATAGCTGGGGGGTATCTATAGTATGCCTGTGAAGGGGCGCATGTTTCTGGTGCTTAGAACTGTCCCTGCACAAAGTGTCATTTGTGCAGGAAAAAAAGTCTTTTAAAATCACTTGCGGCTAAATTGTCGGGTCTCCGTAATACAGAGAACACTCAATGAGTGTTCTCTGTATTAGCCGACAATTCATTCATTCATTGATTAAAAAAAAAAAAAAAAAAAAAGCGTGGGGGTTCCCCTAAATTCAATTACCAGGCCCTTCAGGTCTGACATGGATATTAAGGGGAACCCCGTGTCAAATTAAAAAAAAAAATTGACGTGGGGGTCCCCCCAAATATCCATACCAGACCCTTCAGGTCTGATATGGATATTAAGGGGAACCCCGCATCAAATTTTTTAAAAAAATTGACGTGGGGGTCCCCCTAAAAATCCATATCAGACCCTTTATCCGAGCACGCAACCTGGCAGGCCACAGGAAAAGAGGGGGGGACGAGAGAGCGGCCCCCCCTCCCTCCTGAACCGTACCAGGCCACATACCCTCAACATTGGGAGGATGCTTTGGGGGTCTGTGACCCCTCAAAGCACCTTGTCCCCATGTTGATAAGGACAAGGGCCTCATCCTCACAACCCTGGCCGTTGGTTGTGAGGGTCTGCGGGCGGGGGGCTTATCAGAATCTGGAAGCCCCCTTTAACAAGGGGACCCCCAGATCCCGGCCCCCCCCTGTTTGAAATGGTAAGGGGGTACAAAAGTACCCCTACCATTTCACAAAGAAAGTGTCAAAATGGTTAAATAAGACAAACACACTTTTGAAAAATTCCTTTATTAAAAATGAAAAAAATAAAAAAAGATTCCAGCGGTGCTAATCCACTCTTGCTATCCAGCGACGGATCTCCGGGGTCCAGCGATGGATGATCATATCCAGCGACGGGGGATCTCTCAGTCCAGTGCTGTCCATACATCCTTCTTCTGTCTCCACTCCGGAGACACTGCAGAGAGCCCAGCGCTGACGTTTCTTATATTAGGAGGGCGGGGCCACCCGTCACCTGACCCCGCCCCCTCTGACGCTGGTGAAGGGAGCCAGGGGTTCCCCAGTGACGTGTGGGTGACCCCGCCCCCTCTGATGTAACGGAAACCGATCAGAGGGGGCGGGGTCACCCACACGTCACTGGGGAACCCCTGGCTTCCCTCTCCAGCATCAGAGGGGCGGGGTCAGGTGACGGGTGGCCCTGCCCTCCTAATATAAGAAACGTCAGCGCTGGGATCTCTGCAGTGCCTCCGGAGTGGAGACAGAAGAAGGATGTATGGACAGCACTGGACTGAGAGATCCCCCGTCGCTGGATATGATCATCCATCGCTGGACCCCGGAGATCCGTCGCTGGATAGCAAGAGTGGATTTGCACAGCTGGAATCCTTTTTTTATTTTTTTCATTTTTAATAAAGGAATTTTTCAAAAGTGTGTTTGTCTTATTTAACCATTTTGACACTTTCTTTGTGAAATGGTAGGGGTACTTTTGTACCCCCTTACCATTTCAAACAGGGGGGGGCCGGGATCTGGGGGTCCCCTTGTTAAAGGGGGCTTCCAGATTCTGATAAGCCCCCGCCCGCAGACCCTCACAACCAACGGCCAGGGTTGTGAGGATGAGGCCCTTGTCCTTATCAACATGGGGACAAGGTGCTTTGAAGGGTCACAGACCCCCAAAGCATCCTCCCAATGTTGAGGGTATGTGGCCTGGTACGGTTCAGGAGGGAGGGGGGCCGCTCTCTCGTCCCCCCCTCTTTTCCTGCGGCCTGCCAGGTTGCGTGCTCGGATAAAGGGTCTGATATGGATTTTTAGGGGGACCCCCACGTCAATTTTTTTAAAAAAATTTGATGCGGGGTTCCCCTTAATATCCATATCAGACCTGAAGGGTCTGGTATGGATATTTGGGGGGACCCCCACGTCAATTTTTTTTTTTAATTTGACACGGGGTTCCCCTTAATATCCATGTCAGACCTGAAGGGCCTGGTAATTGAATTTAGGGGAACCCCCACGCTTTTTTTTTTTTTTTAATCAATGAATGAATGAATTGTCGGCTAATACAGAGAACACTCATTGAGTGTTCTCTGTATTACGGAGACCCGACAATTTAGCCGCAAGTGATTTTAAAAGACTTTTTTTCCTGCACAAATGACACTTTGTGCAGGGACAGTTCTAAGCACCAGAAACATGCGCCCCTTCACAGGCATACTATAGATACCCCCCAGCTACGAAATTTAAAGGAATATTACACTTTTATTGTTTCACTTTAATCATTATTAAAATCACTGCTCCTGAAAAAACGGCCGTTTTTAAAACTTTTTTTTGCATTGATCCATGTCCCCTGGGGCAGGACCCAGGTCCCCAAACACTTTTTAGGACAGTAACCTGCATATTACCCTTTAAAATGAGCACTTTAGATTGTGAACGTTCGAGTCCCATAGACTTTAATAGGGTTCTAAAGTTCACACGAAGTTTAGGTCTGTTCGCAGGTTCTGGTGCGAACCGAACAGGGGGGTGTTCGGCTCATCCCTAGTGCCTACATAGTTTAGAGGCCAAAGCCACTTGGTAGAGCCAGCTGCAGGACACTAGTTATCTTTTTAGCTGTCTGCAAGGAGGTAATTCTGACCACCACTGTAAAGAGCGCATTCTACCAACTGACCACCAATGTAAGGGGCATTTGTCCCACCAACCTCCAAGGTAAGGGACATTCTACCAACCAACCACCAATGCAAGGGGCATTCTTTCTACTGGCCACCAATGTAAGGGACATTCTTCCAACTGGCCACCAGTGGAAGGGGAATTTGTCCCACTGACCTCAAATGAATTGGCCTTAGCATACATGGTTTCCGTGAGACCTGCACATTTTTCAGGGGTTCCTCTGGGGTAAAAAAGGTTGAGAAAGGCTGGTATTATGTTATTTTTTTTAAAGTTTGATACACTATTGTACAGAAATTCTATAGACGAAGAAAATAAAGCAAATACACCTATAAAGTGATGCCCAAGTAGAAGGTATGATATTAATTAATATCATACCCTCTACTTGGACGTCATTTTATATGTTTATTTGCTTTATTTCCTTAGTTTATTATATGTTTTGTTCTTACATATGTAGTGCTCACCCCTGCGGGGGATGCTGAATAGCTGCCCAAAGTTCTTTTCCCAGTAATTGCCCCTCAACCAAGCACATAATCACTCCTTCAGCACAAAAAAAAAAAACAGTCTAGGATATGTTTTTCTGACGTGTTATTGCAGAGCTGGAACTTGGATAGGTTCAGGGTAACTGTGGGATACTTCAGTAACTTTTAGCAGTGAGCTTGTGGACACTAAACTTCATCTAAGTAAGGTGAGCAAGGGTCCTTGCTTGCAGCAAATATTAGACCAAGCTTTTCAGGAACAATTAATTAGAACTGACTCTATAGCAATAGATTTAGCGGCAGCAATAATATGAGAAAACGTTTGTGCAGTTGGTTTTGCACAGAGTGGCTCCCGGTCCTCCTCTTCTGGGGACCCTCCATAGCGCTCTTGACTCCTCCTCTTCTCGAATGTCCTGCCGAAGACACGTTCTCCAAAGGGAAACCTGTGTGGGTGCTGCTCCCGTGTCCTGCTGCTGCGTCCATAGACGTAGACAACAGGACTTGGCTGCGCCCCCGCCGCCTGCATCATTGGGTTTGATTGACGGCGGTGGGAGCCAATGGTTACGCTGCTGTCAATCTATCCAATCAGGACACGAGACACCGGCCAGAGCTGGTGTGCTCAATCCTGTCATGGGAATTACAGGGCTCAGGTATAAGGGGGCTCGGGGGCGCTGCTGAAGCACAGGAGGTTTTTTCATCTTAATGCATAGAATGCATTAAGGTGAAACACGGCGAGGGTTTACAACCCCTTTAAGGTTCTGAACAGAGTCCTTGTACACGCATTTAATCAATGGACTGAGCTCTTCAGGACACAAGACACAATGCCCCCTTTGAACAAAACTGACCCTAGCACCAGAGGGAAGGCAGTAGCACACAATTTCAAGGATCTCTCACACCAGCCTGTGCTCAATAATATCCTTGGATAGTTGGCTGCCTCCTTCCAATACCTTCAATATCTTCCAGACACTTTTACAGCAGTAGCGGCCCATCCATAAGGGGCACACGGGCACATGGGCACTGTCCCCCCCCCCCCCCCAGCTAAAAAAAAGTTTACTTGAAGAGTGTCCAGGCGTCGGACATACTGCAGTGTATCATTTGTGTCAGTGGGAAGAATAGTGCCCCCTCCCTGGTGTCATTGGGAGGAATTTTGCCTCATTGTTGGTGCCATTGAGAGATATTTTGCCTAACTGTTGATGGAGGAATATTGCTCGATCGTTGGTGTCAGTGGGAGGAATAGTGCCCCATGCTTGGTGTCATTGGGAGGAGTTATGTTCCCTTGTTGGTGTTATTGAGAGATACTGTGCACCATTGTTGGTGTCATTGGGTGGAATTGTGCCCTTCACTGGTGTCATTGCCCAATTGTTGGTGTCAATAGGAGGAAACATGCCCAATTGTTGGCGTCAGTGGATGAAACAGTGCCCCAAGTATAAAGGCAAGCAAATTTCCCAATGTTGCCGCAGTTTGGAGACCACTGATATAGAGCATATCAATACAGATTCTAACACTGATCTTGTTTTTTACTGCTTTCCCTAGGGTTTATATTCCACCCAACTGTCTGAATATGTTGCTCCTCATCTTGATTCTTCTAAGCTTTGCCACTTATACCTCTTGCCAAAATAACCCCCAGCTCTCCTACACTTGCCGGATTGCCAGGAAACCAGAATGCAATAAAGTCCATTTTGTCCCCGGTTACCATGTTCTTGGTCAAGGCTTTGACATTGTTACCATGAAGCAAACAAGGGCTCAACTACTAGATCTCCAGAAGTTGTCTACAAGGGATGACTCTTGCATTGTCTGTTACAACCCCTATGTCACCAAGCCTTGGCAAAAGCTTCCCCTTGTGATGGTGGACTGGAGGCCCCAGTCATACTGTTCCAGAACGATCAGCAGTGATATCTCCCAATCTTTTACATCGCTGGCTGAGGTCGCTGCATCTGAGGTGAAGAATGACTGGGAAGCTGGCCTGGAGCTCCACTTCCACGGGGTAGATTCCAAGCTAATAATGGCTGGATCTCAGTCCCAAGTGGCACAGTTTGGTAGGAGTAAAACCAGCACAGACCGTTATACCTTCATCAAGCATCATCTGAGTTGTGTTTATTATAGGTACGTCATCTAATATAACAAATTGCATCCTTATAAAACCTGTAAAGTTAAAAATGTTCATGATTTCTTAAGAGTGAAAGCTTAGATGGCCTAACAAAATAAAGAAAAATTAGTTCCCTGTGCTTGAAATGATCTAATACTTATATTTACAGATTCTGTGGGGGGTGGGGGGGTAGTTCATCTGTCAATAGCTCCCCGTAGCTTGACAATGCCGCAGTCCAAGGGGGGCTCTTTTGCTTCTCCATAGTGGAACCATCCTAAGACATAAAATGTGTTACTGACTGGATCACCATTCACCAGGTGAAATTATAGGAAAAAGAGAAAAAACAGAAAACCAATTTTTGGATTTTATAGGTGCAACAGCACATTAATAAGCTGAACACTGTTGTCTCCTCTCTCAGTCAGGTACCTCTGTATTGTGCATGATAGTAAAGCTTAGTTGGTTTACAGCAGTGGTTCTCAACCTCAGTCCACAAGCAGGACTGGACTGGGACAAAAAATTTGGCCCTGGACTTCATCCAGACCAGCCCAATTTAATTTTGCAAACACGCACAAAAACAGTATATAAACTATACGCAATTGCGCAAAAAACATAAGTAAAAACAGTCCACTATTGGGCATAGCCACACCAGTGCCCATTAATGCAGCCTGATCAGTGCCCATCAGTGCAGCCACACCAGTGCCCATTAATGCAGCCTGATTAGTGCCCATCAGCACAGCCACACCAGTGCCCATTAATGCAGCCTGATCAGTGTCTATCAGCGCAGCCACACCAGTGCCCATTAGTGCAGCCACACCAGTGCCCATTAATGCAGCTTCACCAGTGCCCATTAATGCAGCCTGATCAGTGCCGATTAGCACAGCCACACCAGTGCCTGCCTATTAATGAAACCTGATCAGAGCCCATCAGCGCAGCCACACCAGTGCCCATTAATGCAGTCTGATCAGTGCCCATCAGCGCAGCCACACCAGTGCCCATTAATTCAGCCACACCAGTGCCCATTATTGCAGCCTCACCAGTGCCCATTAATGCAGCCTGATCAATGCCCATCGGGGCAGCCACACCAGTGCCCATTAATGCAGCCTGATCAATGCCCATCAGGGCAGCCACACCAGTACCACTTAATGCAGCCTGATCAGTGCCCATTAATGCAGCTTGATCAGTGCCCATCAGCGCAGCCACACCAGTGCCCATTAATGCAGCCTCAGCAGTGCCCGTTAATGCAGCCTCAGCAGTGCCCATCAGGGCAGCCACACCAGTGCCCATTAGTGCAGCCACACCAGTGCCCATTAATGCAGCTTCACCAGTGGCCATTAATGCAGCCTGATCAGTGCCCATCAGCGCAGCCACACCAGTGCCCATTAATGCAGTCTGATCAGTGCCCATCAGCGCAGCCACACCAGTGCCCATTAATTCAGCCACACCAGTGCCCATTAATGCAGCCACACCAGTGCCCATTATTGCAGCGACACCAGTGCCCATTAATGCAGCCTGATCTATGCCCATCAGGGCAGCCACACCAGTGCCATTAATGCAGCCTGATCAGTGCCCATCAGCAAAACCACACCAGTGCCCATTAATGCAGCTTGATCAGTGACCATTAACACAGCTTGATCAGTGACCATCAGCGCAGCCACACCAGTGCCCATTAATGCAGCTTAATCAGTGACCATTAACACAGCTTGATCAGTGACCATCAGCGCAGCCACACCAGTGCCCAATAATGCAGCCTGATCAGGGCCCATCAGGGCAGCCACACTAGTGCCCATTAATGCAGCCTGATCAGTGCCCATCAGCACAGCCACACCAGTGCCCATTAATGCAGCTTGATCAGTGCCTATCAGTGCAGCCTCACCAGTGCCCATTAATGCAGCCTGATCAGTGCCCATCAGCGAAGCCACATCGGTGCCCATCGGCGCAGCCTCATAAGTGCCCATCAATGTTAATCCCCCCAGGTACCTGATCTGCACAGCTTCTTCTACCTAGGTCCTGGTTGCAGTGCTTGTCCTGCAGAGGGTTTCTCAGGAGCACTGCTGGAACACTGGTCCTCTCCCTTCCTCCTGGGCACTAGTGATGGACGAACTTCCGACGGGACGTTTCGCGAACGCGAAACGCGAACGGACACAAACGTTCGCGAAAACGACCGTTCGCCGCGGGCTCCATTGACTTCAATGGGAGGCGAATTTCGCAAACCTTTAGGTCGAATTTGCGGCCACGGGGTAATTATTAGGGGGTAGCACGTAGTCCCACCACCTGGACAATAGCATAATACATGTATGAGGTGAATTTGGGATCGATAACTACAAGCATTTTTTTTTTATTTGGGAAATTGTTCTGACAATTCAGGACTATGGAGCTAATGAAGGCAATGGAGGAGAGGGAAGGTCAGGGACCAGGGTAGGCAAACAAGAGGGTGCAGGAGATACAGAGCACTGACAGCAGCACCGTAATACAGAGCACTGACATCAGCACCGTGACATACAGCGCTGACAGCAGCTCCGTGACATACAGCGCTGACAGCAGCTCCGTGACATACAGCGCTGACAGCAGCTCCGTGACATACAGCGCTGACAGCAGCTCCGTGACATACAGCGCTGACAGCAGCTCCGTGACATACAGCGCTGACAGCAGCACCGTGACATACAGCGCTGACAGCAGCTCCGTGACATACAGCGCTGACAGCAGCTCCGTGACATACAGCGCTGACAGCAGCTCCGTGACATACAGCACTGACAGCAGCTCCGTGACATACAGCGCTGACAGCAGCTCCGTGACATACAGCGCTGACAGCAGCACCGTGACATACAGCGCTGACAGCAGCTCCGTGACATACAGCGCTGACAGCAGCTCCGTGACATACAGCGCTGACAGCAGCTCCGTGACATACAGCGCTGACAGCAGCTCCGTGACATACAGCGCTGACAGCAGCTCCGTGACATACAGCGCTGACAGCAGCTCCGTGACATACAGCGCTGACAGCAGCTCCGTGACATACAGCGCTGACAGCAGCTCCGTGACATACAGCGCTGACAGCAGCTCCGTGACATACAGCGCTGACAGCAGCACCGTAAGCAGCCCCAGGAGGAAGTCAGCACAGCACAGGGATGGTGTGATCCCCTCATAATAAGAACCCCCAGGAGGAAGTCAGCACAGCACAGGGATGGTGGGAGCCCCTCATAATAAGAACACCCAGGAGGAAGTCAGCACAGCACAGGGATGGTGGGAACCCCTCATAATAAGCAGCCCCAGTAGAAATATGACACCGCTCAACCTCTTCAAAGAGGAGGGTAGGGGCATATAGTACGGTGTGCTTTTTTGGGTCAGGGAAGTGAGCCAAATGAATTAAGAAGGTCTGTGTGCTTGATTCCAAAAATTGTTTATAGACATATACATGGTCTACTGATCACATGTGTTGAATTCCTCCGAGATCCATGCCTCATTCATTTTTAGAAATGTGAGGTAGTTAACACTGTGGTGAGCTAGGCGAGTACGCTTATCGGTCACAATCCCCCCTGCTGCGCTGAACGTCCTTTCGGACAGGACACTGGATGAGGGGCAAGCCAACAGTTCGATTGCAAATTGGGCAAGCTCTGGCCAGAGGTCAAGCCTGCCCACCCAGTAGTCTAGGGGTTCATCACTCCTCAGAGCGTCCACATCGGCCGTTAACCCAATGTAGTCGGACACCTGACGGTCTAGGCGTTCCCTGATGCTGGATCCGGATGACACCTGTCGATGGGTCGGCTGAAAGAATGACCTCATATCCGAAGTCACCAACACATCTTCAAACCGGCCTCTTCTTGCAGGCGCTGTTGGATTGGTACCCGCAAATCCTTCTCTGGGAGTGGGAATTGCTCCTCTGCCAGCGCACGCAAAAGCAGAATGCAGCATTTCTCGAAGCAAGGCCTGGAAGTGCTGCATTCTGACAGCCCTCTGCGACGGCGGTAACATTTCCGCCATTTTGTGTTTGTACCGGGGGTCTAAGTACGTTGCCACCCAGTACTGGTCCTTGACCCTCATGCTTTTTATACGGGGGTCCCTATTAAAACACTGGAGCATGAAGGCCCCCATTTGCACTAAAGTGGAAGCGGTGTGGTGGCCTGGCTCCTGCTCATCATCCAGGATAATGTCGTCCTCTTCATTCTCCTCTCCCCATCCTCGCACAACAGGGATCCCAGAAAGGTTTAAAGCATGCTCTTCTTGCTCCTGCTCATCCGCCCCGGCACCATCCTCCTCTGACTCCTCATCAGACTCCTGTTGTTGACTTGTCTCAGATAGAGTAGCCCCCCCTGGGAATTCATCCAGCATTGCGACTTCCTCATCTTCCCGCTCCTGCTCCTCCACAGCCTGATCAATGACACGACGCAATGCACGCTCCAGAAAGAAGGCATAAGGTACCATGTCACTGATGGCGCCATGGCTGCGACTGACCAGTTTGGTGATCTCCTCAAATGGCCGCAGAAGTCTGCATGTGTCGCGCATGAGCAGCCACTGGCGCGGTGAAAAAAAACCCAGCTCCCCAGAACCGTTTCTTTCGCAGAGTTCATACAGGTAGACGTTAACTGCACGTTTCTGCTGGAGCAGCCTATCAAGCATATAGAAGGTTGAGTTCCATCGCGTCGGGCAATCGCAAATAAGACGTCTGACCGGCAGATGGTGTCGCCGCTGAATGTCAGCAAGGCGAGCCATGGCCGTGTAAGATCTTCTGAAATGGGCCGAGATTTTCCTTGCCTGCCGCAAGATGTCCTGGACCCCAGGGTATTTGACAAGGAATCGCTGCACGACCAAGTTTAAGACGTGTGCCATGCACGGCACGTGCGTGATTTTGCCCTGTTTCAATGCGCTAAGCAGATTGGCACCGTTGTCACACACCACTTTACCAACTGTCAAATTGAGCGGTGTTAGCCACTCATCTGCCTGTGAACGCAAAGCTGAAAGGAGTGCCGGGCCAGTGTGGCTCTTTGCTTCCAGGCACAACAGACGCAGCACGGCATGGCAACGTCTCACCTGGCATGTGGAATAGGTTCTGGGGAGCTTGGGCGGTGCAGTGGAAGAGACGCTAGCAGCGGAAAAGGAGGAGGCAGCTGAGGAGGAGAGGGAGGAGGATGGAGTAGGAGGAGGAGAAGAAGAGTCAGGCCTGCATGCAATCCGTGGCGGTAAAACCAAATCTACACGGGTGCCACGGGTTACATGCTTGACGGCCGTCAGAAGGTTCACCCAGTGGGCAGTAAAACTGATATACCTTCCCTGCCCGTGTTTGCTAGACCACGTGTCTGTGGTCAGATGTATCTTGGCACCGACACTGTGTGCCAGAGATACATTCACTTGCCGCTGAACATGGCCATATAGCTCTGGGATGCCCTTCTCTGAGAAATACTTCCTTCCTGGGACCTTCCATTGTGGTGTTCCAATGGCCACAAATTTGCGAAAGGCCTCCGAGTCCACCAGTTTATATGGCAGTAGTTGGCGGGCTATGAGTTCTGACAAGCCAGCCGCCAACCGTTGGGCAAGAGGGTTATCCGGCGTCATCATTTTTTTACGCTCAAACATTAGGCCCACGGAAGCCTGCCTTTTTGCAGAAAAATGTGAGCTTGGCGTGATGGAAGGTGGAGTGGAGGACAATTGTGAGGAGAGAGGAGAAGGAGAAGTAGAAGACGAGGCTGGACGGTGAGAGCCTGCAGTGTGGCTTTGTGTGTTCCGTTGCTCCCACTGGGCTCGGTGATGGCTGCTCATGTGCCTTCTTAAGGCGGTCGTCCCTAGGTGAGTATTGGGCTTACCGCGACTAACGCGTTGACTGCAAAGATTGCAGATGGCAACGCTATTGTCAGCAGCGGACACGTTAAAAAAAGCCCACACTGCGGAGCCATGTGCCGGTGTCCTGGGAGCGCCAGATGTGACCGTACATGGTCGATGACTCGCTCCTGATACATTTGCAGTCTGCTTTGTCCCTGCTGTGCAATGTAAGTCATTGCTGCTTCTCCTCCCTATCTGCTGGTCCATATCTCCCTCTGAACTCCCCTCCTCTTCCTCTCTTGTGGGCACCCACGTGACATCACTAGACACGTCATCATCAACGTCACCTTCCCCACCGCTATAAGTAGAGTAGGCAGCAACACCGGGGACCAACCTCCTCCTTGGGCTGATCTGGGTACTGGCGTCAGACTGCTGAGTAGCGCTTGTTGCTACCTCCTCTTCCTGATCCAATACCAAGAGTGGCTGCGCATCAGAAATGTCCTCTTGATATGGATCGGAAAATAATTCCAGTGACTCAAGCGGAAGGTATGTGGTGGTGGTGGTGGTGGTCGTGTTGTTGGTGGTAGTGTCTTTGGGGGTGCACATAGCAGAGAGTGAAGAAGAGGGTGCAGATCGAGAGGATGAGGAGGGTGCAGAAGAGTAAGGCTGAGCGAGCCACTCAACCAAGTCTGGTGCATCCTTTAAAGTAATTGAACGCACCTTCTGCAACTTCCCACTTTGGCTCAAGCCTGTTGCTCCTGCCCTACCCCTACCACCCCTGCGGAAGGGCCTGCCTCTTCCTCTGCATGTCATTTTTTAAATGACCCTGTGACAAAACTCTTAGTCCCTATACCGCTGAAGGACTGCTGCAGTATAGGTGAGCGGTCAGCAGTGGTGCACGTCAACCCTATCTATTGTGGACCGATAGCGGTCCTTACAGAACAGCAGACTGTACCGCACTCAAGCCTATGTACCGTAGCACCCTATACCAAGTTACCAGTCCTTATAAGAACTTTTGTGGACCAAGCAGGTTGTGTATTAGTGTTTAGCAGACTGTACGTCAGTCCCTATACCGCTGAAGGACTGCTGCAGTATAGGGCAGCGGTCAGCAGTGGTGCACGTCAACCCTATCTATTGTGGACCGATAGCGGTCCTTACAGAACAGCAGACTGTACCGCACTCAAGCCTATGTACCGTAGCACCCTATACCAAGTTACCAGTCCTTATAAGAACTTTTGTGGACCAAGCAGGTTGTGTATTAGTGTTTAGCAGACTGTACGTCAGTCCCTATACCGCTGAAGGACTGCTGCAGTATAGGGCAGCGGTCAGCAGTGGTGCACGTCAACCCTATCTATTGTGGACCGATAGCGGTCCTTACAGAACAGCAGACTGTACCGCACTCAAGCCTATGTACCGTAGCACCCTATACCAAGTTACCAGTCCTTATAAGAACTTTTGTGGACCAAGCAGGTTGTGTATTAGTGTTTAGCAGACTGTACGTCAGTCCCTATACCGCTGAAGGACTGCTGCAGTATAGGGCAGCGGTCAGCAGTGGTGCACGTCAACCCTATCTATTGTGGACCGATAGCGGTCCTTACAGAACAGCAGACTGTACCGCACTCAAGCCTATGTACCGTAGCACCCTATACCAAGTTACCAGTCCTTATAAGAACTTTTGTGGAACAAGCAGGTTGTGTGTTAGTGATTAGCAGACTGTACGTCAGTCCCTATACCGCTGAAGGACTGCTGCAGTATAGGTGAGCGGTCAGCAGTGGTGCACGTCAACCCTATCTATTGTGGACCGATAGCGGTCCTTACAGAACAGCAGACTGTACCGCACTCAAGCCTATGTACCGTAGCACCCTATACCAAGTTACCAGTCCTTATAAGAACTTTTGTGGACCAAGCAGGTTGTGTATTAGTGTTTAGCAGACTGTACGTCAGTCCCTATACCGCTGAAGGACTGCTGCAGTATAGGGCAGCGGTCAGCAGTGGTGCACGTCAACCCTATCTATTGTGGACCGATAGCGGTCCTTACAGAACAGCAGACTGTACCGCACTCAAGCCTATGTACCGTAGCACCCTATACCAAGTTACCAGTCCTTATAAGAACTTTTGTGGACCAAGCAGGTTGTGTATTAGTGTTTAGCAGACTGTACGTCAGTCCCTATACCGCTGAAGGACTGCTGCAGTATAGGGCAGCGGTCAGCAGTGGTGCACGTCAACCCTATCTATTGTGGACCGATAGCGGTCCTTACAGAACAGCAGACTGTACCGCACTCAAGCCTATGTACCGTAGCACCCTATACCAAGTTACCAGTCCTTATAAGAACTTTTGTGGACCAAGCAGGTTGTGTATTAGTGTTTAGCAGACTGTACGTCAGTCCCTATACCGCTGAAGGACTGCTGCAGTATAGGGCAGCGGTCAGCAGTGGTGCACGTCAACCCTATCTATTGTGGACCGATAGCGGTCCTTACAGAACAGCAGACTGTACCGCACTCAAGCCTATGTACCGTAGCACCCTATACCAAGTTACCAGTCCTTATAAGAACTTTTGTGGAACAAGCAGGTTGTGTGTTAGTGATTAGCAGACTGTACGTCAGTCCCTATACCAATGAAGGACTGCTGCAGTATAGGGCAGCGGTCAGCAGTAGTGCACGGCAACCCTATGTATTGTGGACCGATAGCGGTCCTTACAGAACAGCAGACTGTAACGCACTCAGGCCTATGTACCGTAGCACCCTATACCAAGTTACCAGTCCTTATAAGAACTTTTGTGGACCAAGCAGGTTGTGTGTTAGTGATTAGCAGACTGTACGTCAGTCCCTATACCAATGAAGGACTGCTGCAGTATAGGGCAGCGGTCAGCAGTAGTGCACGGCAACCCTATGTATTGTGGACCGATAGCGGTCCTTACAGAACAGCAGACTGTACTGCACTCAGGCCTATGTACCGTAGCACCCTATACCAAGTTACCAGTCCTTATAAAAACTTTTGTGGACCAAGCAGGTTGTGTGTTAGTGTTTAGCAGACTGTGCGTCAGTCCCTATACCGCTGAAGGACTGCTGCAGTATAGGGCAGCGGTCAGCAGTAGTGCACGGCAACCCTATGTATTGTGGACCGATAGCGGTCCTTACAGAACAGCAGACTGTAACGCACTCAGGCCTATGTACCGTAGCACCCTATACCAAGTTACCAGTCCTTATAAGAACTTTTGTGGACCAAGCAGGTTGTGTGTTAGTGATTAGCAGACTGTACGTCAGTCCCTATACCAATGAAGGACTGCTGCAGTATAGGGCAGCGGTCAGCAGTAGTGCACGGCAACCCTATGTATTGTGGACCGATAGCGGTCCTTACAGAACAGCAGACTGTACTGCACTCAGGCCTATGTACCGTAGCACCCTATACCAAGTTACCAGTCCTTATAAGAACTTTTGTGGACCAAGCAGGTTGTGTGTTAGTGATTAGCAGACTGTACGTCAGTCCCTATACCAATGAAGGACTGCTGCAGTATAGGGCAGCGGTCAGCAGTAGTGCACGGCAACCCTATGTATTGTGGACCGATAGCGGTCCTTACAGAACAGCAGACTGTACTGCACTCAGGCCTATGTACCGTAGCACCCTATACCAAGTTACCAGTCCTTATAAGAACTTTTGTGGACCAAGCAGGTTGTGTATTAGTGTTTAGCAGACTGTGCGTCAGTCCCTATACCGCTGAAGGACTGCTGCAGTATAGGGCAGCGGTCAGCAGTAGTGCACGGCAACCCTATGTATTGTGGACCGATAGCGGTCCTTACAGAACAGCAGACTGTACCGCACCCAAGCCTATGTACCGTAGCACCCTAGACAGACCAAGTTACCAGTCCTGATAAAGAGCTTTGTGGAACAAGTGAGTTGTGAATGATTAGCAGACTGCAGCAGAAGGGCAGCAGTCAAGTATAATATTCTTTCTATATTTGGAAGAAAGAATATTATACGTGTACAAGCCTATTACCGTACCACTGATACCAGTCCTGAAAAGAACCTTTGTGGAACTAATAGTAACAGCAAGTCTTTAAAATTATCCTCACTGCCTGACACACTGCTTCCTGCCTGTCCCTATACAAATTGGCAAAAAAGAGTAGGCTGGAACGATTAGCTGGAACAGCTCTTTTGTGGACCTGATAGTAACAGCTAATGATGATGATGATGATGATGATGAAGAAAGACTAATCTGGCTGAGCTGTCCCTAAAATAGCAGCATACAGCGCTCTGTCCCTTTATCTAAACTGACAAAAGAAACTCAGGCTGCTGACCTAACACCTATACCAGTCCTGAAAAGAACTTTTGTGTACCAAATAGCTAGCGTTTTCTCTGTCCCTACTCCACACAGGATCCTTTCCCTACAGTGACAGAAGAAAGAATGTAAAATGGCCACCGGATCGGGTGTATTTATAGGTTAGGGGGAATGTCCAAGTGTCCATGAGCTGTCATGTCTCAATTGGTTGTCCTGTAACACATGATAAACGTGTCACGAAAGGTTAAAGTTCTTGTATACATTAAACACGTAAGTCCGCCGGGGCGAACGACGGAAAAAGGCGTTCGAACCCGCGGACGGCGAAAGTCGGAAATTCGCCGCGAAACGACCGCCGGGCGAACCGTTCGGCCATCACTACTGGGCACCACAGAGCTGGATAACTAGGGCTGGAGGAAACTGGGGGGGGAGTGAGTGGAGCAGACGGAGACTCCCAAATTCTGTCCACCAATCAGCTAATCTCCCAACTCCCGCTGTGTAGCTGTTTAGAAAAAAAAACTTCTCCAGGTCTCCCCTGTATTTAGTGGGGGCCAGGGGACAGAAAGCGGACTAGTTCATCAGTTTAGTCTTTAGGCGGATTAATCTGCAGCAGTGCTCCCAGCTGGCTTCAGTGTACTGATATAGCACAGGCCATCCTTCAACGGTGTAGTGCACTGCTGTACATTAATCCACCAAAAGCTGAAAGTGATGAAATAGTCTGCTTTCTGTCCCCCAGCTCCTATTGTACACAGGGGGGGCCGGAGAAGTTTTTTTTGCAAAATAGCTGTAAAAGCTGGAGATTAGCTTATTGGTGGACAGGGTTTGGGAGTCCCCACCTGCTCTACCTTTGCTGCCACTGAAACCGTCCCACTGAGCCATCGGCCCACCAGGAATTTCCCAGTAGTCCTGATGGGCAGTACATTCCTGTCCACAAGTACCCCCAACAAGCCATGTTTTGGGAATTTCTCTTAGATAAAATAGCTGTCCAAAATACCAAGCCATTGACTCTGATTGAAAGCACCCGTGCAAGATAAAGGAAAACCTGCAAACATGGCCTGTTAGGGGTACTTGAGGACTGAGGTTGAGAACCACTGAATTACAGCACTTCCCTTTCCTATTTCAGTCTTCAGAATGTTAGAGAAGGAACTACAGGAAGACACAGATAACACAGATCAGCAATGCATTACCTAGATGGCCATAGGTTCTCCTAGTACCTATTGGAGCAAACCTTGGCCATGTTGATTAAATAATATGGTTAGCATCCAAAAGGCTTTCCCCATACAAAGTGCCAGAATGCTACATTATAATGGTAAGAACAATGAGTTCACGTTTTTATTCATTTTAAATTTGTCCCTTTGCCAGCTTCCGCCTTTCATACCTTCTTTTTTTGAGCGAGAATCTGAAACAGGCCTTGAAGTCTCTACCACCAATTTATGATGCCAGCACTCAAGCCGACTATAGAAGTCTAATTAACATCTATGGAACACATTATATCAGCCAAGCAGATGTAGGGGGCCAAGTGCTAGTGGTCAATGCCATCAGAACGTGTCAAGTCTCCATGGATGGCTTGTCTGTGGATGAGTTGAAGGATTGTCTGAACATTGAGGCTTCAGTTGCTGTCAGTGGGAAAGCTGAAGCAAGTGCAAGGGCTAGTGCCTGCAAGGAACTAAGCCAAAAATCCAACCTGGGGGAGAGCTTCTACCAGACTTTCGATGAGAGGAATTGGGAGGTAAGTTGTTACATACTGTATGTATAGGTTTTCTTTGTCTATTCATGATGCATATTATTAAGGCTGTATTTTGACTTCCTGCCCCAAAGATGACATCTTGTTGCGCCTTAATCAACTGGTTAGGCTTAGTATCACACCAACAAGATAAGGCATCATAGACACACAAGGTAATCCAAACCCACAGGGAATGAAAGAGGCATTGTGCCAACTTAGTCTACTTTAGTACATTGAGAATAAACAACTAGAGGAATAGGAATATTGCCTACTGTCTATTGTCTTTCCTATTAGTTTAGTTCTAGGTATACAGAGCCAGAGTGGGGGAACCGTAATGCTGCATACACACGATCGGAGATTCCGACAATGAAATCCATGGATTTATTTCCGATGGATGTTGGCTCAAACTTGTCTTGCATACACACGGTCGCACAAATGTTGTCGGAAATTCCAATCACCAAGAACGCGGTGACGTACAACACATACGACGAGCCAAGAAAAATTAAGTTCAATAGCCAATGCGGCTCTTCTGCTTGATTCCGAACATGCGTGGAATTTTGTGTGTCGGAATTGTGTACACACGATTGGAATTTAGGACAACAGGTTTTGTTCATCCAGCTTTCAAATTTCCATAAACATGCTCACATCGAACATTGGTTGTCGGAAAATCCGATCGTGTGTACGCAGCATAAGTGTACAATAGAATAGTCCACCAATGAAAACACACAGCTTGTAGAGGGGAAACAATGAGGACCCAACCAGATTGCCTCTGTACAACGCTATCATGATTGAGGTCCAAACTAGATTGCCTTTGTGTAGTGCTAAAATAAATGAGTAGCCAACCAGATTACCTTTGTACAACCCTATCTATAATGAGGACCCAACAAGATTGCCTTTGTACAGCTCTATTAAAAATGAGTAGAGATGTGCATGACAGAAAATGTTGTTTTGTTTCCAAATTGTTCTTTAAGTTAATATTTTTTTTTTATAAATGTATGTTATTATTTTATTTTTACACTGTTTCTGTCACAAGGAAAGTAAACAACCCTTGTGAAAGCAATAGGCATGTAATAGGTATAAGACCCCCAAATCCCTCATCTGCCCTTTGAAAGCATTCAAAACACCAAAATCAACATTTTTTAATACTTTTGATTTTCAAAAAATGACACCATTGACATCCGGGTAAACTGGAAGTGATGTCATGTCATTGTTTTCAGTTTACTATAGTGGACACCCGATCAAAGCCAATTCTGGCTTTGTATGGGTCTCCAACTAGCTGGTGGACATACCAGCTAGTAGTTTGGGTCTCCTAGTGGGACAGGAGAGCCTGAGAGAGCCACGGAAGGTGACAGGAAGGGGGGGAGACGTCCCGCTGCTTGTAATAGCAATCAAGCAGCTATTTAGCTGCTCCGATTGCTATTACAAGAGAGACAACTGTTGACTCTAAAATGCGGTACTGGGGTAATGCCTGCAGCAACAGGCATCACCCCGGTATGACTACAGACGGATTAGGTACGTGATTTGGCAGCAAGCGGTTAATAAACCTAGTCCTGCATATTGCTTTATGTTACTGATTTTTTTTTCTCCTTCACTCTAGGTAAGAGGAGGACAAATGACATTTGACCAGCTCTCTTTTGACTTAAGAAATGGGAAAGGCACAGCGTCTTTTGATAACTGGATGGAAAGCCTAAAGACTAACCCCGATATTGTAACCTACTCTCTGGCGCCCATCCACAACCTGGTTGGAATCATAGGACCCCACAGAGAGAGCCTACGGAAAGCCATCAGTGACTATATCATGGAAAAGGCACTGAGTAAGAACTGCTCTTGCCCAACAGATTCAAAGCGGAGCCCGGGTAGAGAGTGCAACTGCATTTGTTCAGATAATACAAGCAAAAATATAAATTGTTGCCCCTCCAAAAGGGGACTTGCTAAAGTGGTGGTCACTGTACGATATGCTTTTGACCTTTGGGGTGACTACATGTCGAAAACTGATGCCTTTGTAAAAATAAGTATTGGAATGGTTTCTCTACGGACACACACCGTATGGAACAATAATAATCCAAAATGGGACTCACAGTTTGACCTTGACGTTTTGGAACTCAGTTTGATGTCTAGCTTGAAGGTGGAGGTTTGGGATGAGGATAATAAGCATGATGATGACCTGCTTGGAGCATGTCAAAAACCAGTCAGCAGTGGATTGAAGGACCACATTTGTTACTTTGACCATGGCAGAGTGACTTTTAAAGTGAGCGTACAATGCCTCCCTCATCTGACTGGGCCCCACTGTAGAGACTATGCTGCTTCCACCACATAGACGTGTGTTCTATAACCCAAGGTTCACGTTGTCATTTCCATCAACAAAAGGATTTACTGAGCACTAAACTGTTAGTTCACAGCTGGGTCCGGTTGTACTTTTTATTTATTGGCTTAGAGATTTATTTGTGGATTTTATATATATATATATATATATATATATATATATATATATATATATATATATATATATATATATATATATATATATACAGTATCTCACAAAAGTGGGTACACCACAAAATTTTTGTAAATATAGGTTATTATATATTAAATAATATATTTTATTATATCTTTTCATGTGACAAAACTGAAGAAATGGTGAAGATATTTGCCAGCACACCATGGAACGACACCAGTAGCGTCCAAACAAGTGATTTATTGCATGATCACAACACAAATATAGTGCATCGCATGTTGTGATCATGCAATAAATCACCCGTTTGGACGCTACTTGTGTGGTTCCATGGTGTGTTGGCAAATATCTTCACCATGACTTGAACCAGTATTCAGCTGGTTGTTGCTACAGCACCCAAATCTGAGAGCGCATCCAGGAATGTGTGCGATGGGAATATGAAGTAAAACTGAAGAAATTACACTTTGCTACAATGTAAAGTAGCGAGTGTACAGCTTGCATAACAGTGTAAATTTACTGTCCCCTCAAAATAAATCAACACACAGCCATTAATGTCTAAACCGCTGAACAAAATTGAGTACACCTCTAATGTCGCATACACACGATCGGAGTATCGACACAACTATTGACAATTCGATCGTGTGTGGGCCCCAGCGGACTTTTTCTTCCCAAAAGTCTGGCGGACTTAGAAATAAGACTTGTTTCAAAATTGTCCACCGGACTTGGCTTTCTAATCCGTTCGTCTGTGTGCTAGTCCGGCGGACTAAAACCGACGCTAAGGCAGCTATTGGCTACTGGCTACGAACTTCCTTATTCTAAGTCATCACGTTCAAATCCATCGGACTTTTGGAGTGATCGTGTATGGCGAAGTCCGTTCGTTTGAAACTCCGGCGGACCTCAGCTGCAAAGTCCGGCGGACAATCCGCCAGATAGTCCAATCGTGTGTACGCGGCATTAGTGAAAATGTCCAAATTGGGCCCAAAGTGTCAATATTTTTCCATCACTTCACAGGTTGCCACTAGAGTCCTCTTTCACTCCTTCATGACGACATCACAGAGTAGGTGGATGTTAGAGACCTTGTGCTCATCCACCTTCCATTTGAGGATGCCCCACAGATGCTCAATAGCGTTTAGGTCTGGAGACATGTTTGTCCAGTCCATCGCCTTTACCCTCAGCTTCTTTCTCAAAACAGTTGTCATCTTGGAGGTGTGTTTGGGGTCGTTGTCATGTTGGAATACTGCCCTACGGCCCAGTCTCCGAAGGGAGGGGATCATGCTCTGCTCCAGTATGTCACAGTACATGTTGGCATTCATGGTTCCCTCAATGAACTGTAGCTCCCCAGTGCCGGCAGCACTCATGCAGCCCCAGACCATGACACTCCCACCACCATGCTTGACTGCAGGCAAGACACACTTGACTTTGTACTCCTCACCTGGTTGTCACGACACACGCTTGACACCATCTGAACCAAATAAGTTTATCTTGGTCTCATCAGACCACGGGACATGGTTTCAGTAACCCATGTCCTTAGTCTGCTTGTCTTCAGCAAACTGTTTGTGGGCTTTCTTGTACATAATCTTTAGAAGAGGCTTCCTTCTGGGATGACAGCCTTGCAGACCAATTTGATGCAGGCTGACCCCACACCCCTTCAACCTATGCAGCAATGCTGGCAGCACTCATACATCTATTTCCCAAAGACAACCTCTGGATATGATGCTGAGCACGTGCACTCAACTTCTTTGGTCGACTATGGCGAGGCCTGTTCTGTGTGGAACCTGTCCTATTAAACTGCTGTATGGTCTTGGCCACTATGCTGCAGCTCAGTTTCAGGGTCTTGGCAATCTTCTTATAGCCTAAGCCATCTTTGTGTAGAGCAACAATTCATTTTTTCAGATCCTCAGAGAGTTCTTTGTCATGAGGTGCCATTTTGAACTTCCAGTGACCAGTATGAGAGAGTGAGAGCGATAACACCAAATTGAACACACCTGCTCCCCATTCATACCTGAGACCTTGTAACCCTAACAAGTCACATGACACCGGGGAGGGAAAATGGCTAATTGGGCCCAATTTGGACATTTTTACTTAGGGGTGTACTCACTTTTGTTGCCAGTGGTTTAGACATTAATGGCTGTGTGTTGAGTTATTTTGAGGGGACAGCAAATGTACACTGTTATACAAGCTGTACACTCACTACTTTACATTGTAGACAAGTGTCATTTCTTCAGTGTTGTCACATGAAAAGATATAATAAAATATTTACCAAAATGTGAGTGGTGTACTTACTTTTGTGAGATACTGTACAATGCAATTCTAGAAAAAAAATGTCACCCTCAGCCTCTGAAAGAAGACGCCATTTTTTTTTCTAATCACAATCTGCTTGCTCTCTCCCTCAGAAATTGTGGCTTATCCAATAAAGCATTCAAGGTTGTGCTGCAAATGTGAACTTTTTTCTTTTAATTATGAAACAAATAGATGATCATGTTTTGCTTTACATGTAATATGCCTGCACCAACCCTAAGAAGTCATGGCCTGTCCAAAAAGGCTTAATAGCTATGGTGCAAAATTGTAAAACTTTTCACTCCTCAGTCACAAAATCAAGATGCAATATGCCTACTTAATTCCTAAGAAATTGCACCCTGCCCCAAAAAAGGCTTAGTAGCTGTAAATGTTTTCCTTCTTCAGTCTCTTCCAAGGGTACAGAGAACTTTTAAGACCTCCAATAATTTAGAAAAAGATAAGTATAAACTGGAGAGTACTTAAGCAACTTAAAAAAAATGTGGATTATACCAGCCCGAGCAAGGAAGACAAATATTGATAAAATAATTCTTTATTATACAAATGTTTAAAAAAAACAAATTTCACAATAGAAAATTCCAAACGTCCCATCCTAAAAATTGTGGGCGAGATAATTCATATAAATGCACACAATCGTATATATATATATATATATATATATATATATATATATATATATATATATATATATATATAGTCATGTAAACATGTATCTTTAGCCTTTTGTCTGTATGGTCAACGGGTTTTGCCGAGATGAGTTCCTCAGGGCTCAGACAGGAGAGAAGCTTCCGAGAACACTATGATGTTAGTATACTAGTACCATAAAATATTCACAATACTGCATGAATAAATATACAATAATAGGTCTAAATCTGTGTATTCATACCGAAGGGTGCAGCAGCCAGAACATCCACCCAAACAACATCTGTGCCCACCCCAAAAAAAAGCAAACTGCTTCAATTCACATACCTCATTGACCTATGTTTGCCAAAATAATGGGCTCATGTACACAGGACAGTTAAAAATGTTTTCTGAACACTGGAAATTGACAGCTGGAGACCGACAATTAAAAACAGTGGTTATAAGCATTTAAAGTTAAAAGCTTTTTTTTTAAAGATAACCTCAGGAGACCCTCCCATATACCCACAATGCATGAAAAACAAGTAAATTATTAACCATTTCAGCCATTCTGTGATATAAGAGAGAGGAGCAGTAAAGAGAGCAGCGTGCTTGTAGTAGATAGTTGTCTTATTTTTTGTGTTTTTACTATGGATCCCATCATGAGCATATATAAGGAGATGCTCCTGATGTTGATGTTGCTGAGGCTCCACAGATGTATAAAATTACACGAGAGGACCAAAGTTTGTCCCTACTGGACATTGATGCAGGCAATAGCTATGGTGAAATTTGTGTTTTTTTCAACATTTTTATATGTTCATAAGTTATCAGAAATAAATTCAATGTAGTGTAGCATTAACAAAAAGACACCCAACTGTGTTGTGAAGCAATCATGAAATTAAAGCAAAAAAACAAACAAGCAAAGTCCTCTGTGAATATGTGGTTATCTACTTCAAAGCACCCCGTGTCTAATCTTTATGCACCGTGATTTTCTGTCACCGAGTGAAGTGTCTGCTCACCTCCGTATGGATCATAAACAGCTTATCTCCTCAATTTGACTGAAGAATCCTTATTACGTGGCGACACGCATCTAGGGGAGGAGTAGAGCTCTGTGATTGAGGTGGTGAGCCGGATGCTACATGAAAAACTTGTTTTTGTTTTATTATTTTGTAAGTGTATCTTTTTAAGCGGGGTATAATAAAGGCGTTATTACAGTAGTACACTATGTCTGACCTTTCTGCTTTAATACATATATAATCCATGGGGATGGGAGTTCATATCCCACTGTGGAGGAGAGAAGGAGTGGAGCCACTTATCTGGGTTGTGAGGAGATAATCTGTTTTTGATCTTTCGCTCAGCGATTGATAATCATAGTGCATGAAGATTAGACACGGTGTGCTTTGAAGTAGATGAGCACATATTTCTAATTAGAGCATTTAGAGTATTCGCTTAATTTTTAGATATAGTTTATTGAAAAGGAAGGCAACAAAATGCAAGAAATATATACAGAAAAGATATAGCAAAACATACATAAATTACAGTAAAATAAAAACGTGGAATGTGCTTAAGTAGAGTTCACTTGGTCTTTGGTACAGCGCTGAGTTTGGTTCACTTGAAGGGTAAGACCAATCCGATGCTGCAAGAGTCACTGGCCCTCATCGAGTAACTCTCAGTAGTCTTTGGTAGTTCTGGTGGTAAAACTAGAACTCTTATGCCGCGTACACACAACCGGTTTTTCCGTCGGAATAAACTCTGAAGGTTTTTTCAACGGAGTTCCGCTGAAACTGTCTTGCCTACACACGATCACGCCAAAGTCCGACCATCTAGAACGCGGTGATGTACAACGCGTACGACTGGACTAGAAAAAGCTGCCGTCTCGTACTTGCTTCAGAGCATGCGTCGTTTTTGGTCCGTCGGAAGAGCATACAGACGAGCGTTTTTTTCCCGATAGGAATTGGTTCAGTCGGAAATATTTAGAACATGTTCTATTTCTAGGTCCGTCAGAATTTTTCGAAAAAAAAAAGTCCGATGAGGCACACACACGATCGGAATATACAATGAAAAGATTACGTCAGACTTTTTCTGTCGGACATTTCGCTCGTGTGTACGCGGCATTAGATACTCATGCAGACACCTTTTCTTTTCTTTTTTTCTTTTTTTTTCTCCTGACCAAGTTGGTGCAGAGCCACCTCACCCAATCAAAGAGTCTGATGGGTGTTTTTTAAGTGTACTGGAAGGTTTAATAATGCCCAAAATATATAATGTAAAGTCTATATTTCCACAGGATGATGTTCCACAACCTAGCTATCAGAATCAGCTGATCCATATACTGTAACCTATGGCCTCTTCAGGAGCCAAGACCTCTCCTCACAGCAGGTGAGGTGAATCCCCAGAGGTCATTGAACAAGGGTTAGAGCCTGTCCCACATCCATACCTCAATAGGCAAAGCAGCATGTAAACTGAACAGTGTAATGTGTATCAAGCGTGTTATAAACAAAGATGGAACTTTTCGTGTGTTCCTAACAGCAGGATAAAACATACTACCAAAAATGGTAATGTTTATTTATGTCTTTTCCCCTCTTTATTTCAAAGCAATTGGTCAAATTTTATTTTTTGTATTTTTTTAATTTGACCTATTTCTATGCACTACCCATCTATGGATAATAAATTACAAAAATAATTTCATAACAAAGTGACAAATATATCAAATGTCTGTTTATCTGAATTGAGCTGCGGAGTAAGAATAGATCTTTATTTTCCTTCATAAAAGATAACTACTGTGTTTGAATTTCCTTTAGGATGTTGGACTAGGTACTCCAAGACACAGATAGATCCCTGTGAGGGGTGTCTTGGGGTCCAGAAGTGGCCATTATCCATATCGCTATTTATAAATCTTACAATAATTATATTACGGACTTTATTATACAAGTTCTAAGAGACTTACTCTTGTTCGAGTCCCTTTATGACTATGAATATTAGATACTTGGGAATACTACTTTATTCTTTATTGTGGATTATTTGTTTCTATGCTATATTGTGCTGAGAAAACCCTGTCACTACATTATACTGTGTTATGTTACTTTTATTACTATATATTATTTTTTTTGTTTTGTAACCCTTGTTGTAACTAACTCTGCTAAAATTCTCAATAAAAACATTTGAAAAAAAATAAAAAAATTACAAAAATACAGGTGTGTATGTGTGTACTTAGCTTAGAATTCATACTCCTAGAGAGATTAGTGCATTGTATTACCAGTTTCTGTATGCTTGCTGTAAATTTGTTGTTAATCTGTAGGAAATTGCATCGCATGGCTGCTGATTGCATACAGATTAGTGTCAGTGTGGGTAAGCTAGAAGATCTGCCAGACAGGGATCTGCATGTGTGTGTGTGTGTGTATGGTTCCCTAGCAGACCAGATAGCTGACAAACTGCAGGTTAGGGCAAGCGACTCTAAGTTGTGTTATCTGGTATATGTAGGTGGGCAGTGAAAAAATTAAAAATGCCAGAATTCTAGTTTGTAGGGAAGCTTGGGGGAATCTCAGAAGTGTGTGGGTGACTTGGCTGCCTGCCAGCCTTTAGGTTGCACTAGATTGTATGCAAAATTTTGCATCTGCAAGTGTGTGTCCAGCCAGCTAAATGCGAGTCGCCCTCCAGTGGCGACCAGTGGTTTTGCAAGCTGTGATAACAGTGTCATGGTTGGTTTTATCCTCTCAAAGTAAGCTCTCTCCTCATTCCTCCTCCACCAAACACGGTTCTCGCTCCAGTTAGCAAATTGCTGGGGGTGTGATTACTTGACATTAATGTTGTTATGAACCCTTTGAGCTGAAGACTTTTTGGGCCAGGAATGAGGTCCAACAGTTTTTATTTTTCTGTGTTTGCTTCTTTTGCAAAATATCCTTAAGTTCTTTTGGTGGCTTCTAAACCCAGAATTATAAGGGTTTTTGCAGTATTGGTTCTGCTTCCTACGTTCAAAGAGCCTCTTGCATACTCTAAGTATCATAAACCTGAATGTGTCTTTGTTTGGCTGGAGTTCATTTTTTAACTGGCTTATGAAAAAGTCAACATGGCTGGAAAATTGATGTGGGGTTAAGGATGTGACTTCCAAAGGGTATTCTGCTATATCTCTTTGTTTTAGAGACAGTTCAGAAGCCAGCACAACGCAGACATCTCTCATCAATGCATTAACGTTGTCATATTCCATCTCTGTGTGATGTTGTAACACCCTTTTAAAAATTGCCATGGTGGAAGAGATAGCATTGGCCAACAAATTACAGTCAATATAAACTTGGCTGTTACTATTAAAGAGAGGGAAGCCTCTAATCACATCTGAAATTGGTGATGTCCTCCTGCTCTTTCTTACTGCACCTACATTGTCCCGAATAATATAAGGTTGTAGAGTTGAGGTCATGTGTAGTTCCATAGCAGGTTTAAGACAGAGGTGGCAAAACCGTTTAGCACTGAATTTGTCTTGTATTATATTTTTCAAAGAATTTAAGGGTGGCAGCTTCTGTTTCTCCAGAAACAATTTCTCTTCTTTCGCTTTGACGAGGGCTTCATGTGTTTTTTGGAAGGCCTCGGCTGCTCTTCTCAAGATGTGAAGCTTAAGGTCAACCTCAAACAAATCTGTGAAGGGAAATATTTCCTTTCTGATCACTTTGTTAATCATTCGTAAGATCTCTAGACAATGTATGGGCTCATAATCTTTATTTAATGTAGCCATGGTCAGGGCGTATTTGCTGCACCTTTTAGTCAGAGATTGAACAAGGCTCTCCAGTCGACTCCAAGGTTTGGTACTGTTATTGTTCTTTGCCCCTTTCCTTGTGAACCAAGTTGCATCAATATGTTTTTCCTCAATCGCAAAGCTTTCTTCCATATAGTCTGACAAATTGTTAACGCTGTTAAGAACTTCAGTAACCAAGCCCCCTCTGTCCCTCATCTCCTTTTTGAGTATCTGCAGAAATTCATTCTGAATAGCACGTTTTTTCAAAAATTTTAACTTCAGCTGGCTGACCTTGTCTTTCCAGAATGAGTCAAACTCAAAATTAGGTTCCAGCTCATCAGGGTCCCACTCCTGATCACAAAGGTTTTCAATAACTGCCATTTGCAGGCCATGCCTTAAGATCTGAATTTCAACGCACTTCTCTTTATAAAAGGTTTCAAGTTCTTTACCAAGGAGATGGAATTTTTCAATAAAACCTTCTTCGAATTGTTTTTTGTCAGAATCCAAATAGAGTCTGAAATTTTCAAAATGTTCCTGCTTCTTTTTTTGCAGGTGTTCCAACATATCTTTTTTTAAGATGTCTGCGCCATGAGATACTGAAATTTGCTCTTGTTCTTTGGAACTCCACTCATACAATTCTTTGTGGATACTTCGTTCTAACTCCCTGTACCGATCAGACAGTTCAGTGTAGATTATAACCTCTTTAATGTGCTCATATTTAAAAATGGGCTCAAGGTTCACAGCGTTCCACAGACTTTTGATATCATCGATAAAGTCTAGAATAGTCCGCAAACTGCCATGATTTGGTTTTTGGGTCAGAGTGTGAATTAAATGCTTTTTTAGTTCGATTACTTTCTCAGCATATTCAGAATTGATGCATCTGTTGAAAGAATCTCCTTGCCATAGACTGGGGATAAAGCTATACCAGTGCCTGCTTAAAAAGTCACATTTAAAAACATCATTTATTGATAGAAAGCTAGCTCTTTTTACTACTTTAGCAGCTAGATCAATTGTTTCATGAAGACATTGTTGTATTTTGTCTTTGTTACTTTTTTCTCCATCAGGAGAACCATTTGGTGCATCAGTTTGTACAAAATACAAAGCTGGTCTTCTTCCTGAGTCTCTCATTCTTAGAAGGGCACATGTTGCCATTTGTAAAGTGTTGATGGTGTCCAATGGATTTTCACTGGACAGGCTGAAGATGACTATGTCACTGATCCCAATAATGAATGCTGCCAATGCATTGTCATGTTCAAATCTCTCCTTTTCAGATGCCAACTTGGAGGCTCTTAATCCTTCGGTGTCAATCACCAAAAGGAAGTCACAGTCCAGCTTCTGTTTAAAGCTGTCTTCCACTTTGATAAGACTCATTAAGGCTCCTTTTGTGGGCTGAGGTCTGGTGACCTGGAACTGCAACCCAAACATGGTATAAAGTAGACTGGATTTCCCCGTGCAGTAAACTCCCAATGCAGATATCACTCTCACTCTGCATGGTCCTCTTGTCTTGTTTACCAGGTCAGTCAGGACATCGGTTATCCATGGAAGTTGTACGCTATAGGTGTTTTCACTGATGAAAACCAGTGGAAACCCATCCAGCAGCAGATCTGCAGCAGTTTTAGGCAGCTCAGAACATCTAGGAATGTGTTCTGTTGCTTTTGAAACTATGGCTTCTGCTTGATAAATGTACACTAAATCATAAAAAATGTTCCTCTGCATTGCTTCCTCAAGAAAAGTGTTTGTAGAGGCTTTGTGACGGTGAACCTGCATCCATTTTAAGAAATATTGTTTTTGTCCTCGGTTCATAAAAGTAAAAGCATACACTAAATTGGTGATGTCATCATTCCATAAGCACCTAAGGAGGCTCTTTAGCATTTGGTCAGCTAACTCTGACTTGAAGAGTTCTTTGTTGGGCTTACCTTTTTGTTCTGGTTGATTATTTTCTTTTTGAACTTTGGTGAGCTGTATTCGTATTTCTTTCAAGCACTTTAGATAATTTTCATTATATTTTGCTGTAGTTGAAATATCATGGGTCAGCTCCAAGGTGTGCAGTTTAGCATACTGGCAATCTCTTTGGTTTTCGTCAATGCAGAAGCCAAAATCTGATCCCAATGCTGCCATATAAGTCAATGTCATTTGGTTAGGGTTTACCTTAATAAAATTTTGAATAATTATCTGGATTTTCTCCTCTAGGCTTTTGTCAATTCCCAACAGAATATTAAGATTTGAAAGTGATGAAGATAAAGCTTTAAATAGTTGTTCTGTCCCATCATTCCAGGAACTATGGGATGGGTGCCCAACTATAAAATAAAAATGATTGCATTCCTCTTTATATATCTCACCCCAGACAGACGCTTCTTCAAGAAGTATGAACACGGCGGATGAAACATTTGCCAGGAACCTAAACTGTCTCTGGTTTGCCTGTAGGTCCCCATGCAGATTGGCAATGGCAAAAGGTCGTTGGGCACAACCGGGACCAGTATTTTTAGTAGGGAAATACCAGGCAAGCTCTACCAGGCCATTGGATATGATTCTAGAGCCTTTACCACAATTCATTTCCCGATGTACAAAATCGTTACGGCAGCTGTGTGAGATGAGACTAAGAACTTGGTTAAGGATCTTAGATTTGGACAAGTTCTTACATTCTCCAAGTCTTACAAAAGAGAATAAGGGCATAGGAATATTCACCAAATTGTCTTCTACAAACTCCCCAGTTTCTGTGGGTAAAGACTTCATAATATTTCTCATTGCCCACAACATAAACATGCCTTCTGTACCATCACCAGTAGGGAGCAGTAGAGGGACAGCAAACTGAGACATGGACAGTCTGGTTATAATCTCTTGTTGTAGAAAATGATCCGAACAGTTCAGGAGGGCACAGAGAACATCCAGGGGGTGGACAGTTGGCAAGTCATTTTCACCATTTCTTAAATAAAGAGAATCAGACAGATTGTAGCTCTCATTTGGTTTTGATAAATACATGCTAATATCAATCGGGGTCTCAGACCCTGTAACTGATGTGCCTTGTCCAGAGATACTAGTTATTGAGCGTCGATCCATTCCGGAGCCACAGAACGTTGAATTATTGGCATTGGTATTCAGTAAAATAAGCTGTCTTAAGAAGAGCCAAGTAATGTCCTTTTTAGAGCGGCAAGGAGCATCTGATAGAACCTCCTGATTGATGCTCAGAACATCTGAAGGTGTCAGCTTGTGTTGTGTATACCCATTGAGTCCAAGTTCTTCAATGAATTGATTGAACACGTTTTTATTTTCTGTAAATAGAATAATAACAGAAATAAATATGTAATAATACCTTGTAAACCTTCAACAAATTCCAAAAGTTATACTTTAAGGCCAAGTACATTGATGTGTAACTAACTAGTATATTGAAGAACCTTATTTTTTTTTTATATATTCTTTATTTTTCCTTTTTATACATATCAAATTTATAAAAACAATGGTACCATTTATTATATTATATACAGTTCTTCTTCACAATTACAATCCTTTTCAACAACCCACTTCCTCCCTCCTCTTCCCTCCCCCTACCCTGGGGCAGAAAAAAAAAAAAAAAGAGGGGAGAGGTCTGCCCCTCTATCTCCCCCCTCTCATTCGTCACCCTCTCTGTCCTCTTGCCCCTCGAGTATTGCACGACAGTCCCCCTTCTCTAAGAATGTCAGCCATTGCTGCCATTTCCCATGCTCTTTCCCCTCTATATCTTGTAGTTTATATATCGACTCTTCCGTTAACCTAACTTGCTCAACCCTCTTCACCCAATCCCCTATCGTTGGCACCCTTACCGTTTTCCAGTAACATGGGATCAGCGCTTTGGCTGCATTCAACAAGTGCGGGACTATCATGCCTTTGTATTCCATTACCCCTTTCTCTGTATCGTGAAAAAGACAAACCCATGGGCATTTTCTAATCCTCATTCCTGTCACATCAAATATACTTTTTATTATTTTGTCCCAAAAGGGGGATATTTTAGCGCAATCCCACCATATATGTTTTAAAGAACCTTGTTCTGTACTTTCCCGCCAACAAGTTGCTTGTTCTTCCCCTCCAAACCTCTGCATTCTTTGGGGTGTCATATACCACCTTGATATTAATTTGTAGGACATTTCTATCGTTTGAGAGTCTCTTGGGATGGAGTGCGTCATTTTCAATATTTTTATCCTTTGCTCTTCATTCTTAAGTGATCCTAATTCCCCTTCTCATTTCCCCAAGTATGCTGGTAATTCCGAGTCTGCCACTCATCTTAGTATTTTATATATTTTTGATACCCTTTTCACTAAACATTGTTCATCCTTAAGTACCGTATATACTCGAGTATAGGCCGACCCGAATATAAGCCGAGGCCCCCAATTTACCCCCAAAAAACTGGAAAACTTATTGACTCGTGTATAAGCCGAGGGTGAGACATGGCTGTCCATCCCTGTGTGTCCGTCCATCCCTGTGTGTGTGTCCGTCCATCCATCCCTGTGTGTGTGTCCATCCATCCATCCATCCATCCATCCCTGTGTGTCCGTCCATCCATCCCTGTGTGTGTATCCATCCATCCCTGTGTGTGTGTGTGTGTGTGTGTGTGTGTGTGTGTGTGTGTGTGTGTATTCATCCATCCATCCATCCCTGTGTGTGTGTGTGTGTGTGTGTGTATCCATCCATCCATCCGTGTGTGTGTGTGTGTGTGTGTGTGTGTGTGTGTGTGTGTGTGTGTGTGTGTGTGTGTGTGTGTGTGTCCGTGCAGCCTTGTGTGTGTGTCCAGCCTACCTGTGTCCCAAGCCTCCGTCCCGAGCCGCCGTCGTCCCGAGCCTCCTCTGTCCCGTGCCTCCTCTGTCCCGTGCCTTCCGGTGTCCCGTGCCTCCTCTGTCCCGTGCCTCCTCCGTCCCGTGCCTCCTCCGTCCCGTGTCGTGCCGATGGATCGCCGCTCTTCTCGGCGGCCATTCTACGATTCAAAAGCTGCGCCTCCGTCCTCCGCCTGTGATAGGCGGAACACTCAATTTCCCAGCAGCCTGTGTTCCGCCTATCACGGACATCCTCTCATACTCGTCCGTAGTATGAGAATGAACGGATGTCCGTGATAGGCGGAACACTGACTGCTGGGAAATTCAGTGTTCCGCCTATCACAGGCGGAGGCGGAGAAGGAGGCGCGGCTTTTGAATTTTAATGTCCGCCGTCTGTCTGCTCGATACGCTGATCGAGCAGTCAGACAGCGGTGACTCGAGTATAAGCCGAGGGGGCACTTTCAGCCTCAAAAAAGAGGCTGAAAATCTCGGCTTATACTCGAGTATATACGGTAGGTTCTCTAATGGTCTTAACCGTAACATTCCTCGTAGAGGTTGTGGGAGCCCTTGTGTGAAGTGTGATAGTTGCGCATGTCTCCATCTATCTAACGGTTTGTGCCCCCACTCTTGTGTAATTTCCCTATACGTGTATAGCCTGTTCCCTTTAATTACCTCCCCTAATTTTATCTCCTCCTTCTTTGACCATCTGCTAAAATATAATCTTTCCTCCTTTCCTGGCAAAAAATAATTAGTGTCCAACAGTGACATTAATGGAGAATTGTGAGTCCAGTTGTGTGTCTTATTAATTTTATCCCATATTTTTAATGTGTGCTTAGTTAAAGTGCTCGTGCCTACTCCTAAATATCTCGACTTTGAAGGGATCCATATACTTTTTTTTAGTTCCTCTCCACTCAGTCTAATTTCTAACTCCACCCAACTTTTCTCTTTCTGGTTGTGTGACCAGTCCGCTACTCTTGATATTATTATTGCTTCATAGTATTTATTAAAATCTGGTAGTGCCACTCCTCCCCGTTCTTTTTCCTTCACTAAAACATTATGTGCAATACGTGGCCTTTTCGGGGCCCATATAAATGACACCACCAAAGATTTTAATTTCCTAAAAAAACTTGCCTGTACTGGCACAGGTACCATTTGAAATGTGTACATTACTACTGGTAGTATAAACATTTTTATTGCATTTATTTTACCCATCCATGATAACGCTTTGTGACTCATACTTTTCATTTGCCCTTTAATTTTATTTAAGAGGGGTATATAATTTGCTTCATACAATTTTGTCCTTTGTGCCGTTAGTTTTATCCCCAGATAACTCAGTTCTCCTCTACACCACTTAAAGGGCAGGCTTGCGGAAAGGGCTCTCTGTTCTTTTTCTGATAGATTCAGGTTTAGAATTTCTGTCTTTGTCAAATTTATTTTAAAATTTGATAATCTTCCGTATTGTTCTAATTCTTTAAGGACCAACGGGATCGATATTCTGGGGTTTACTATGTATAACAGCACGTCATCTGCATAAGCAGCTACCTTATATTCTATCCCTCCCACCTGAATTCCCTGTATATCCTGATTCCTACGGATCGCTACTAATAGGGGTTCTAAGACCACTACAAACAGAATCAGGGACAAGGGGCATCCCTGCCTCGTCCCGTTAAACAAGTCAAGGGGGCGAGACAGGGATCCATTTACTCTAATCCTGGCGGTCGGTCGAGTTGTACAACGCTCCGATCCATCTCCTCATTCTCTCTCCCAATCCCACATGTTTTAGTGTCTCTTCAATAAACTGCCAATCTACTCTATCAAGAGCCTTCTCAGCATCTACTGATAGAAGGGCCGTGGGGATCTTCCTTCTAATTGCCTCCTGGATCAAGATGATAGACTTTAAAGAGTTGTCCCTCCCCTCCCGCCCCAACACAAATCCCACCTGATCGGTATGGACCCATCCCGGGAGGAGTGTCTTCAATCTTTCGGCTATTATTTTTGCGTATATTTTTACATCCGTATTTAGTAATGATATCGGCCGATAACTCTCTAGTGCTGCAGAGTCTTTACCCTCCTTCAAAATCAAAGCAATATGCGCAAGAAGCGCCTCCTCTCGAAAGCCCTGACCCTCACTGACTGCGTTGAAATACTCACAAAGTTTTGGTACTAAAAGACTCTGGAATCTCTTATAGTATAGGATGGAGTATCCGTCCGGGCCCGGACTTCCCCCCCGGGCTGTTTCTTTATTTGCTCTCTCAACTTCCTTTACTGTAATCGGGGTCTCTAGAGCCTCCATCTCTTCACTCACACCTTTAGGGAAATCCAGGCTCGTGAGGTACTCCCGTATGGTCTCCTTCCTTTTGCCCTTTTCATCTCCTCTTACTCCTATATTATACAAAACACTATAGTAAGTATGGAAACTGTCTGCAATATCTGGAGTAGCGAACTTCATCTCCCCTTCTTTGTCCCTAATCTTGGGGATATAGGTCCTGTTTTTCTGCTCCTTTACTCTTCTCGCCAGCCACTTCCCTGACCTATTTCCCCACAGATGTCTCTCCTTATTTATTTTATAAAAAGTTGTTCTCCTTTCTTGTTCCAAACATTCTTCAAGTTCTCTTTTTTTTTTTTTAAGATCCTGACTCTCCTGGAGCCCCCTAGGTCTAGTTTTCTGCTCCAGCTCCTCGATCTCGCTATATAGTTGGACTTTCCTTTTCTCTCTTTCCTTCTTTTTCCACGCTCCAATCCCAATCAAACTTCCCCTAATGACTACCTTGTGTGTCTCCCAAATAGTAGCCCTGGAAATTCCCTCTACGTCATTAAGCTCAAAGAAGTCCTTTATTTCCTGTTCTATTTTATTACCTACATCCTGTTCTTGAATAAGTGAGTCATTCAACCTCCAGGTTCTCCCTTTTCTGTTATCACCCTGTATTTCTAATTAAATTTTTATGGGGGCATAGTCTGAGAGAGTAATTGGTTTGATTTCCGCTTTTTTCAAGTTAGCCACTAATTGATGATCTATTAAAATATAATCCAGTCTTGCAAAGATTTTATGAGCTGCTGAGAAATGAGTGTAGTCACGGTCTTTTTGATGGCTTATCCTCCATGCGTCTTGTAACTGCGCCTTGGTCAGTGCTTTGTTTACCAATCTATATCTCTGTTCTACCACTCGTGCACCTCCCACCGAGGTATCCATCTTTGGGTCTAAACCCCAATTCAGGTCTCCTGCTATAACCACTTTACCAACTCTAAACTCTTCTAATTTATTCAAAACTTTCCTTAAAAATGTATCCGGATTTCTGTTTGGAGCATAAACATTTACTATAGTGCATTGCATCTCCCCCAATTTCCCTTTTATAAATAAATATCTGCCCTCTGGGTCAGCCAGCCGTTCACCAATTTCAAATCTTGTTAATCTATCGAAGCCAATGGCTACTCCTCTTGAGTGGGCTGATGGTGTGTCCCCATAGAACCAAAGTGGGAATTGAGCTGATGCCAATTTTATCCCGGAGTTGTTGGTGATATATGTCTCTTGAATGCATATTACATTCCCTCCCATAAATTGAAGTTCTTTGTTAATTTTATACCTTTTTTCCCATGTATTTAGTCCCCTCACATTGTATGTTATCACATTAATGACTACCATTGACTGCTTCCTTCATTGGTTCGTCTGGCTGCGTATGCTGACCCAAAGGGCCTCCTACTGAGGAACAGAGAGGGTGCAAGAAAAAAAAAAAAAAATCCCCCCCCCAAAAAAAAAACCCCAACACTCCCCCCACTCCTCCCCCCACCCCAACCCCTTCTCCGCAACGCTATCCCCCGTAGGGTTGTTCGGAGACCCCCCTTACTTCGTTGTTCATATGGGCAAGACACCTATCTCGATGGAGTCTTTTCGTTCCCATATTTCACCCGAGGGCTCACTCCGGTAGACCTCTGCGGACCTCCTCCAGCCCTCCCAACACCACCCACCCCCTCCCCTCACCCCCCTCCACTCTCCTCCCCCTCTTACTTTTTAGCACTATCTTTTAACTACCACCTCTTCATTTAACTCCGTTCCTCTCCCCCTCGTCCATCTTAACTTTCTTTGCCTAGGCCTTACTTCCTTAACTTCCTCTTCCCATCCTGGTAGCTGGGGAGGAGATATGTCTAACCTTTCGCAGAACCCTCTCAAGTCCTCTGGAAATCACAGGACTGCAGAACGACCATCTTTTTTCCCTTTCAGACAGGCAGAGAAGCCCCATTGATAGGCTATTCCTGCTGCTGCCATCCGTTGAGTTAGGGGTTTTAATAGTCTCCTTCTCATCAGTGTTTCTGACGCAAGGTCAGAGAACACCTGTAACTCTACCCCCTCAAAAGTCAGGCCTGGTAATGTCCTCAATTTCCCCATTATTTGCCCTTTTTCTTCTGCGTAGTGTAGCCTCACTATTACATCCCTTGGGGACTCCACCCCTGCTGTCATCCGCCTTGTAATCCTGTGTATTCTATCTACCTTTATAGTCTCAGAGGGGTCCCTTTCTAACAACGGGTTAAATAGCTGCTGCACAATATTACCTAACTCCCCGCTACTGTATTTCTCTGGGAGCCCTTTAATTCTCACATTTTTCCTCCTGCCCCGGTTCTCTTGGTCCTCTAATCTATACTGGAGATTTCTGTTAGTTCTCTGCAGGTTTGAAACTTGTTCTGTAATCTCATCCAGCCTTGAGTCCTGTTTATCTAACCTATCTTCTATCTCCTCTACTCTCTCTAACACAAGACCTATGTCTGCCCTTACTCCTGCAATCTCAACTTTTAGGGACTCCTCCATTTTGGCGAACATCTCCGTCAACATTTCCTTTATTGTCGGGGCTTCTACTTCTTGGCTACTTGATTGGGCACCACCTTCCCTTCTAATATCCTCTTCTTCTTCTCTTTCTTCTTCCCTTTCCAGAGGGGCTCTAATGCTAGTCTGTGGATGATTGCCTACATTTTTTGATCCACTCGCCTTTACCCCACCTTTACTTTCTTCCGGTATCCTCTGCTTATTTACCCCTGATCTCCTTGCTGAACCCGACTTAGGGCTTCCTTGTCCTTCTTCTATTGTGCTGGTATTATTTGCCAAATACCGCTGGATACCTCCTGGACTGGTCGCCGGCGGTATATTTTTTCCTATTTTTGCCTTCCCTCTCATTTTCCCCGTTTTAACCATCCCAGTTCTATTTCCTTTTTCGTCCACTCCTCTCCCTCCCGTCTTATCCCCCGATCTCCCTCTCCTCCACTCAGGGGCAGTGGAAGCAAAGGAGGGCGGACAAGAGGGCGGTAACAAATAGGACCAGTCCCGCTTTCCTTAATTATACCTCACCAGGCTAAAAATATGTTCATATAAGACAATGTTAACAGTGTCCTATTATATTTTTATTACTCCAGTCCCTTTCACATATTTGTCCTCTTCCTTCCTCCTGTAGCTTAAATTTCCACGGTTATCAGTATAGCGCCCTTTTCTCATTGATGTCCTCTTTGATTCAGTCCTGCTTTCTTTCCACAATACTCTCCGGGTTCACTCCACATACACACCGACTTGTGCTTTATTGAACAATGCTTAGCAATATTATCTTTGCTCCTTATTAGCTGGTCTTTGAGAGGATGTTAAGTGGGTAATCGGTACAGGGCACTTCCAATGTCTCTCCTCTGCTGTTTATCCGGGATGCAGTTTTTAGAGATAAAGCGGAGGAAAGGAAGAAACAACAAACAGAAAAAATAAAATAAAAAAAAACCCCTATATAGAGGGAAACTGCGGGGATGCTCAGCAGTTAATTTGACAGTCTGTCCCGGCAAGGAGTCTATATAGTTCTTTACTTTCCTTTCTCTGTTACTTTAAAGGATTTTCCCCTCCCTTCTCCTCCTCTTTTGTTTCCTCATATAAAGGCTGTAAAGGCTTAAGGGCAACTTGTGGTTTACCTTAGTTCATACAGTAGATGCTATAGTGCCATTGCTTATTTAGATGCAGCATATTATAATATACAGTATAATATCACAGTTCCATTTGCCACTCCAGCCCTCTGTTGTGATATTATATTTATCCTTTCACCATACATTAACTCACGATTTGATGACTTTTAAGGGACACTTTGGTGGTTGTAGTTTCTCAAAATCGGCAGGTGCGCTCCGCAGGAATTCTGTTAATGGAAGGCGTCTTTTCCAGGGTCTGTATTGCTCTCCACGGGCGTCCCGCCTGCTGGTCACCACCAGTCTGTCCCCTTAATGGATTCCGTCTCCAGCCTCCGGTCCTCCCTTTCCTGCATGCCGGTCTTACAGTGCTCAGGAGCGTCTCCCTGCTTACTCTATGCCGCACATTCTGTCATCAATCCCGCTGGGCGATCCGCAATTCCAGCGCGAAGTTGGAGGGGAGGAGATGTCGGGCTCTCGCTGCAAATTCTTCCGGGTAGCGTGGCGTGGCTGTCAGTTCCGCCCGCTGCTCCCCCGCTTCACCGCGGTGGCAGATCTTTCCTGCGGGAACTCCAGCCTGCGAGAGCCGCGTGAGGAGAGGTAGGGGGTGGTGGCGCTCGGTCGGGCGGTCAGGGGAACAGCAAAGCGCGTCTACGTCATGGTGCTCCGCCCCCCAAGAGCACCTGTTCTCAATTTTAGTTTGTCTGGGAGGAGCCTTATTCCTAGGCTAATGCCGCGTACACACGGGCGGAATTTCCGATGGGAAAAGTCTGATGGGAGCTTTTCATCGGACATTCCGACCGTCTGTATGCCCCATCAGACTTTTCTATTGGCATTTTCGACGGAATTTAGATAGAGAACCTGTTATCACCGTCGGAAATGCCGAACGAGGAAAAGCCCGGCCATGTGTACACGGCATTAGGCTTTATGCAGGGCTGCAACTTTAAACCCTACCCCTTGAGATTAAGCCCCACCCAGCTTAAGCCACTCTCCTGCCATTCAGCTGATAGCTGGTAGAGCCTCTGTCCCTCTAAAGCCTGGCTGTTGGTTTCATAGTTTCCAAGCTAAATGAAGAGGGATGAGCACTTGACTCTTTGACCACCATTGTGATGGATGACTCTTGACCAGGAACTCTGGTCAATGTTTGTATGTTAAGGCACCTTGGGATTCTAGAGGCAGAGGGGTGAAATCTAACCAGGTGTAAAGACAACTGTGGATACCTGATGCACTATATGAAGACTAAGCGATTTCTGTCTGACCATAGGTGCAATTTAACCCCAACTCTAAGCCCTTGTACACACGGTCGGACATTCTGACAACCAAATCCGTTGGATTTTGTCTGACGGATTTTGTCCGAGACTGTTGCATACACACTGTCGGACAAAGTTGTCGGAAAATCCGATTGTTTAGAACGTGGTGACGTTATTTCATTACGATGGGACTACGTTCAGGCTAGTAGCCAATAGCTTGCCATTCAGCTGATAGTTGGTCGAGCCTCTGTCCCTCTAAAGCCTGCCCGTTGGTTTCATAGTTTCCAAGCCAAATGAAGAGGGATGAGCACTTGACTCTTTGACCACCATTGTGATGGATGACTCTTGACCAGGAACTCTGGTCAATGTTTGTAAGTTAAGGCACCTTGGGATTCTAGAGGCAGAGGGGTGAAATCTGACCAGGTGTAAAGACAACTGTGGATACCTGATGCACTATATGAAGACTAAGCGATTTCTGTCTGACCATAGGTGCAATTTAACCTCAACTCTAAGCCCTTGTACACACGGTCGGACATTCTGACAACCAAATCCGTTGGATTTTGTCCGATGAATTTTGTCCGAAACTGTTGCATACACAAGGTCGGACAAAGTTGTCGGAAAATCCGATCGTTCAGAACGTGGTGACGTTATTTCGTTACGATGGGACTACATTCAGGCTAGTAGCCAATAGCTTTGGTCTAGGAATTTGATCTGAGCATGCGTGGGACTTTGTCTGATCGGAATTCTCTACAAACGATCGGACAAAGTTCGATCGGGCCATGTTGTCGGAAAATTTTATAGCCCAGCTCTAAAACTTTGTTGGTCGGATATTCCGACGGAAACAGTCCGATGGAGCCCACACACGGTCGGATTATCCGACAACGCGGTCCGATCGGATATTTTCCGTCGGAATGTCCGACCGGGTGTACAAGGGCTAAGGCCTTGTATGCAACCTAAGCCTAGGGTCCAGAGTTCACCAAGACACTCGGGAATAAATCTGATGACCAGTCCAGAAACACTGCAAGGTACTTCACTTTACTAGTAATGTTGTTTGGTAGAACAGGTTTGCTTTAATTATAATTTAGGGTCCAACTCAAATTTCTTTTTAAAGCTACCCCATGAGGTATGTTTAAAAAAAAGTGCAAAGTTGTTGTTGCCACTCCACACAACAGTCTGAACCCAGCCTAAAGCCTTGTACACACGATCGGAGAATCCGTCGGAATGCGCCTTATCGGACCGTGTCATCGGATAATCCGACTGTGTGTGGTATGCATCAGACTGATTCCATCCGAATCTCCGTCGGACCCAATTTTCCAACATGTTGGAAATATTTTCTGACCAACTGGTTTGATTGGACATACTCCAATCATGTGTAGAGAATTTTGATCGGACGAAGTACCACGCATGCTCAAATTCCTACATCAAAGCTATTGGCTACTAGTCCCATCGTAACGAAATTACGTCATCACGTTCTGAATGATCGGATTTTTCGACAACGTAGTCTGACCGTGTGTATGCAACAGTTTCGGACAAGATCCGACGGGCAAAATCTGACGGACAAAATCCGACGGATTTGGTTGGCAGAGTGTCCGACCGTGTGTACAGGGGCTAAGAGTAGAAATCGCTCCAATGTCAATAGGAATAAATAATACCATAAGCTTGGTAGTCAGTGGGAGCCAACAAATTACATAGCAACGGTTGTCAGTAGAAAGAGGATTAGTGCCTCATCATTGGTATTGGTGGGAGGAATAGTGCCTCATCATTGGTATCATGCAAAGGCATAGTGCCCTATCATTGGTGTCAGGAGATGGAATAGTGCCTCATCATTAATTTCGGTGGGAGGAATTATGCCCCACTGTTGGTTTCAGTAAACGTAATGATGCCTCATTGTTGGTGTCATTGGGAATAGCACCCCAGCATTGGAATCAGTGGAAGGAATAGTGTCCCATTATTGGTGTCAGTGGAAGGAATAGTGTCCCATCATTGGTGTCAGTAGAAGGAATAGTGTCCCCTTATTGGTGTCAGTGGAAGAAATAGTCATTAGTATCAGTGAGAGGAATAGTGCCCCAAGGGTCATATAAAGGCTAATGGAGGGCCACATTCAGCCCACAGACCAAAGTTTGGATACCAAAAATGACCAATAGAGGGAAGCTCAGGGTTTATTTCCTTGATACTAAGCCTGATTACCTCATAACTTTCATTTCAGCTCAGTAACAAGCATACCAAGCTTTAAATAGTCAGCTCTGTAAGAAGTTTATCATGACTAGTGCTATTTTATCACTCTGTGATTTTATTATCTCATATAAAACAATATAACAGTCAGTTCATAAAGATAACCACACTGGTTATAAACCTTTAGGGCCAGTTCACTCCAGGAATCGCACAGGAACACAATTGTGTCGAGTGTCTCTAAAGTTTAAACCTGTAGAGGCTTATAAAGTGTCGCCTATGGAGAATTTACACAATTTTAAGACTTGACATGTTTGGTATCCCTTTATTTGACACGACCCCATCTATTTTATTTTGCTAAAGAATATGCGTTTAATAAACAGTTATGAAAAAAAAACATGCAATATAAATAATCACAACTGCCATCATTTTATTCTAATGCCCCATACACACGATCGGAAATTCGGCCAGCAAAAGACCGATGAGAGCTTTTGGTCGGAAAATGCGACCGTGTGTAGGCTCCATCGGACTTTTGCTGGCCAAATTCCTGCAATCAAAAGATTGAAAGCAGGTTCTAGATTTTTCGGTCAGAAAAAGTTCAGATCGGAAATTACGATCGTCTGTACAAATTTCGATGCGTAAAATTACCTACGCATGCTCGGAAAGCTTTGAACTTCATTTTCTTGGCTCGTCGTAGTGTTGTACTTCACCGCGTGCTTGACGCTCGAAAGTTCAGAGAACTTTTGTGTAACCTTGTGCATTCAAGGCAAGCTTGAGCTGAATTCCGTCGAAAAAACCATGCAAGTTTTTTATGATGGAATTTCTGATCGTGTTTACGCGGCATAAAGGGTATCAACTTTCAGAAAATATATCATCTTTTGGGGGTAAGGCAATACCCAGCAAAAAAATTCAGATTTTACCGTGGTGAAAAAAATTTGCCCCAGTGGACATGTGATTAATCTGCTTATATTTTGCCATCCTGGTTCCTCCCCCCTCGTTGACATACTAATGAAGCCTTTAACCATTTCAATACCAGACACTTTCTCCCCCTTCTTACACAGGCCAATTTTCAGATTTCAGCGCTGTAAATGCTTTGAATGACAATTGCGCGGTCATGGAACACTGTGCCCAAACAACATTTTAAAATTTTTTTTAAGACAGATAGAGCTTTTTTGTTTTTGTTTTTTAGCGGGTCAGCGGTGTTGGAGGTAGAACACATCCTCAAAGGGAGAAGAAACCACCGGAGGGAGAAGACCGGAGTAAGAAGACAGCAGAGGGAGAAGAAACCACTGGAGGGAGAAGACTGGAAGAAGACGACACGTTGAAGCTACGACAGGGGGCATTCTTCATTTTTAATAAAGGACTGTCAAATACCGTATTTTTTTGTAACACTACACTGCTTTTTTTTTTTGGGTGAATAGGTAGGGGCACTCATTCACATGGGGGGGGGGCGGGATCTGGGGGTCCCATTTCTTAAAGGGGGCTTCCAGATTCTGATAAGCCCCCTGCCTGCAGACCCCCACAACCACCGCTCAGGGTTGTCAGGAAAAGGCCCTTGTCCCCTCCATTTCCTGACCTGCCAGGCTGCATGCTTGCATAAGGGTCTGCTATGGATTTTGGGGGGGCCCCATGCCATTTTTTTTTTAGCATGGGGGGCCCCTCCAAATCCATATCAGGCTCAAAGGGGACCCTACACCACTTCTTTACATTCAAATGTCATGGGGGAACCCCGCTGACAGCTGATGACTCATCGGTGGTTAAAGATGCAGCAGCTGGCTTACCACCTTGCTCCTTAACTACCAGCTATATACAGTGTGTTTACAATGTGTTTAAAGAGGGAAAAAAGTAATATGCAAAATGCATGAAAACTGCATGCAAAAACACATAAAAGATAAGGATGTAAAAATGCAAAATGCACAGCAAAATTTGCCTGTAACACACATCAAGCGCAGCCTGTATAGATGTGAACCTAGACCTAATCACTACTGGGTTTTTTTTTGATAAACAAATGAAAAAAAGACTGAAAATTTAGAAAAATAATTCTTTGTTTCTGTTATAAAATTTTGTAAATAAGTACATTTTCTCCTTCACTGATAAGGCTGCACTGACGGGCACTGATAGATGGCACTGATATGTGGCACTGATGAGCACTAATAGGCAGCACTGATGAGGAGGCTCTAACAGGCATCACTGATGGGCACTGATTGGCATCACTGGTGGGCATCACTGAGGAGGTTGCACTGATGATCACTGCACCGATTATCAGTGAAGACCCCCCCCTGTTAGGAGGGCTGCTTAATGGCTCTCCTCTACTCATACCCTATCAGCGTGAATAGAGGAATAGCGATAACTGGCACTTCCTAGTAACACTGTGATCAGCTGTGATTGGACACAGCCGATCACATAGTAAAGAGCCTATGTCATGGGCTCTTTACCATGATCGGAGATGCGGTGTGTTGGAGAGACACGCCTCACTACCAATCTCTGCTCTGCAGCAAGAATGGGAGAGCCAGCGCTTGACCGTCATTGTGCTACAGGCCGGGGCGGGAAGGTGTTATAAAAAAAAAAAAACTTTCATTACAAAACTAATTTTACATTCAGTGACATCATCGGAAGCTGATATTGGTTGGTGGGAGGGGCCAGCAGGGCGATGTAAATGGCTTCCTGAATAGATCAAAACACCTAGCCTTGGTACTCCTCTCAAGAGCCCTCACCCCTGGTGCAAGCAGTGGGCTGACTAATGGGAGGAGTTATGCAAATATCAAAATGCAATGGGAATTTGTATGTATACACCCACTGTCTGCTGTCAATCACAAGGAGAGAGCAGACCTGATAGGAAACTACTGTCAGGCTCCACCCACAAAAGAGTCCTTGGTTGTCGGTGAAACTATCAGCTGTGGAAGCTGACAGCGTCCTTATCAATTAGTGGTAGGTGGGGAGGAGAGGAGATAGCATAGGAAAATATGCCTTTCAGCTACACAAAACTGCATAGAGACAGGCATTCTGCCTATCTCTGTACACCAACTTACAGTTGTTTTTAATTACCTCCGGCTTCATTATCTATGAAGTGGAGGTAATCATTTTTGAATTTGGTACATCAATAGCGCCATTTCGTAAAAGTGTCCCTACTAAGGACTACCAGAATCTGCCGCACATATCGGTCAAGCTACCAAATGAATTTCTCAAGGTCTTTTAGTTATAGATATAGATTATTCTGCTCTATAAATACATGCTACATGCACCATAAACATTCTCCTTTACCCTTATCCTTGCCACGCTCCTCTCTGAATCATTCTCCTTCCCTCCTATCCACCGCCATGTTTCTCTCTGATCACTAACATTCTTTTCTATCAATGCCTCTTTCACCTCTCTAAGCCCTTGTACACACGGTCGGAGAATCCGTCGGAATGTGTCCTATCAGACCGCGTTGTTGGATAATCCGACTGTGTGTGGTATGCATCGGACTGATTCCGTCGGACCCAATTTTCCAACTTGTTGGAAATATTTTCCGACCAACTGGGCCGATCAGACATACTCCGATCATGTGTAGAGAATTTTGATCGGACCAAGTGCCACGCATGCTCAGATCAAATTCCTACATCAAAGCTATTGGCTACTAGCCTGAATGTAGTCCCATCGTAACGAAATTACGTCATCACGTTCTGAATGATCGGATTTTTCGACAACTTAGTCCGACCGTGTGTATGCAACAGTTTCGGGCAAAATCCGACGGACAAAATCCGAAGGATTTGGTTGTTGAAATCTCCGACCGTGTGTACAGGGGCTAAGATTGTTCTCCTCCACATCCCTCCATACCTTTACTCTTCTTTCATTGATCAAAGTTCACTGCCATTCCCTCCATGCACAGCTCTCTGACTGTGTATACATTGTGGCCCAATGCTGGGGCGGGAGATGTTCATCCTTCCAGGCTCCTCCTCATCTTCTTTCATAAGGCACATCAGAGTCAAGAAGGAGCTTAGGGGAAGCTTCCCCCGTCTCTGTTTGACTACCATGACAGGTGGTAAGGGATGATGTGGGCGTGGGCGATTGAAGCAGGGCAGCAGCTGGATGCCCAGCGCTAGCAACGCTACTGGCGCCCCTCCCTCCACATTACACCAGCTGCGCGCAGGGCACGTGACCTCTCTGCCCACCCCTTATCCTGGACCTGGGACATGTGGCCCAGCTGCCTCCGGCCCATTGGGCAAATGCCCACTGTGCCCTATGGCCAGGACAGGCCTGGAAGCCTTTATACCAGGCTTTCTCAACATTTTAACCCTAGAGGAACCCCAAAAATATTTTTCAGGTCTCGAGGAAACCTTACTAAAATCAATTCATCAGGGGTCAATAGAACAATGCCCCTTATACTGGTGGTCAATAGGAAGAATGTTCCCCTTTAAAATGGTGCTCAGAATGCCACCCTTAAAGACAGCTTAAAATATATTTGGTGTTATGCTGCTGGCTTTACTAAGTGATGCTTAACCTTGAACCCTGTAGGCATCATCAAAAAGGTGGTTCATTAGCCACAGCTCAATGAACCCCCTAGCAACCTCTGGAGGAACCTCAGGGTTCCACGGAACCCTGGTTGAGAATGACTGATCTATACTTTTAGAGGAGAACCAGAATTTACCAGCGGCCACTATGGGGGTAGCTACTAGTTCATTTTTAAGGGATTTACCAAATTCCCCCATTTGTTGCATATGGATTATATACAAAGCACTATAGTAAGTATGGAAACTGTCTGCAATATCTGGAGTAGCGAACTTCATCTCCCCTTCTTTGTCCCTAATTTTGGGGATATAGGTCCTGTTTTTCTGCTCCTTTACTCTTCTCGCCAGCCACTTCCCTGACCTATTTCCCCACAGATGTCTCTCCTTATTTATTTTATAAAAAGTTGTTCTCCTTTCTTGTTCCAAACTTTCTTCAAGTTCTCTTTTTTTTTTTTAAGATCCTGACTCTCCTGGAGCCCCCTAGGTCTAGTTTTCTGCTCCAGCTCCTCGATCTCGCTATATAGTTGGACTTTCCTTTTCTCTCTTTCCTTCTTTTTCCACGCTCCAATCCCAATCAAACTTCCCCTAATGACTACCTTGTGTGTCTCCCAAATAGTAGCCCTGGAAATTCCCTCTACGTCATTAAGCTCAAAGAAGTCCTTTATTTCCTGTTCTATTTTATTACCTACATCCTGTTCTTGAATAAGTGAGTCATTCAACCTCCAGGTTCTCCCTGTCCTGTTATCACCCTGTATTTCTAATTGAATTTTTATGGGGGCATGGTCTGAGAGAGTAATTGGTTTGATTTCCGCTTTTTTCAAGTTAGCCACTAATTGATGATCTATTAAAATATAATCCAGTCTTGCAAAGGTTTTATGAGCTGCTGAGAAATGAGTGTAGTCACGGTCTTTTTGATGGCTTATCCTCCATGCGTCTTGTAACTGCGCCTTGGTCAGTGCTTTGTTTACCAATCTATATCTCTGTTCTACCACTCGTGCGCCTCCCACCGAGGTATCCATCTTTGGGTCTAAACACCAATTCAGGTCTCCTGCTATAACCACTTTACCAACTCTAAACTCTTCTAATTTATTCAAAACTTTCCTTAAAAATTTATCCGGATTTCTGTTTGGAGCATAAACATTTACTATAGTGCATTGCATCTCCCCCAATTTCCCTTTTATAAATAAATATCTGCCCTCTGGGTCAGCCAGCCGTTCACCAATTTCAAATCTTGTTAATCTATCGAAGCCAATGGCTACTCCTCTTGAGTGGGCTGATGGTGTGTCCCCATACAACCAAAGTGGGAATTGAGCTGATGCCAATTTTATCCCGGAGTTGTTGGTGATATATGTCTCTTGAAGGCATATTACATTCCCTCCCATAAATTGAAGTTCTTTGTTAATTTTATTCCTTTTTTCCCATGTATTTAGTCCCCTCACATTAATGACTACCATTGACTGCTTCTTTCTTTGGTTCGTCTGGCTGTGTATGCTGACCCAAAGGGCCTCCTACTGAGGAACAGAGAGGATGCAAGAAAAAAAAAAGAGAAAATCCCCCCCAAAAAAAAAAACCCCGACACTCCCCCCCACTCCTGCCCCCACCCCAACCCCTTCCCCGCAACGCTATCCCCCATAGGGTTGTTCGGAGACCCCCCCTTACTTCGTTGTTCATATGGGCAAGACACCTATCTCGATGGAGTCTTTTCGTTCCCATATTTCACCCAAGGGCTCACTCCGGTAGACCTCTGCGGACCTCCTCCAGCCCTCCCAACACCACCCACCCCCTCCCCTCACCCCCCTCCACTCTCCTCCCCCTCTTACTTTCTAGCACTATCTTTTAACTACCACCTCTTCATTTAACTCCGTTCCTCTCCCCCTCGTCCATCTTAACTTTCTTTGCCTAGGCCTTACTTCCTTAACTTCCTCTTCCCATCCTGGTAGCTGGGGAGGAGATATGTCTAACCTTTCGCAGAACCCTCTCAAGTCCTCTGGAAATCGCAGGACTGCAGAACGACCATCTTTTTTCCCTTTCAGACAGGCAGAGAAGCCCCATTGATAGGCTATTCCTGCTGCTGCCATCCGTTGAGTTAGGGGTTTTAATAGTCTCCTTCTAATCAGTGTTTCTGACGCAAGGTCAGAGAACACCTGTAACTCTACCCCCTCAAAAGTCAGGCCTGGTAATGTCCTCAATTTCCCCATTATTTGCCCTTTTTCTTCTGTGTAGTGTAGCCTCACTATTACATCCCTTGGGGACTCCACCCCTGCTGTCATCCGCCTTGTAATCCTGTGTATTCTATCTACCTTTATAGTCTCAGAGGGGTCCCTTTCTAACAACGGGTTAAATAGCTGCTGCACAATATTACCTAACTCCCCGCTACTGTATTTCTCTGGGAGCCCTTTAATTCTCACATTTTTCCTCCTGCCCCAGTTCTCTTGGTCCTCTAATCTATACTGGAGATTTCTGTTAGTTCTCTGCAGGTTTGAAACTTGTTCTGTAATCTAATCCAGCCTTGAGTCCTGTTTATCTAACCTATCTTCTATCTCCTCTACTCTCTCTAACACAAGACCTATGTCTGCCCTTACTCCTGCAATCTCAACTTTTAGGGACTCCTCCATTTTGGCGAACATCTCCGCCAACATTTCCTTTATTGTCGGGGCTTCTACTTCTTGGCTACTTGATTGGGCACCAACTTCCCTTCTAATATCCTCTTCTTCTTCTCTTTCTTCTTCCCTTTCCAGAGGGGCTCTAATGCTAGTCTGTGGATGATTGCCTACATTTTTTGATCCACTCGCCTTTACCCCACCTTTACTTTCTTCCGGTATTCTCTGCTTATTTACTCCTGATCTCCTTGCTGAACCCGACTTAGGGCTTCCTTGTCCTTCTATTGTGCTGGTATTATTTGCCAAATACCGCTGGATACCTCCTGGACTGGTCGCCGGCGGTATATTTTTTCCTATTTTTGCCTTCCCTCTCATTTTCCCTGTTTTAACCCTCCCAGTTCTATTTCCTTTTTCGTCCACTCCTCTCCCTCCCATCTTATCCCCCGATCTCCCTCTCCTCCACTCAGGGGCAGTGGAAGCAAAGGAGGGCGGACAAGAGGGCGGTAACAAATAGGACCAGTCCCGTTTTCCTTAATTATACCTCACCAGGCTAAAAATATGTTCATATAAGACAATGTTAACAGTGTCCTATTATATTTTTATTACTCCAGTCCCTTTCACATATTTGTCCTCTTCCTTCCTCCTGTAGCTTAAATTTCCACGGTTATCAGTATAGCGCCCTTTTCTCATTGATGTCCTCTTTGATTCAGTCCTGCTTTCTTTCCACAATACTCTCCGGGTTCACTCCACATACACACCGACTTGTGCTTTATTGAACAATGCTTAGCAATATTATCTTTGCTCCTTATTAGCTGGTCTTTGAGAGGATGTTAAGTGGGTAATCGGTACAGGGCACTTCCAATGTCTCTCCTCTGCTGTTTATCCGGGATGCAGTTTTTAGAGATAAAGCGGAGGAAAGGAAGAAACAACAAACAGAAAAAAAAAAAAACCCTATATAGAGGGAAACTGCGGGGATGCTCAGCAGTTAATTTGACAGTCTGTCCCGGAAAGGAGTCTATATAGTTCTTTACTTTCCTTTCTCTGTTACTTTAAAGGATTTTCCCCTCCCTTCTCCTCCTCTTTTGTTTCCTCATATAAAGGCTGTAAAGGCTTAAGGGCAACTTGTGGTTTACCTTAGTTCATACAGTAGATGCTATAGTGCCATTGCTTATTTAGATGCAGCATATTATAATATACAGTATAATATCACAGTTCCATTTGCCACTCCAGCCCTCTGTTGTGATATTATATTTATCCTTTCACCATACATTAACTCACGGTTTGATGACTTTTAAGGGACACTTTGGTGGTTGTAGTCTCTCAAAATCGGCAGGTGCGTTCCGCAGGAATTCTGTTAATGGAAGGCGTCTTTTCCAGGGTCTGTATTGCTCTCCACGGGCGTCCCGCCTGCTGGTCACCACCAGTCTGTCCCCTTAATGGATTCCGTCTCCAGCCTCCGGTCCTCCCTTTCCTGCATGCCGGTCTTACAGTGCTCAGGAGCGTCTCCCTGCTTACTCTATGCCGCACATTCTGTCATCAATCCCGCTGGGCGATCCGCAATTCCAGCGCGAAGTTGGAGGGGAGGAGAGGTCAGGCTCTCGCTGCAAATTCTTCCGGGTAGCGTGGCGTGGCTGTCAGTTCCGCCCGCTGCTCCCCCGCTTCACCGCGGTGGCAGATCTTTCCTGCGGGAACTCCAGCCTGCGAGAGCCGCGTGAGGAGAGGTAGGGGGTGGTGGCGCTCGGTCGGGCGGTCAGGGGAACAGCAAAGCGCGTCTACGTCATGGTGCTCCGCCCCCCAAGAGCACCTGTTCTCAATTTTAGTTTGTCTGGGAGGAGCCTTATTCCTAGGCTAATGCCGCGTACACACGGGCGGAATTTCCGATGTAAAAAAGTCTGATGGGAGCTTTTCATCGGACATTCCGACCGTCTGTATGCCCCATCAGACTTTTCTATTGGCATTTTCGACGGAATTTAGATAGAGAACCTGTTATCAATTTTTCCGTCGGAAATGCCGAACGAGGAAAAGCCTGGCCATGTGTACACGGCATTAGGCTTTATGCAGGGCTGCAACTTTAAACCCTACCCCTTGAGATTAAGCCCCACCCAGCTTAAGCCACTCTCCTGCCATTCAGCTGATAGCTGGTAGAGCCTCTGTCCCTCTAAAGCCTGGCTGTTGGTTTCATAGTTTCCAAGCTAAATGAAGAGGGATGAGCACTTGACTCTTTGACCACCATTGTGATGGATGACTCTTGACCAGGAACTCTGGTCAATGTTTGTATGTTAAGGCACCTTGGGATTCTAGAGGCAGAGGGGTGAAATCTAACCAGGTGTAAAGACAACTGTGGATACCTGATGCACTATATGAAGACTAAGCGATTTCTGTCTGACCATAGGTGCAATTTAACCCCAACTCTAAGCCCTTGTACACACGGTCGGACATTCTGACAACCAAATCCGTTGGATTTTGTCTGACGGATTTTGTCCGAGACTGTTGCATACACACTGTCGGACAAAGTTGTCGGAAAATCCGATCGTTTAGAACGTGGTGACGTTATTTCATTACGATGGGACTACGTTCAGGCTAGTAGCCAATAGCTTGCCATTCAGCTGATAGTTGGTCGAGCCTCTGTCCCTCTAAAGCCTGGCCGTTGGTTTCATAGTTTCCAAGCCAAATGAAGAGGGATGAGCACTTGACTCTTTGACCACCATTGTGATGGATGACTCTTGACCAGGAACTCTGGTCAATGTTTGTAAGTTAAGGCACCTTGGGATTCTAGAGGCAGAGGGGTGAAATCTGACCAGGTGTAAAGACAACTGTGGATACCTGATGCACTATATGAAGACTAAGCGATTTCTGTCTGACCATAGGTGCAACTTAACCTCAACTCTAAGCCCTTGTACACACGGTCGGACATTCTGACAACCAAATCCGTTGGATTTTGTCCGATGAATTTTGTCCGAAACTGTTGCATACACAAGGTCGGACAAAGTTGTCGGAAAATCCGATCGTTCAGAACGTGGTGACGTTATTTCGTTACGATGGTACTACATTCAGGCTAGTAGCCAATAGCTTTGGTCTAGGAATTTGATCTGAGCATGCGTGGGACTTTGTCCGATCGGAATTCTCTACAAACGATCGGACAAAGTTCGATCGGGCCATGTTGTCAGAAAATTTTATAGCCCAGCTCTAAAACTTTGTTGGTCGGATATTCCGACGGAAACAGTCCGATGGAGCCCACACACGGTCGGATTATCCGACAACACGGTCCGATCGGATATTTTCCGTCGGAATGTCCGACCGGGTGTACAAGGGCTAAGGCCTTGTATGCAACCTAAGCCTAGGGTCCAGAGTTCACCAAGACACTCGGGAATAAATCTGATGACCAGTCCAGAAACACTGCAAGGTACTTCACTTTACTAGTAATGTTGTTTGGTAGAACAGGTTTGCTTTAATTATAATTTAGGGTCCAACTCAAATTTCTTTTTAAAGCTACCCCATGAGGTATGTTTAAAAAAAAGTGCAAAGTTGTTGTTGCCACTCCACACAACAGTCTGAACCCAGCCTAAAGCCTTGTACACACGGTCGGAGAATCCGTCGGAATGCGCCTTATCGGACCGTGTCATCGGATAATCCGACTGTGTGTGGTATGCATCTGACTGATTCCATCCGAATCTCCGTCGGACCCAATTTTCCAACATGTTGGAAATATTTTCTGACCAACTGGTTTGATCGGACATACTCCGATCATGTGTAGAGAATTTTGATCGGACGAAGTACCACGCATGCTCAAATTCCTACATCAAAGCTATTGGCTACTAGTCCCATCGTAACGAAATTACGTCATCACGTTCTGAATGATCGGATTTTTCGACAACGTAGTCTGACCGTGTGTATGCAACAGTTTCGGACAAGATCCGACGGGCAAAATCTGACGGACAAAATCCGACGGATTTGGTTGGCAGAGTGTCCGACCGTGTGTACAGGGGCTAAGAGTAGAAATCGCTCCAATGTCAATAGGAATAAATAATACCATAAGCTTGGTAGTCAGTGGGAGCCAACAAATTACATAGCAACGGTTGTCAGTAGAAAGAGGATTAGTGCCTCATCATTGGTATTGGTGGGAGGAATAGTGCCTCATCATTGGTATCATGCAAAGGCATAGTGCCCTATCATTGGTGTCAGGAGATGGAATAGTGCCTCATCATTAATTTGGGTGGGAGGAATTATGCCCCACTGTTGGTTTCAGTAAACGTAATGATGCCTCATTGTTGGTGTCATTGGGAATAGCACCCCAGCATTGGAGTCAGTGGAAGGAATAGTGTCCCATCATTGGTGTCAGTGGAAGGAATAGTGTCCCATCATTGGTGTCAGTAGAAGGAATAGTGTCCCCTTATTGGTGTCAGTGGAAGAAATAGTCATTAGTATCAGTGAGAGGAATAGTGCCCCAAGGGTCATATAAAGGCTAATGGAGGGCCACATTCAGCCCACAGACCAAAGTTTGGATACCAAAAATGACCAATAGAGGGAAGCTCAGGGTTTATTTCCTTGATACTAAGCCTGATTACCTCATAACTTTCATTTCAGCTCAGTAACAAGCATACCAAGCTTTAATTAGTCAGCTCTGTAAGAAGTTTATCATGACTAGTGCTATTTTATCACTCTGTGATTTTATTATCTCATATAAAACAATATAACAGTCAGTTCATAAAGATAACCACACTGGTTATAAACCTTTAGGGCCAGTTCACGCCAGGAATCGCACAGGAACACAATTGTGTCGAGTGTCTCTAAAGTTTAAACCTGTAGAGGCTTATAAAGTGTCGCCTATGGAGAATTTTCCCAATTTTAAGACTTGACATGTTTGGTATCCCTTTATTTGACACGACCCCATCTATTTTACTTTGCTAAAGAATATGCATTTAATAAACAGTTGTGAAAAAAAAAACATGCAACATAAATAATCGCAACTGCCATCATTTTATTCTAATGCCCCGTACACACGATCAGAAATTCGGCCAGCAAAAGACCGATGAGAGCTTTTGGGCGGAAAATGCGACCGTGTGTAGGCTCCATCGGACTTTTGCTGGCCGAATTCCTGCCATCAAAAGATTAAAAGCAGGTTCTAGATTTTTCGGTCAGAAAAAGTTCAGATCGGAAATTACGATCGTCTGTACAAATTTCGACGCGCAAAATTACCTACGCATGCTCGGAAAGCTTTGAACTTCATTTTCTTGGCTCGTCGTAGTGTTGTACGTCACCGCGTTCTTGACGCTCGAAAGTTCAGAGAACTTTTGTGTAACCTTGTGCATTCAAGGCAAGCTTGAGCGGAATTCCGTCGAAAAAACCATGCAAGTTTTTTATGATGGAATTTCTGATCGTGTTTACGCGGCATCAAGGGTATCAACTTTCAGAAAATATATCATCTTTTGGGGGTAAGGCAATACCCAGCAAAAAAATTCAGATTTTACCGTGGTGAAAAAAATTTGCCCCAGTGGACATGTGATTAATCTGCTTATATTTTGCCATCCTGGTTCCTCCCCCCTCGTTGACATACTAATGAAGCCTTTAACCATTTCAATACCAGACACTTTCTCCCCCTTCTTACACAGGCCAATTTTCAGATTTTAGCGCTGTAAATGCTTTGAATGACAATTGCGCGGTCATGGAACACTGTGCCCAAACAACATTTTAAAAAAATTTTGAAGACAGATAGAGCTTTTTTGTTTTTGTTTTTTAGCGGGTCAGCGGTGTTGGAGGTAGAACACATCCCCAAAGGGAGAAGAAACCACCGGAGGGAGAAGACCGGAGTAAGAAGACAGCAGAGGGAGAAGAAACCACTGGAGGGAGAAGACTGGAAGAAGACGACACGTTGAAGCTACGACAGGGGGCATTCTTCATTTTTAATAAAGGACTGTCAAATACCGTATTTTTTTTGTAACACTACACTGCTTTTTTTTTTTTGGGTGAATAGGTAGGGGCACTCATTCACATGGGGGGGGGGGGCGGGATCTGGGGGTCCCATTTCTTAAAGGGGGCTTCCAGATTCTGATAAGCCCCCTGCCTGCAGACCCCCACAACCACCGCTCAGGGTTGTCAGGAAAAGGCCCTTGTCCCCTCCATTTCCTGACCTGCCAGGCTGCATGCTTGGATAAGGGTCTGCTATGGATTTTGGGGGGGCCCCATGCCATTTTTTTTTAGCATGGGGGGGGCCCCTCCAAATCCATATCAGGCTCAAAGGGGACCCTACACCACTTCTTTACATTCAAATGTCATGGGGGAACCCCCGCTGACAGCTGATGACTCATCGGTGGTTAAAGATGCAGCAGCCGGCTTACCACCTTGCTCCTTAACTACCAGCTATATACAGTGTGTTTACAATGTGTTTAAAGAGGGAAAAAAGTAATATGCAAAATGCATGAAAACTGCATGCAAAAACACATAAAAGATAAGGATGTAAAAATGCAAAATGCACAGCAAAATTTGCCTGTAACACACATCAAGCGCAGCCTGTATAGATGTGAACCTAGACCTAATCACTACTGTTTTACATTCTTTTCTATCAATGCCTCTTTCACCTCTCTAAGCCCTTGTACACACGGTCGGAGAATCCGTCGGAATGTGTCCTATCAGACCGCGTTGTTGGATAATCCGACTGTGTGTGGTATGCATCGGACTGATTCCGTCGGACCCAATTTTCCAACTTGTTGGAAATATTTTCCGACCAACTGGGCCGATCAGACATACTCCGATCATGTGTAGAGAATTTTGATCGGACCAAGTGGCACGCATGCTCAGATCAAATTCCTACATCAAAGCTATTGGCTACTAGCCTGAATGTAGTCCCATCATAACGAAATTACGTCATCGCGTTCTGAATGATCGGATTTTTCGACAACTTAGTCCGACCGTGTGTATACAACAGTTTCGGGCAAAATCCGACGGACAAAATCCGACGGATTCGGTTGTTGAAATCTCCGACCGTGTGTACAGGGGCTAAGATTGTTCTCCTCCACATCCCTCCATACCTTTACTCTTCTTTCATTGATCAAAGTTCACTGCCATTCCCTCCATGCACAGCTCTCTGACTGTGTATACATTGTGGCCCAATGCTGGGGCGGGAGATGTTCATCCTTCCAGGCTCCTCCTCATCTTCTTTCATAAGGCACATCAGAGTCAAGAAGGAGCTTAGGGGAAGCTTCCCCCGGCTCTGTTTGACTAGCATGACAGGTGGTAAGGGATGATGTGGGTGTGGGCGATTGAACCAGGGCAGCAGCTGGATGCCCAGCGCTAGCAACGCTACTGGCGCCCCTCCCTCCACATTACACCAGCTGCGCGCAGGGCACGTGACCTCTCTGCCCACCCCTTATCCTGGACCTGGGACATGTGGCCCAGCTGCCTCCGGCCCATTGGGCAAATGCCCACTGTGCCCTATGGCCAGGACAGGCCTGGAAGCCTTTATACCAGGCTTTCTCAACATTTTAACCCTAGAGGAACCCCAAAAATATTTTTCAGGTCTCGAGGAAACCTTACTAAAATCAATTCATCAGGGGTCAATAGAACAATGCCCCTTATACTGGTGGTCAGTAGGAAGAATGTTCCCCTTTAAAATGGTGCTCAGAATGCCACCCTTAAAGACAGCTAAAAATATATTTGGTGTCATGCTGCTGGCTTTACTAAGTGATGCTTAACCTTGAACCCTGTAGGCATCATCAAAAAGGTGGTTCATTAGCCACAGCTCAATGAACCCCCTAGCAACCTCTGGAGGAACCTCAGGGTTCCACGGAACCCTGGTTGAGAATGACTGATCTATACTTTTAGAGGAGAACCAGAATTTACCAGCGGCCCCTATGGAGGTAGCTACTAGTTCATTTTTAAGGGATTTACCAAATTCCCCCATTTGTTGCATATGGATTATATAACTTGGAAAAAATGGAAATGTTTTCATCCTCATCATGGCATTATTTGCACTGTGGGCTCACCATTGTCTTCTTTATTCAGAGGTTGTAGATGTTTGGGAGGTAAATCCGGATCTCTCTCCATGTTCCAAGACGGGAAGACTCGTTCTCAGGATATTCAGCAGTTGAGTTTTACTGATTGGATCACCACATTGTAGAGCGCCATCTGTGTTCAGGAGAATGAAATGGAGCTCCTTCTGAACGTTCCCATCACTGGGCTGTAAAGGAAGGTTGTCCAGTAGATGTTGGCTCACTTGATGTGCTCTGTCCGTGTTCGCTGATCTCAGCTGTAGATCCTATGTGAGTGAACATACGTCAAAAACGAATTAATTATAAAGGGCCAATATACACCAAAGTAATATTCAGCTGTAAGGGCTGGGTATGTGCGGCCGTGGGTTCATGACTGGGGTCCGGTGCGTGTCTCTTCACCAGTTAAGGTGCAATTCAGGTCCACATTTTTGCCTAAATTCGCCCCTGAACCAGACCCAAAGACGCACAGGACCCTTTTCCAATGTGCTCCGCAGCCGCCCGAACCTGTGTGATCTGGCTCCATTTAAAGCCGGTCACACTCGTCGGTCATGCAAATTGGATGCGGAGAAACCCACACCCAGTTCTCATATATGTGAACCCGGCCTCAATGAAGCGGCGGGTCCAGGGGGGGGGCAACGGGGCAATTGCCCCCTCCGAGAATATGCCCAGCGGGTGCCAGCGCGGCCGGTTCCGCGGGTACAATTGCGGCCGGTTCCGCGGGTACCCGCGGCCAGTTCCGCAGGTACAATATCGCGGCCGTTTCCGCGGGTACCAGCGTGGCCGGTTCCGCGGGTACTCGCGGCCGATTCCGCGGGTACAATCGCGGCCGATTCCACGGGTACAATCACGGCCGGTTCCGCGGGTACCAGCGCGGCCGGTTCCGCGGGTGACTGTGAAGAGTGGACGGGTGAGGGGGGGCAGCTGGGCGGCTTAGGAGGGCTGCTGGCCAATCAGGAATCCAGCGGGCAGGGGAGCAGAGAGATGACATCATCTCTCACTGCCCTGCATCCCTCCAGTTCCGCCCTCACTGTGCAGGAAGCTGTGTGCAGCAGAGAGATTACATCATCTCTCTGCTGCCTATCTTCACTCTGGACTCAACAAAAGAACACCTTAGCAGAAAAGTGACACAGTAGCTGACAATCCGCAATGTGTGGCAGGCTACGTGGCAAGTGGCAATCCGAAATGTGTGGCAGGCTACGTGGCAATCCGCAATGTGTGGCAGGTGATGTGGCAAGTGACAATCCGCAATGTGTGGCAGGCTGCGTGTCAATCCGCAATGTGTGGCAGGCTGCGTGTCAATCCGCAATGTGTGGCAGGTGACGTGGCAAGTGACAATCCGCAATATGTGGTAGGTGACGTGGCAAGTGGCAATCCGCAATGTATGGCAGGCGACGTGGCAAGTGACAATCAGCAATGTGTGGCAGGTGAGGTGGCAAGTGACAATCCGCAATGTGTGGCAGGCTACGTGGCAATCCGCAATGTGTGGCAGGTGATGTGGCAAGTGACAATCCGCAATGTGTGGCAGGTGACGTGGCAAGTGGCAATCCGCAATGTGTGGCAGGCGACGTGGCAAGTGACAATCAGCAATGTGTGGCAGGTGAGGTGGCAAGTGACAATCCGCAATGTGTGGCAGGCTACGTGGCAATCCGCAATGTGTGGCAGGTGACGTGGCAAGTGACAATCCGCAATGTGTGGCAGGTGCCTGTGTTACATCAGAGGGGTGCGGGGTCACCCATACGTCACAGGGAACCCCGGGTTTCCCCTTGCATCAGAGGGGGGTGGGGTCAGGTGACGGGTGGCCCCGCCCTCCGTATATAAGAAATGTCAGGCTGCCGGAATCCTTGCAGTGTCTCCTCTGCGGAGACAGAAGAAGGATGGATACGCTGCGCTGGATGAGATGAGCCATCGCTGGAGAGATGACCGTCCGTCGCTGGATAGCAACAGTGGATTAGCACCGCTGGAATCTTTTTTTTATTTTTTTTTTATTTTTAATAAAGGAATTTTTCAAAAGTGTGTTTGTCTTATTTAACTATTTTTTACACTTTCTTTGTGAAATGGTAGGGGTACTTTTGTACCCCCTTACCATTTCAAACAGGGGGGGGCCGGGATCTGGGGGTCCCCTTGTTAAAGGGGGCTTCCAGATTCTGATAAGCCCCCAGCCCGCAGACCCTCACAACCACCGGCCAGGGTTGTGAGGATGAGGCCCTTGTCCTCATCAACATGGGCACAAGGTGCTTTGAGGGGTCACAGACCCCCAAAGCATCCTCCCAATGTTGAGGGCATGTGACCTGGTATGGTTCAGGAGGGAGGGGGGGCCGCTCTCTCGTCCCCCCCTCTTTTCCTGCGGCCTGCCAGGTTGCGTGCTCGGATAAAGGGTCTGGTATGGATTTTTAGGGGGACCCCCACGTCAATTTTTTTTTACATTTGACGCGAGGTTCCCCTTAATATCGATACCAGACCTGAAGGGTCTGGTTATGGATATTTAGGGGGAACCCCACGTCAAATTTTTTCTTAAATTTGAGGCAGGGTTCCCCTTAATATCCATACCAGACCTGAAGGGCCTGGTAATTGAATTTGGGGGACTCCCACGCTTTTTTTATTTATTTATTTATTTATTTATTTTTATCAATGACTTTCAATGAGTGTTCTCTGTATTACGGAGCCGACAATTCATAATAGCTGCGAGTGATTTTAAAGGACTTTTTTTCCTGCATAAATGACACTTTGTGCAGGGACAGTTCTAAGCACCAGAAACATGAGCCCCTTCACAGGCATACTATAGACAACCCCCCCCCCCCCCCCCCTACGAAATTTAAAGGAATATTACACTTTTATTTTTTCACTTTAATCATTATTAAAATCACTGCTCCCGAAAAAACGGCCGTTTTTAAAACTTTTTTTTGCATTGATACATGTCCCCTGGGGCAGGACCCGGGTCCCCAAACACTTTTTAGGACAGTAACTTGCAAATTAGTCTTTACAATTAGCACTTTAGATTTTAAACGTTGGAGTCCCATAGACTTTAATAGGGTTCTAAAGTATGCTGTATACTAGCTCCATCGAATCTTCTTTATACATTCGACAGACACCATAAGCCTTCAAAGACAGATTCGATCGTAATTCATGTGGATTTTCGGACGAATGCAATTTTTGAACGAAAAACGAAATAAATAAAAACGAATTTCGGGAGTAACTAAATAAATTAAGTTTTCGGACGAAAACAAAATTACAAAACAAAATATTTTACTCTGCACATGTCTAGTAGAGACATAGTAGCTGGCAGATAGTGCCACATGGGATGGTAAGGCAAATGGAATGCTACACACTTGAAAGTGTCAAATTCAACCAGGAGCTTTAGTTGTGCATCAATGCAAAATTTGGTTGTTTATTTTTAGAGAAGATCTTTTATATTCCATTCCCCACCACATGATTGGATGATTAAAGTGACTTTACTTCACATTTTAAAAAACTAAGTCCATGTACCCATCATTTAACACTTTGGTGATCAGATTCTTTATACAGCACTTGCTAATGATGTGTTTTAGGCGTTATAATCTTAAAACTTTCTAATATAAAAGTATATCTTTTTTTTTTTTTTACAGACAATGCAATGGATCTTAAGCTATTTCTTGAAAATCTGGGCCTAGAAAGATTTATAACATCAAATCTGAGGCCGCGTACACACGCGCGGACTGTTTGCCCAACCTTGTTCGTCAAACAGTTTCGGCAAACAGTCCGCTCAAAATTTGCATGAGCGGACTTGCCCACACACGAGCGGACTGTTTGACGAACAAGGTTGGGCAAACAGTTCGCTCAACTTTTGAAATGAACGGACTCGCCCACGTAAGGAGGAGGCAAATCCGCCCATTTCGAGCTCAACATGGTATATGTCACATGGGTTGGTCACATGGGTTGATGTCACATGGGGACTATGACATCGTAAGGGGGCGGGGTCACCATGTGACCAACCCATGTGACATATACCATGTGACACCGCCCCATTGTCACTATATAAGTGACCGCACAGCGCGGCTCTGGCATTCCGGCCGGAGAGAGCGACGTGTCAACATCTCCTGGAGAAGAAGAAGAAGAACAAGAAGAAGAACAAGAACGGAAGGCGGCGACGGCGACAGCGGCGACAGAAGACCGGGCCACCGCCTGTAAAAGAGCTACAAGAAGGCGCGGTGGCCCGGCAGAAGAACCGAAGGCGGCGACAGAAGAACGGAAGGCAGCGGCGACAGAAGACCGGGCCACCGCCTGCAAAAGAGCTACAAGAAGGCGCGGTGGCCCGGCAGAAGAACCGAAGAGGGGGACAAGACCCCCGAAGTCGGGAGAAGAGGCCGGCGGCGGGGAGGAAGAAAGCCGGACTCCTCCGCTAGTAAAAGAGCTACACACACATAGCGGAGGAGTCCGGCGAGAAGACCCCCGAAGACGGAAGACCCCCGGAGCTGTGCAATAAAATATTTTTTCTCGTGTGTTGTGTTTTTTTTTTGGGGTACTTTTATTTTACAGGTGAATGGGTAGGGGTACATTGTACCCCATACTCATTCACATAGGGTGGGGGGCCGGTATCCGGGGGCCCCCTTCTTAAAGGGGGCTCCCGGATTCCGATAAGCCCCCCGCCCGCAGACCCCGACAACCAACGGCCAGGGTTGTCGGGAAGAGGCCCTTGTCCTCATCAACATGGGGACAAGGTGCTTTGGGGTGGGGGGGCCGCGCGGCCCCCCCTTCCCCAAGGCACCCCCCATGTTGAGGGCATGCGGCCTGGTACGGCTCAGGAGGGGGGGCGCGCTCGCTCGCCCCCCTTTCCTGGCCGGCCGGGTAGCGTGCTCGGACAAGGGTCTGGTCTGGACTTGGGGGGAACCCCCACGCCGATTTTTTTCGGCGTTGGGGTTCCCCTTTAAGCCCATTCCAGGCGGCGGAGCCCGCGACGTCTCCTTCGCGGGCCCCGCCTACCTGTACACGCGCTCGAAATGGGCGGACTTTCCGAGCGGGAACAGTCCGCTCATTTCGAAAGTACAGCGGACAAGCCCACACACGGGCGGACTGTTCGCTCAAACACAGTTTCAGCGGACAGTTTTTCGGAATTTCCGAAAGACTTTGTCCGTCCAACTGTCCGCTGAAACTGTCCGCTGAAAGCCCACACACGAGCGGACTGTCCGCCCAAACACTGTTCAGCGGACAAGGTTGGGCGAACAGTCCGCCCGTGTGTACGCGGCCTTACACTTAAAGAAGTCCTGGATATTGGCTCAGAGACCTGTAAGAAGATTGAACCTTCAGAGAATGTTTTCTGGTGCTTCTTACAAAGACTTTTTGCTCTAAATGTAACTGCACGGGTACTAAATTCAAGAGACACGGAACAAAATAATGACAATCAGAATTTTACTTTAGATGACTTACTTGATAACAATGATAGTACAACAAGTGCAGTAAACCCTCTTGATGTTGTGTGTGCTCTCCTCCACTGCTCAGACAAGTTTCTTCAACAGGAGATTATAAGAAACATGTCCATGTGCCAGTTTGCTGTGCCTCTGATCCTCCCTGCTGTTGATTCAAATAGTCACACCTTTTTGCTGTTTGGTTTGAGAGATATTGTGAAAAGGTGGATACCAAATAACCAAAGACAACAAAAAGAGTATGCTGAAGAAAGTATAGTGCAACATTCCATTCCTGTTATCTCTTTTGTGAGGTTGGGGGAATATAGTTTATCAAAATCTAAAATACTAAATCAAGTCCTCAGCCCAGAAGAGCAAGCTCATGATTTTTTTGTACATCATGATATTAATGGTGGGGACGTAAATAGAAAAATTGCTGATGGATTGGTGGAAGTAGCCTGGTACTTGCCAGCTGGAATGGAATCAGATCTTTTCCATGACCCCATTACCATTACCAACCTGAGAGGAGACTTACAGAATAATAAGAAACCATTCTGTTTTCTTTCAAAAATCTCACAAACTGTGTTTATTTTTATTGAGGACAACAAAGCATTGGAGAGTCATCATTTCACAGATATTAACGTTTCATGCAAAAACTATTTTTTCATTATCAATCTCCAATCTTCCAAAATCATAGATGGAAAATTGAAAACATTTCTGACAAACCTGTCATGTGTGGAAAGCAGAAAATATCTTTTCATGATACATAAAGATAACAAGGATACAGCAAGAAAAAACATTGAATATTTGACAAAGATTTTTCCAGATCTAAAGCAAAACATTATAGTTCTAAATCCGAGAATTTCTCAAGAGAGGCAGATTTCAATAAAACTGCAAGTATTAATGAAGGAACTAACAAGTAAAAAGGAAAATACAAATGCTCTACAGGACATGGCACAGGTTGCATATGATGTTAGGATTGATGTTGACGAAAATTGTAAGGAGTGTAAGGACACAAGAACACTTGCCCTGGAAATTACTAAATCTATAGGTGATGTTGCTGTTTATAAGAAAGAAACAATGAAACTACAAGGAGATGCCTGGATAGAACTGGCCAAACTTGAGAAAGAACTCTGCCAAATGAAGAATCAAGGTAACCTATCTGGGCAGGCATACAAGTCCCAACTAATTAAGAGAATTGAAGATTTGCGTAGACAGCAAAGTCAGCAAAGACTCCCTGAAGACATGAAGAAATTTCTAGATGCACTCATTAGGATGTCAAAAGAAGTGTTGCCCTTTTTTTTGAAGTGGTTGAAATTCTATCTAGATGCAATATCTAGAGACAGTATCTTACAAGTTCAACAAACTGAAGAAAAAGGCCTTGGAAAAAATATATCTGACCGAAATCTGGGAATGGAACATTTTCTCCGTGAATTAGGACAGTTTTATGAGGCTGAATGCTTTATGAAGGAAAGCGGAGAGATCCAAGACAGGCAGAGGAAATTTCATCATCTTCCAGAAATTGGTGCTCGTCTCTTGTTGGATGGGTTCCCCTTAGAACTGATTGATGGGGATGCTTCCAATATACCCCTATGATGGATAAGTGATGTTCTGAGCAAATTGGACAAAAAGACAGGAGGAAAATGCAAAATGAGAGTGATATCTGTACTGGGAGTGCAGAGTACAGGGAAATCCACTCTTCTGAACACAATGTTTGGTCTGCAGTTCCCAGTAGCCAGTGGAAGATGTACAAAGGGAGCCTTCATGACTCTTCTTAATGTGAAAGAGAACTTCCAGGAGGAACTGGGCTGTGACTTCATCCTGGTGATTGACACTGAAGGATTAAGGGCTCCTGAGTTGGCTTCACTTGGTGACAGTAATGAACATGACAATGAACTAGCAACACTAGTTGTTGGGCTGAGTGATATCACCATAGTCAATCTGACCATGGAAAACAAGACAGAAATGAAGGAAATTTTACAGATTGTGGTCCATGCTTTTCTTAGGATGAAACAAATTGGAAAGAAACCCAACTGTCAGTTTGTACATCAGAACGTTAGTGATGTGTCTGCTAAAAGCAAGATCACGAGAGAGAATAAACTGCTCCTGGAGCAGCTAGATGAGATGACAGAAGTAGCAGCAAAAATGGAGAATTATAATGATATCACACAATTCTCTGAAATCATTGACTATGACATTGAGAGAGACAACTGGTACATTTCTGGCTTGTGGCATGGTGTCTTCCCCATGGCATCGATTAGCACTGGATACAGTGAAAATGTTAAGGAACTTAAAATGCATTTACTGAAATTTATCAAACAGAAACCACATTCTGATTCCTGCAGCATCAATGAATTCATTGAGTGGATTAGAAGTTTATGGAATGCTGTTAGACATGAGAAATTCATCTTCAGTTTTAGGAGCAGCTTAGTAGCTAAAAAACAGAGAATTTGATCAAGAATCAGACTTCTGGGGAGCAAGAACCTGAGCTTATGATGGATTTAAAAAGGAAAATAAACAAATTTTTACAGAACCAATCGCAGATCATGACAACATATCTTGAAGATTACTTTAAGAAAGATGATAAGTATGTGAAGTTGGTTCTACATTACCGAAATGAATTCATTAGTTATGTGTCAAGGCTCCGAGAGGAACTTGAATATTATTTAAACAACAAGTGCATGGAAGTCATCCGAATTCAAAATGAAAAAAATAAAATAGCATCCAAGAAAATTATCAGAAAAAGATTGAAGAGCGAGTTAGTGCTCTTCTGAAAGGATACAGACTTGAAAATAGAAAACTGAGTGTTGAGGGACTGGAATCTGAGTTTCAGATAATGTGGAACAAAACCGTACAGGAATTTAATCTGAGAGGTTTAAAGAGACAAAATATTGCTAGAAGCATGCTGGATCATTTAAAGAGAAACATGAATAATAAAGCAAGCTACATTAACCAGAAACTGGTTAAACTTGACAGTTTAGAAAAATACCAGGGTAGAGATTTTAAGTTGAAGGTTAAGCATCTCGAAGGATCATTTGTTAAAGTCCTCAGACAGAGATTTACTGAACAGTTCTGGGGAGAAGCTACTGCCATAGCTCTCAATATCATTGATAGATGTAATCGATATGTCACAAATAAGATTTCCACAAAAGAGGATTACGATGAAACATTCTGCCAACAGATGCTGGACATTGTAGACAATGGCCTCCAAGAAAAACGAGTGCAAAAGTTTTATTTCAAACCATCATTTGAACTCAGTATAAAACTTTTAGCTTTAGGGAAAGCAGCACCAATGTTCCAGAAAATGCATGAGGACTTCATCCAGGAAAATGATCCAAAGCTTTGTCTGGAAAAATTAAAACTTCTTTACTTGAACACATTTAAAGAAGTCTATGCTGACAAGGATGATTGCAGAGAAAGGGCTCAGAGATTCTGTGAATTCTGTCTGAAACCAGCACTGATTGGGTATGTCTTTTCAAACCTTGGAAAAGATATCATTGATGACATTTTACACAGTGATATTAAGGAAAATCCTAGAGATTTATTACACGCCTCTCTACTGACTGACCTACTGACACAGAACATGTTTCAAGAATATGTGAAATATTGCCTTCACTTTGAGATCTTTGTAAAAGACTGGATCACCAAGTACTTAACAGTTCATTACACAGAACCTGGAAGGTTGAACATGTTAATATCAAGCAGCTTAACAACTATTACAGACAAAGTCAGAGAGTCTCTTCTGAAAAGGTCTGTTTTAAATTGTACACAGTTGTCTGAAAGTTTAAAAGAATTTAGCAGGACCTTAAAGGATGATTTAGTCATCTCACAGAATAATATGGATGCGGTTGTATTTCCAGACACTGAGAATGTTCAGGAGTTCTTCCAAAATGTAAAGCTATTTTTACATGACATGGAAAGACAAATACTAACTAAACTAAGCAGCTATACAGTTGGGGATCTGCTTTCCAGGGTTTCCATAAAACCCCAAGATGAGCTGTTTAAGAAAGTCTTTGGATGTGGGGAGCAGTGTCCATTTTGTAAGGTTCCTTGTGAAGCCGGTGGTATTGGTCATAAAGAGCATTTTTCATCTGTTCATCGGCCTCAAGGGTTGGGAAGATATAGATTAATAGACTCTAAAATTCTTTGCCATGAGCTGTGCTCAACAGATGTTGTATCTAATGCAGAATTTAAATGTCAAGACACAGATGGGAAATTCCATCCTTACAAAGAGTATCGACAAATTTACCCTGACTGGAAGATCCAACCTGATCCAAGTATTGAGGCCTCCATATACTGGAAATATATTTTTAAGGAGTTCAATCAATCTTTTGCAAATGAATACAAGGCCTTACCTGCTGATTTACCTGAAGACTGGTACAAAATAACAAAAGAACAAGCTTTTGAGAGCATTAAAAGTAAATAAATAATAACATTCTCTTGCTTCTCCAAGGATGGTCACCTTCCTCCCTTTTGTAGCTCTAATTTGCCGATCCAGTAGAAGACACATTCTGTGATACTCAGCTTGACTTCATTTGTGTTAATGCCCTGTTTTTCTTTCCTGACATTCCATACATTTGTACATGTAATTCACTGTAAATTTTTGTGTTGAGTTTTCCACTGACTGTATGAAAAATATTGTCAAGCTTTAGGGTCAGAAATATTATCAATGGCTCTGTGACACCGTATTATTTTGGAAATTATAACCACGTGACACAGTTCCACCTTTGCGTCAACACAACTAATCATCATCTTAATTTCACTTATGTAATTATCACCTTAAATATAAACTCTAACAATTAACATTTTTAATTTGTTCCACTTTATTGTGTTAAATATACTGTTGGATGTTTGTATAATTAGCTTTATACATGATATGTACCTCAGAATCTGATTCATTTACATGCATTACAATATATTTTGTATGGAGTTGTGTTTTTTTTTCACTTTGTAATGCTTTCTACTCTTTAATAAAAGTGTTTGTATTAACAAAAATATATACGAATAAAAATGTTTTATTATATCTGGTAAATAGGTGCAAAAATACCTCTTGACCCTGCCGGAATTTATGTGCTACACTCTTATCATTTGTTCCTTGTTCTCTCTATACAACACATAGGAATAATCGACTTATTTGGAGGGTACCCTATTCATCTACATTTACATTTACAAAAGAAAACCCTCTTACTTGGACTTTACTGGTACCAGGGTAAGATGGGCACACAAAACCTATAAAATATATAAAGTTTATCACATATATTAAAAGTATTTTAAAACCATGAAAACATATTTCTTAAAGGGGTTGTAAACCCTCATGTTTTTTCACCTTAATGCATCCTATGCATTAAGGGGAAAAAACTTCTGACAGTGACCGGCCCCCTAGCCCCCCCCCCCCCCCGTTTTACTCACCTGAGTCCTGTAATTCTCAACACTTGATTGGATAGATTTATAGCAGCACAGCCATTGGCTCACGCTGCTGTCAATTAAATCCAATGATGCAGGCATCAGGGGGTGTGGCCGAGTCCTACACTCTGCGTCTATGGACGCAAATACTAGACTCGGGAGCGCGCCTGCAAGGTAACCCCCCCCCCCGGGAGATCGCTTCTCCTAGGGGGTTATCCAATGCAATGAGGAGCTACGAGTCACCGGGGGACCCCACAAGAGAATTATTGGAACGAACTTCACAGTGGAGGTAAGTATGCCATGTTTGTTATGTTTGTTATTTATAAAAAAAAAAAAAAAAAAAACGAAGCTTTACAATCACTTTGAAGTGAAAATAGGCCATATTAATATCCTGTAACGAAGTATCTTTGCTGCATGATCCAAAGACATGGCCTACTAAAAAAAAAAAGAAATACAAATAATCAACATATCATATATTATATAGAGTCTACATATATCTCCTACATTTGCTATGTCACATCGCTTTAAGAGTATGATTTCGGGATGGTGACAGAGTGTGTGGTGTGAATACAACACTTGGTTTAAATTGCATTAGATAAAGATGGTTAATTATATGAACCTTATATTATATATACCTATTGTCAAGTAAATGATAATATCCAATTAGCCTTTTAGTTCCATTTAAGGTGGCATGTAAAAGAGTCTCAAAAGCATTCTACTTACTTCCATGTGCACCTCAAACACTGAAAACACCTCAAAACAACCCCTCAAACAATAGAATGCAATAGAAGACACATATTACATCATAACCTCCAGCCACACTTGACAGCAGCACTAGGCAGGCAGCCCAGACCAATGTTGGAAAAGGGGGCCTCCAACAATTGTTGGTATTAGATACAGTATGGAATGCTAGTACTAAACACACAAACGATAGGTGAAAACAGGATTGCAATAGAGTTACCTGCAAAACATTGCATATGCCCAAATACCCTCCTGGGACATGTACCCCAAAGAGGAGAGGGGTGTTGGATATTTCAACAATTCAGAAGTTTCAAAGGAAGATTGGCAAGCATCTATAATACAATGAATTGCAAATGTAACCACATCACCGCATGGAAGAAAAAGAAACATTTCCTTCTTACATCACCCAGCCATACTCCTCTTATCTTAAACCATCCAGCACCTGTAAATAACCATCTGCAAGGAGCTAGTGGCCTCCCATGTGTTTATAAAGCCACCTTTGGTGCCAAAATCTTCAAATAATAAGCCAATAGGAAAGCAGTCACATAGTCATGTCGTAAATCTGTGTCCTGTTTCTATCACAACTATAGATCTATTGTCCAACAAAAACAACACAATCATCACCAAGCACTAAAAGATAAAATGTTTGTTTTTCGCTTGTTAGCGGGTCATGCATAATATACTGGTGTCTCCTATATTGTCAGTTGCTGATCAGCCAATCAGCAGCTGCACACCAAGGTCCGCCAATTGCCCCAGCATCAACTAACCAAGCCATCGGCATTTGTTATGGTGCTGTATTCGTGTACGTGCACTTGCCGCAAAATCATCCATATTCACTGGCTCAATCCTGCGGTGCCTCACACTGCCCGGCAAAACAATTTACTCTACCAAGGCACTCCACCAGGCATCCTGCCCAACACAATTCTGGCCAATAGAAAAATTTTAAATATTTCAAAGACAAAAGACAAAAAACAAGAGGTCTCCCCTGATTTCACCACCTCAACTTTGCCTCCTGGGAAGGTCGATTAAGCAAATATATGCCCTCCGACCTCCAGTGTATTGCCATTCAGGGGTCCTCAATAGCTCAGTATGTCCACATGAAAAAAGTGCTCATACTGCCACCAGCATAAACATACACCCAGCGATGTCTATTGCATGTATAAGACATATTACTGCAAGTATTTTTGACTCTATATATAATTAATGTTTTCAATAATTAAGAACAATATCATACCAAATACCTCAGAACAATATAACATACTAATAAAGTATAAAATTAGCAAATTTTATTTGCCCCATTTTTAGACAGACTAAATTCTGGTAACTATGCTATGGGGTATATCTTCTAATAGAAAAGGTTTAAAACTTAGAGCAACATAAGACCAAAGAGGTATTAGACATGTACGGTTCATTTCGTTCCAAATTAAAATTCGGACACATTTTCGTTATTGGTAAACTCTGATGTATCTGAATTTCTGAATTAGAATAGTACCGAATTTAACCACTAGCCTACTGCCCACGGTCATATGATGGAGGGACGGTAAGGCTCTTGTTCTAGGCGGATGCAGAGTGTATATATATATATATATATATATATATATATATATATATATATATATATATATATGTACTAGACTGACTGTATAGATATATAATGATCTGTAATGCTGACTCCTATATACCGTATCTGTAATGCTGAGCTATATACGTATCTGTGATCTGTATACTCTGTTGGGTGATGCTGAGCTGTATACTCCTGACACTATGGGTGGAAGCAAGAGGAATACATAGAACGGAGTAGGTGGCGCTTATATAAGGGATGTGGCTTATGAGAAGTGGGAGTGGTCAAAATGCAAGGGTGGGGTCTAGCTCCCCCCATCCTAAGACGTCACCAGCCGCCCCTGCCGTGGGGTACTATTTATAATCTACTTCAGGCAGTGTATTTGATATATATATATATATATATATATATATATATATATATATATATATATACTAGACTGTATAGATAAGCCACACCCCTTATATAAGCGCCACCCACTCCATCCTATGTATTCCTCTTGCTTCCACCCATAGTGTCAGGAGTATACAGCTCAGCATCACAGAACAGAGTATACAGATCACAGATACGGTATATAGCTCAGCATTACAGATACGGTATATAGATCAGCACCACAGATACGGTATATAGATCAGCACCACAAATGTGGTATATAGATCATCACCACAAATGCAGTATATAGATCAGCACCACAGATACGGTATATAGATCAGCACCACAGATACGGTATATAGATCAGCACCACAGATACGGTATATAGATCAGCACCACATATGCGGTATATAGATCATCACCACAAATGCAGTATATAGATCAGCACCACAGATACGGTATATAGATCAGCACCACAGATACGGTATATAGATCAGCACCACAAATGCAGTATATAGATCAGCACCGCAGATACGGTATATAGATCAGCACCACAGATACGGTATATAGATCAGCACCGCAGATATGGTATACAGGAGTCAGCATTACAGATACCGTATATAGATTGTTTAGGGTGGAGAGGCAGGGAGGGGAATTTGTTTAAGGTGGAGAGGCAGGGGGGGGCTGTTTTAGGGTGGAGAGGCAGAGGGTGCTGTTTTAGGGTGGAGAGGCAGAGGGGGCCGTTTTAGGGTGGAGAGGCAGGGGGACCTGTTTTAGGGTGGAGAAGCAGTGGGGGCCGTTTTAGGGTAGTGGGACGTTTTAGGGTGGAGAGGCAGAGGGGGCCGTTTTAGGGTGGAGAGACAGAGGGGGCCGTTTTAGGGTGGAGTGGCAGGGGGGCATTTTGGGGTGGAGAGGCAGAGGGGGGCTGTTTTAGGGTGGAGAGGCAGAGGGGGGGCTGTTTTAAGGTGGAGAGGCAGGGGGCCATTTTAGGGTGGAGAGGCAGGGGGGCATTTTAGGATGGAGAGGCAGAGGGGGGGCTGTTTTAGGGTGGAGAGGCAGGGGGGCCGTTTTAGGGTGGAGAGGCAGGGGGGCCGTTTTAGAGTGGAGAGGCAGAGGGGGGGCTGTTTTAGGATGGAGAGGCAGAGGGGGAGCTGTTTTAGGATGGAGAGGCAGAGGGGGAGCTGTTTTAGGATGGAAAGGCAGAGGGGGGGCTGTTTTAAAGTGGAGAGGCAGGGGGGCTGTTTTAGGGTGGAGAGGCGGGGGGGCCGTTTTAGAGTGGAGAGGCAGAGGGGGGGCTGTTTTAGGATGGAGAGGCAGAGGGGGGGCTGTTTTAGGGTGGAGAGGCAGGGGGGCTGTTTTAGGGTGGAGAGGCGGGGGGGCCATTTTAGGGTTGAGGGGCAGAGGGGGGCATTTTATATATATATATCAAATACACTGCCTGAAGTAGATTAGAAATAGTACACCAGGGAATGCACTGTAGAATGTAGATCTTTAAGCCTCAAGGCCCATACACACGATCAGACTTTTTGACAACAAACATGCAAATTAGCTGTTTTGGAGCAACATCTGACCGTGTGTACGTTCCATCGGACAAACTTTTTTGGTTTTCATCAGACTTTTGTTGGCTGTGTGACCGGACAAACTTTCTGGCAACAAAAGTCAGATGGAGCAAAGTCTGATCGTGTGTACAGAAAACCATAGAACTTTTGTACAAAGTATGAACAGGCATGCTCAGAACCAATGCAAAAGATCAAACAACAATACAGAAGTTGACCAAAGGTGGAGGTAAAGAGCAGAAAAAACACGTGAGTATGAGGCTTCATACATACGATTGGACTTTGTACAAACTTTCCCTTGGATTTTTGTACAAAGGGCGTCGGCCGTGAACTTGTATTGCATACACACAGTAGGACATTTTCAGCCAACTTTCACCAAATCATGTGGTTTTTCTGCTCTTTACCGCCACCTTTGGTCAACTTCAGTATTGTTGTCTGATCTTTTGCATTGGTTCTGAGCATGGCGTGTTTGTACTTTGTACAAAAGTCCTATGGTTTTCTGTACACACGATCAGACTTTGCTCCATCGGACTTTTGTTGCCAGAAAGTTTGTCCATTCGCACAGCCAACAAAAGTCCGATGAAAACCAAAAAAGTTTGTCCGATGGAGCGTACACACAGTCGGATGTTGCTCCAAAACAGCTCATTTGCATGTTTGCACCTTTCACTTTGACACCATCCGCTACCCCTCTACCTAGGGCCCACCAGGCTTACTCCAGTGTAGCTTCTATGTATTTCCCTTACCCAGGTCCCCACAATCTAATGGTCCTATTACACACAGATACAAACAAACCCAAGGATAAACCAAGGAAAAAACCAAGCTTTGCTTACACTGTAGGTGGAAATCTCTATCACCGCCACTTCAACACAACCTTCTGTTAAGAGATACCGCAATTGGGAGGCGTCATGACGAGCTGACGCTGTAACCTCTGACCAGGGGGGAGGAGCCGACATGCGTGCCCGGAAGAACGAGTGTGAGGAAACACGAGGGTTCGCCGGCTTCGGAGCGTGAGAGGCTCCGAGCGGGATACGGACAGAGCGGCGTAGCCACTGCCAGACCGTCGGAAGAGACGCGGGGGCTGATCTCGCGCCTGAGAGAAGGGAACGATCGGAGGTCTGCTGGAGTGGTGAGGCGACTGCTGGCTCGTGTGTCCTCCCTCCCTGACCTCCCCCCCCCCCCTCTCTCTGTCTACCGGTCTGCCTGTATGCTGTGTACGCTGGGGAATGATTTACAGCGTGGGGACGGGAGACAAGAGGGGGAAGTAGACGTGGATATGACAAGCCTCTCTCCCGGACTGAAGGGCGGTCTAACAAGGTATGAGAACATATTAAAAGGGTTTTAAAAAGATTCGCTGGCTGAATGTGTGGGACTACTGTCTAAACTTGGAAGACTGGTAAGACCTCCCTGATATGCCTGAACAAATGGTCTCGCCTGACATCTTTTTAAACCTATAAAGGAAAGTGAGAGGAGTAGCCCTCTTAAAGGAGAAGCACTGGAACTGCCTTAAATCCTCTTTTTTTTTGGTCTATCCAAGCGTTTCTCTTTCCCTTGGGGTATAAAGGTATGGGAAGCATGTAAGAGATATGATTGGGAGGAACACTATGCTACATCATCAAATTAAACGGAGGTATCACTAAGTGGCAACCTTCCCCCCAAACAAACGGACGGGCTTACTAAAATTAGGACTCTCCATATGAGCCAATACATAAAAAAAAAAAAGAATTGTGTATGGACCGGTAATGAAGGAACCAGGGAATAAACGTCTAAATATCTAGAAGCCCACGAACTATAGAAGGTGGAGGTTCAAGGGGGCTACCTGGCAGGTAGACAGACCCGGCGGCCCGGTAATAGGAGATTAGAGGGGAAACTGGAAAACCCTGATAGCACCCCACCAAAAATATTAATAGCCCTAAGAAGGGGATAGACACCCATTTGTAGAAGAAACTGGGGAACGAATAAGAAAAGGAAAGGAAATCATAATGAGCAAATCCACAAGTAAAAAGGGAGGTCCCTTGAAAACTCCCAAAGACAGAGGGAACGAGAGTTCAATAAGACAGTTCATGACACAGGGTTCGAGTCCTAGAGACCAGGAAGAATCCAGATACCAACACCCCAAGACCGTTAGGAGAAAGGAACGGGAAAATAAATTAGGGGAGACCCCAGACCAATCCTTGGAAGAATTAGGAAAAGACAGTGACATAGAAATAAGTAAATTAGGGGAAGGAAGAACGGAGGACCAAATACCAACAAAAGGGGACTTGATGGAAATGTTTACAAGAATGGAAAAGTCTATAAAAGCAGATATCAACCTGCTGCGGGCCCACTTGGGACATTTGTTAACAAGAATAGAGGTGACGGAGGAGAGAGTTGAGAATTTGGCCCAGGAGGTCTCAAAGCTGAGAGAAATGGTCAAACTTTCCCAGCAAAATCAGAAGGGACTACTATATAGATTAGAAGACCAAGAAAACCGTAACAGATGGAAAAATATGAGAATTCGATCAGTACCAGAATCTAGAGGGGAAGACCTAAACAAAATCATGAAAATAATATTTAGTCCTTTTCTGGAGAAAGATAAGGAGGAATTCCCAGCAATTGAGAGGGTACATCGGATCGGTCAATGGAGAAATAATGGTGCGAGTAGACCCTGGGATATTATCGTGAGATTTAGGTTCTATAAGGACAAAGAAGATATTGGGGCGAAGTTGAGGAGAGGGATGACCCCGTTATATATGGATACAGAACTACAAATATTCACGGACTTGGCCCCCGAGACGCTGACCAGGAGAAGATTATTAAAACCATTGTTGGAAGAAATGAAGAAGAAAAATATTAAATATAACTGGGGTTTCCCCGCATGTTTAATGGGTTCTGGGGATGGTGTGGTAGCGAGATTGAGATTCCCGGAGGAACTAGAGGACTTTTGTAAAAAATTGGACTTGCGGGTCCCAGATCTCCCGGGATGGGGGAGGGGGGGGGTGATGGGTAGGAGAGCGGGTTTGTAGGGGGGTTTCTGCCCCCCCTCCCTGCCCCCCCAATTGTTGGGGGCAGGGAGGGGGGACGGGGCACGCGTGTGGGTTTACCCTGGAGAGGAGACTCAATGATGGTAAAGTACGATAGAGCCATCAGCGAGTTAAAAGCCGATTGTGGGCCGGGGATGGGGGAGGGCGGGGGGGAGGGGGTGATGGGATGGGGGAGGGGGGAATAGCCTATGCGGGGGAGGGGAGAGGAGGGAGACGTAGAGGGAGAGAAAAGGAAGGGATGGGACTAAAAGGGGATAATAGATGTCGGTCATAAATTTTATGACATATAATGTCAAAGGGTTGAATACCCCAAGTAAGAATCACAAGATCTTGAAAGAGCTTAAATATTATAAAGCAGATGTAATTAGCCTACAGGAAACCCACTTTGCTCATGAAGCGAACACTAAACTATATTCCAAAGAGTTCCCAGTTTGGTATTATGGCGATGCTATAACAAACAAGAGTAGGGGAGTGGCCATAGGGTTTGCAAGGAAGGTGCAGTTCAAGTTGGAGGACAGATTAGTCGATCCGGAGGGAAGGTACTTAGTATTAAAGGGGAAACTGGGAGAAATGGAGTGTACCTTAGTTAATGTATACGCTCCAAACCGAGATCCTGCAAAATATTTGGTTAACTTCCTGGGCAAATTGAGGGACTTTAAGAAAGGTACGGTGATTTTGATGGGAGATCTAATTCTCGGCATGGAACCGAGACTGGATAGTACGTCCTGTGTACAGGGGACTAGTAGGATTCAACTTAAAAGAATTAAACAAAAACTACATACATCCCAGTTAGTGGACGCATGGTGTGCACAACACCAAAAAGAAAGAGATTATACGTTCTACTCCCCTGTGCACGGGACGTACTCCCGGATCGATTATATATATGTTGAACACAGAATGTTAGAACAAATTGAAGAGACTAGGATCGAGATAATTACTATTTCCGACCATGCGCCGGTGGGAATGAAAATGGTAATAAGGGGAGAGGAAAGTTTACCTTTTTCTTGGCGTCTGAATGAGGGTCTACTTCAGGATGAGGAGGTAGGAAAAGAGATTGAGAAAGAACTAAAACAGTACTTTGCTATAAATAATACGGAGGAGGTATCGAGGCAAAATCTATGGGAGGCCCACAAAGTTTACATTAGGGGGATCTTGATATCTCAGGGGGCCAGGAAGAAAAAAGAGAGAGCAGCCAAAATAATAACTATAAGGGAGGAAATATACACAATAGGAAAACAGCACAAACAGAGTGGGAATCAAGACAAGGGGACCCTCCAAAAACTAATAGCGAAGAGGGACGAATTGAAAAACTTAATGGAACAAGAAACCCAAAAAAACCCTCAGCCAGAGAACCAGGGACAGATATTACGGGGGGAATAAACCCACCAAATACCTGGCAAGAAAGCTTCAAAAAGAAAAATCAAGGAATTATATAGAAAAGATTCAATCAGGAAAGGGAGAACTGGTCTTTAGATCAACTGAGATAGCGGAAACATTCAAAAACTATTATGAGAAAGTATACTCAGTAGGGCAATCAGAGGGGCTAGGGGGGGAAGATAAGGACACAAAGAAAAGAGTTCTTGGAAAAGGCCCAGTTAAACAAAATTACGGAAACAGACAAGGAGGATTTGGACAGACCCATAACAGAGGAGGAATTGAATAGGGCACTTATGGAGTCAGCTTCGGGGAAAAGCCCAGGTCCGGATGGGTTTACGGTATACTACTATAAAAAATATAAAGAAATATTAACTCCGCACCTATGTAGCTATTTGAATGGGTTGGGTATGGATTATGAGTTGAGTAAAGAGGCAGGATCTGCTACCATAACTGTCATTCGGAAGGAGGGGAAGGATGAGACAAGCTGCCCTAATTACAGGCCTATCTCATTGCTCAATGCTGATACAAAGCTTTTTGCTAAGGTGTTGGCGGGAAGAATGAAGGGTTTATTGGGCACATTAATACACCCGGACCAGGTGGGCTTTATACCAGGGCGTGAAGGAAAGGATAATGGGGTGAGAACGGTGCTCCTTCTCTCCCAGAAAAACGGGGGGTGGGGCCCCAGCCTACTCTGGTCGATTGATGCCCAGAAGGCTTTCGACAGGGTGGGCTGGGGTTTTATGCTCCAGACTTTGGGAATGATGGGAGTTGGCCCCAAAATGATTAAGAGGATCAGGACATTATATAGCTACCCGACCGCCAGGGTTAGGGTTAATGGTAGGTTGTCCGCCCCCTTCGAGTTGAAAAACGGAACGAGGCAGGGATGCCCCTTGTCACCCATTCTGTTTGTGCTGTCCCTGGAACCACTGCTAGCCACCATCCGTAAGGATCCACAGATTAGAGGATTCAAAATAGGAAAGGAAGAACATAAATTGGCTGCGTTTGCAGATGATATTTTATTTTACATCAGCAACCCCTGTGTTTCTTTGCCCAAACTAATGGAAGTTATAGATCAATATGGTCAACTCTCGAACTTTAAAGTCAATCCAGCAAAATCAGAAATTTTAAATTTAAATATGGGTAAATTGGATAAAGAGGAGCTTCAAAAAAAGTATGAGTGTCCTTGGCGGGAGGAATTGAATTATCTTGGAATAAAATTGGCTACCTCTATAGAGAAAATGTATAAATTAAACTATCTCCCCTTGCTAGAGGAAATCAAGAAAGAAAGTAAAAGATTAGCCAACAGATTATTAACCTGGTTAGGACATATCTGCACTTTAAAGATGTATATTGTGCCAAAAATACTATATAAAATACAGATGATCCCCTTGGCAGTTCCAAAGTACTATTTTTCTAAGATGAAATCCTTAATGATGGGGTTCATCTGGAATGATAAGAAACCGAGAATACCCTTCACTACATTAAAGCGAAGTAAAGAAAAAGGGGGATTAGCGGTTCCAGACATCCAGAAATACTACAGGGCTATCATACTGTCAAGAGTAGTGGAGTGGGTAAGGGGGAATAATAAGGAGAAAAGGTGGATAGATATAGAGAACACTTTTAGCAAATCACAGTTGAATAAGATAGTGTGGAATCCACTAAAATATAGGACACTGGATGTAAATACAAATGTTTTAACACTAAACGCACCAAAGGTCTGGAATGGGGTATACAAGAATCTGAACGGGCAGTATAATTCACCACTTATTGAGTTATCAGAGAACGAATATTTTCCACCAGGATTAACAATTAACAGTGGGAAATGGTTAAAAAAGGGGAGGGTACGGGTAAACGACATTATAAAAAATGGGAAGATGAGGTCACTACATGAGTTAAAAGATACAGGAGAAATAGGGAAAATAGATGAGTGGAGGTATCTCCAGCTAACCCACTTTGTAGGGAGCCTACCGCAGCCATTGAAAAAGGAAAGTGAACTTTCTCCATTGGAGAGGCTGTGTGTAACCGACAATCCAAAGAAGATGGTTTCTAGGCTGTATGGGCTCCTGACCGAAGGGGAGGGGCTGGAGAGCCCTCCTTATATACATAAATGGGAAAGGGAATTAGGCTCACAATGTGATAAAGGTACACAGGGAAAAATCTTCACACTTATTCACAGATCGGCAACGGATAGCTTTACTGCAGAAATGAATTACAAATGTATTTCAAGATGGTATGCTACACCAGATAAAATCCATAAATTCCAACCGAGTAAGTCAGGGGACTGCTGGCGAGGGTGTAAAGTGGCAGGGACGATGACCCACTTGTGGTGGAGTTGTCCAAAAATTAATTCATACTGGAAAAAGATTTTATATTATATAAAAGAAATTACCAACATTATAATCCCAGAGGATCTGTGGATCGTTCTTTTCCATGGTACTAAAGGAGAAATTAAAAAATATCAAGAGTCACTAGTTCCGCACCTTTTGAATGCTGCAAAAAGAGTGATCCCTAAGAATTGGCAAAAAGAGGAAAGTCCACCAATCTGGGAATGGATTGATGCGGTGGAAGGAACTTACCAAATGGTTAGATGTAGGGATAGATATGACGATAAAGCCCTGACAATAGACAGTTGGCAGAAGTGGAGAGAGTTTAAAAAAACCTGGAGCTATGCTGAGCAGGTCAGAATATAAAGGGACAATGGGAGGGGGTCTGGCGGCTGGTTGCTTTTTTGTTTTTGGTTTCTTTCACTGGGTCTCCTTCTGCTTCTCTTTTCCACCCGCATAGGAAATAAAAGAGGGGAGGGGGGGTGGGGGGAAGGGGGGTAAAATAATGTAAAGATAAATGTGTGAGGGTTGTTTGGGTCAACTACCAGGTACAGAAGGGAATAGTTGGGCCCCTCTTTTTATATATGATTTAATAAAGATGAATGTTGGCAATGTTTGTATAAAAGGATGGGCTACAATGATGTGATGACGAGGAAAACTAAATGAACGTTAAGTTGATTAGAGCCTCGCCGATAAATTCGCTGATGTAGCAAAAAAAAAAAAAAAAAAAAAAAAAAGAGATACCGCAATTGCCTGGAGGGAGGCAAGGAAAAGTCTCAGACTATCTCCCTTCATATCAAAATTCCTGCCAATACAGGGTCACCCAAACTTTACTCCGGGACTGGAACACCAGTCCTATGAATCGTGGCGACAAAAGGGTCTCACTACTTTCTCCTCCCTTTGTGATCGTGAATCTGGTCGAGCATTACCCTTCCGCTCCCTGGCCACCAAATTCTCTCTCACCGATGCATCTGCCTTCCACTATGGCCAATGTCTTAGTTTTCTACAAAAAACCTGCAGAGATGAATCCACGAGATTTAAATCCTCATTCCTTGAGACACTCCTACAAAAAGACTCCTACAAAATTTAAGACATTTACAAGCCTCTACTTTCAAAAACAACACCTTCTCTGGATTCATCTTCAGCATCCAACTGGGTAAAAGACTTCCCGGATGATGACATAGTGGACAAGATCCTTCAAGGCCTCAACTCTGTGTACAATTTGGTTCCAAATGAATCTTGGAGGGAAACCCAGCTGAAAATCGCTCATCGGGCACATATGCCTTTCCTTCCATCCGCCCAACCACATTTAGCCTCATCTTCATTGTGCCCTTTGTGTCACCAACCTAAGCCCTCTCTCACACAACGTTTCTGGACTTGCACTTTTATCTCCGCTTTCTGGGACCAAATCCTGACATATATATTTAAGATTACGCTGCTAAAGCTACCTAAAGATCCGCTTCTCCTTATCTTCGGGCACTGGGATCCTAAACTACTTCCTTGGTCAACCACTCTCAGCCCCCTGGGCAAGGAATGGGCCTTGATTTGCCTCCTGCTTGCTAGGAGGGCCATACTAGCCAACTGGACTTCTACTTCCAAACCTTCCATCTCCCAAGTCAGCAGAGATCTCCTGCAGCTTCTATTCCGTGACAAACTCAACACCAATTTGGCCCACAAGAAAGCCAAACAGCGCTTCCACAGCAGATGGGACTCTTTTATTGCATCGCAGCTCACTCCTCGGGAATGAGCTCACCTTGAAGAACCCTCCTTTATCTACAACGGACCTTTGCCAACTACAACCCTTTCTACTACCTGATAGCTACCACCAACAGGACTGCGGACTTGGGACCCCCCCTCTCCTCACTTCGGGGGATATACTCCCTCACCTTATCGGCAGGTTGGACTTCTGCGGGACCCTCCCCGCCCTCCGGTTGCACTCCTTCATACCGAGCCTAGGTCCTTCCCCCCCCCCCCCCCCCATCACAGTTTTCATTCTGACTTGCATTGTATCCTGGTTCTCTCTGAGGTTAGCATAGTGCCTTAATATTACCAGATCCATCCAGTCAAAGCTTCCTCATATCCTTCTGTTTGAAAGGGATAGGGGTACTCTCCGTTCCTTGTTTATGATACTTGTGCTCATGCACCAATATGTGACTTATTTTGGTATTCTATCTAACCTGTACTTTACACAAAAATCTTTTTGTACTTGCTGGTTATATCATTCTGTCATGTACTCTTTTTCAATAACATTTTATTCAAAAAAAAAACCCGCTTCCCGGTAAGGGTTGTAGACAAGGGGGGGTTCTATTCACATACCCCCCTATATAAGCAGTGCACGTGTGGAGGTGATCTCTGGTGGTGTCAGCACTCTATATCTGTCTTCATCTAAAATTATCTGCAATGGATTCCCTTTTCTTATAGCACTTTACAGGAGTTTTTTTTATATATGGACTGATTACACAGAATACTGGTTGTAATAATAGACGCATGTCAGATTAATTGTTCTGATATAATTGTAACATCTTATACCATCCATTCTGGAAGTAATAGCGGTTCATATTTTAGGCTGCTGAAATCTTGTCTGATAGATTTTCTGTGTTCTATATGTATTTTTATCTCTGTTAAAGCGGGAGTCCGCCGGGAGTCCGCCGTTTTTTTTTTTTTTTTAAAAGCCAGCAGCTACAAATACTGCAGCTGCTGACTTTTAAAATAATGACACTTACCAGCCCAGCGCACCCGCGATGTCGGCACCCGAAGCCGATCTCTCGATCGTCTCTCGGGTGCTGCCGCCACCATCTTGGGTATGGGAATCAGGAAGTGGAGCCTTTCGGCTTCATTTCCCGGTCCCCTACTGCGCATGCGCGAGTCGCGCTGCGCAATAAGGATGGACCCCGCTGCCTCTGGGATCTGTGTGTTTCCCAGCAGACAGCGGGAGACCTTCGGAAAGGGTCGTAGATTCTGTGGAAAGGGGCGTAGATTCTGCAGAATCTATATATATATGACAGAGCGAGGCTCTGTCCTTATGAAATTGGAGGAAAAAGAGACAGAGTTTGCATATCTCCAGCCCTGTGTCCAGGTCTTGATGATAACGAGCAGGGTGTGTGCCCAGCTGCACACAGGCCATATAATGAAGGGCTGTTGGGAGTAGAGTGTGGAGGATGGTGGAGTGGAGTAGCTTGCTGCTGTGCATGTCCAAAGAGCCCAAAGCTGTGTGCGTTGAAGGGTTGAAGCTGTGTGCGTCCAAGGAGTCCAAAGCTGTGTGTTGAAGGGCTTGAAGCTGTGTGCGTCCAAGGAGCCTAAGACTATGTGTATCCAAGCAGCTCGTTTGAGGGGCAAGTACCTATAGCAGCACTACTGCTGAAGAGTAGCCAGGTGGGCTAGCATTTTCATTTGGATTGTGTGTATTTAATTTAAGATTGGGCCCCTGCGTGGGATTCCCGGATGGACTATTATTTTGTTTTTCCTTTTAATAAACGTGGGCTACCAGGCCCTTAACTATAAACGCCTGCCTGATGTGGACTGAAAAATGCCTCTAACCACTTGCGCTAAACACCCCAATGTTACAATATAGATATAGATATATATATATATATATATATATATATATATATATATATATATATATATATATATTGTGACAGAGCGAGGCTCTGTCCCTATGAAATTGAAGGAAAAAGGGATCTCCAACCCTGTGTCCGGGTCTTGATGTTAACGAGCAGGGTGTGTGCCCAGCTGCACACAGCCCATATAACGAAGGGGCTGTTGGGAGTAGAGTGTGGTGAAGGATGGTGGAGTAGCTTGCTGCTGTGTGCGTCCAAAGAGCCCAAAGCTGTGTGCGTTGAAGGGTTGAAGCTGTGTGCGTCCAAAGAGCCCAAAGCTGTGTGCGTTGAAGGGTTGAAGCTGTGTGCGTCCAAGGAGTCCAAAGCTGTGTGTTAAAGGGCTTGAAGCTGTGTGCGTCCAAGGAGCCTAAGACTGTGTGTATCCAAGCAGTTCGTTTGAGGGGCAAGTACTTATAGCAGCACTACTGCTGAAGAGTAGCCAGGTGGGCTAGCATTTTCATTTGGATTGTGTGTATTTAATTTAAGATTGGACCCCTGCGTGGGATTCCTGGATGGACTATTTTGTTTTTCCTTTTAATAAACGTGGGCTACCAGGCCCTTAACTATAAACGCCTGCCTGATGTGGACTGAAAAATGCCTCTAACCACTTGAGCTAAACACCCCAATGTTACAATATATATATATATATATATATATACTAGACTGACTGTCTATATATATATTAAATACACTGCCACTAACTGAATAACCTGCCTGCCTAACCACTTCAATACCGGGCATTTTCACCCCCTTCCTGCCCAAGCCAATTTGCTGTCGCAATTTGAATGACAATTGCGCAGACTTGCAACATTGTACCCAAATTAAATTTTTATCATTTTCTCCCCACAAATATAGCTTTCTTTTGGTGGTATTTGATGACCTCTGCGTTTTTTATCTTTTGAGCTATAAACAGAAGAAAAGCGACACATTTGAAAAAAAAACACAATATTTTTTACTTTTTGCTATAATAAATATCCCAATTTTTTAAAAAAACAAACAAATTTTTGCTAATTTGCAAATTTTTGTGCTACTCATAATTATTCATTAGCCTGGACATAGTTTTGTCTCGCGTATGCGATAGTTTTACCCCTCCGGAAAGCCTTACCCGCTACCCAGAACAGATTAGAGTCATTAAGATGTTGCTCGTTTGTGGATGTGTACTTTTCCCATGAGATCCGTAACATTTGTTTAAAATCCTCGTTTTTGGCCAAATATGAGGGAAAACGCCACAAAGGAGGGGCCGTCAAGCGTTTGTCATGTATTATTTGTACAGTTATAGGGCTATGGTCTTAGATGACCATATCCTTAATTGCAGATTCACTGATTGAACTTATTAAATTTTGGGATACAAAAAAGTAGTCTAAGCGCGAAAAGGAATTAAGGGGGGGGGATGAAAAAAAGGTAAAGTTACGGTCCGTCGGGTGTGTCAGTCAGTCGCCAAGTGTCTGTGAGTTTATGGCTGAGATAGCTCGAGAGAGTAGTGTCGCATTTTGGGGTAAAGAGGTATATTGTTGGGTCCGTCGTGGTTCAATAAATGTACGGTCTTCATGTGGGTTCATTACTGAGTTAAAATCCCCTCCAACTAGGTGAAGTGGCTTGGGGATCTGTGAAATCCGTGATACCAGGCCTTGGAAAAGGGTGTTGTCAGGTGAGTTGGGGGCATAAACATTTGCGATAGCCATCGTCTTGCGGCCTTCCGAATCTGCCCTAACCTCCTGAATGTTGTATTGTAGATTTTTGTGTAAGAGGATAACGACTCCGGCCTTGCGACCCTTCGCCGGTGACCCAAAGACTTCACTAACCCACAATTTCTGTAGCCGCGACAAGTCGTCTACAGTTAAATGGGTCTCCTGGAGGAGGGCCACGTCTTTTTAAATGTCTCAATATTTGCATGCATTTGTTTGGAGAGTGGAGTCCCTTAACATTCCATGAGATGGTTGTGAAATAATCTTTCCTATTTAGATCATTCATTGTTTGCCAGTAAGGAGTACACCATTAATGTTTTTACCTGTAAACCCGTAAAGGGTGGATGTGGGCTACGATAGGGGGTATATATAGGTCGAGAAGCCTCTGATATATCGTACGTGAGCCAGGCAACCAGTTCAAGCAGGCCTAGTAAACCAAATTTCTCACTTCCTATTTCTCCTCAGTAAACTTCACACCACCATCCGAGCGGTGTTTAGTCAGCCAGAACAGCTTACTGAACAGCTTACTGAGGAGGAAAAGGAAGTGAGAAATTCAGACAAAGAAAACCAAGAAAAAAAAAACATTTAGAAGGGAAATCGAAGGAAAAGGTGAGTGAACCAACAATGCACTAGCTTAAAGGAACCTATTTAGAAAATAAAAAAACAAATCTTTACAATCCCTTTAAGCTGGCTCTGTTTGCTCGCAGCTACCAGACCAGAGGCCTGCAGTACCTCTCCCTGGAGGCCTAGTAGTTTAAAAGCACATTGTTGGATGGTGGACTACTGTTCCCAGCCAGCCCAGCTTGCAAATCCAGTGCCCTCAGGCTACTTTGATTTGACACAACTCCCCACAGTCTCTCCTCTGAATCCAGGACTCCCCATCATTGACCGTGTAATGATGAAGACTTTGCTAATGACCGTGTAGGGGCAAAGTTCCCTCACAGACTTCCTGGCACATCCAGCCTTCCACTGTGGTAACACTCACCGACCTTTCTCTGACCTGAGTCCTTGATAGAGAACTTGACTGGCCCATACGTTCCGACAGCTTCACCTGCCTTCTCCTGCGATTGGTGCATCCCCCCAGATGGGGGTGCCCTTCTGCTGCTGTCTAGTACTCCATCCTCCACTTCACTCAGCCGACAACTCTCCCCAGTGGCATGATACCTCAACTTATATAGGAGGCCCGCCCCCTGCCAATTCCAGTTGGAGATTGGTCAGGGCTCCCACAAAAGCTGCCCACCACTCCAGTTCTAGGCCCAGCCCCTCTTCCAGAACATTCTTTCTGGAAGGAGGGGAGGCGCCTCAGAACTAGAGAACACTGCTACTTTGACCACTCCCAGCCCCTAGGTCAAAACAGAGAGGCCTAGTTTTCAGCATAGGCCTGCCTAAATTTGCCTGTGCTGACAGTCTCCTAGTAAAACCCTATTACTAGCACCTACCTACTGGTAGAGGGTGCTACACTTGTTTCCACAACAACCCAAAATTTTCAAAATCCAATTGTCATTGAGACAGAAAGTGAACAAGAACACAGACAGCAAAACAAACATTAAAGGGGTGATAACCCTATGCAATCCAAAAATGTAAAAATAATTTGTTTCCAGCTGGAGCTACACTTAAAAAATTTACCCAACTTACAAACAGATTTAACTTAAAAACAAACCTACAGTCCCCCATCTTGTTTGTAACCTGGGTACCGCCTGTATCCTGATCACCAATGTCAGTGTAAGTGAAGTTAAATCCAACATTCAGGCTTCATTCACACTTCAGCATTTTGAATCGCGGGCAGAATCACAACAAATCTGCCCGTGATTCAAAATGCTGAAGTGTGAATGCAGCCTGAATGCTGGATTTAGCTTTGAAAGCGCTGATGTGTGAATGACAAATCATGGTACTCACATCTGAGATGCCATTCAATTGAATGACACCTCAAATTGCGGGGCAGGCCTGCGGCAATTGTTGTGCGATAAATCGCGCTGCAATCGCGGCAACCCACATCACGGGAAGCATGTCACCCAAAAGTAGCTCCTGATCTTTTTTTTTGAGTGACAAGCTTCCCGCAATGCGGTGTGCCACAATTGCAGCACAATTTATCGTGCGACAATCATGGCAGATTTGAGGTGTCATTCAAATGAATGGCATCTCAAATGCGCAAATCTGTCCACGATTCCAAATGCTGAAGTGTGAATGCAGCCTCAGAGCTGCCACCAGAACTGGAATAGAGAGAAAATCTTCCAATCAGCACACTTGTTCCCATCACAACTGTCTAAGCCCCTGTACACACGGTCTGAGATTTCCACAACCAAATCCGTCGGATTTTGTCCATTGGATCCGAAACTGTTGCATACACACGGTCAGACAAAGTTGGCGAAAAATCCGATCTTTTAGAACGTGATGACATAATTTTGTTACGATGGGACTACATTCAGGCTAGTAGCCAATAGCTTTGATGTAGGAATTTGATCTGAGCATGCGAGGCACTTGGTCCGATCAAAATTCTCTACACATGATCGGAGTATGTCCGACCGGCCCAGTTGGTTGGGAAATATTTCCAACATGGAAAATTGGGTCCGACGGATATTCCAACGGAATCAGTCCGATGCATACCACACACAGTCGGATTATCCGACAACACGGTCCGATAGGACACATTCTGACGGATTCTCCGACCGTGTGTACAAGGGCTGAGAGGATTTCCCTCATATTGAAAAAAAATCTTCTAATTTTTTGTTGTCTAATGCCCTGTACACACGGTCAGATATTCCGATGGAAAAAGTCTGATCAGATCGCGTTGTCCGAAAATCTGATCGTGTGTGGGCTCTAGCGAGCTTTCTCCATCGGAATTTCCAGCGTAAAAAATTTGAGCGCCGGATCTAAAATTTTCCAACAACAAAATCCGATCAGATTTTTTCCGATCGTGTGTAGAGAATTCCGACGCAAAAAGTGTCACGCATGCCCAGTAGAAATTTGGAGACGAAAGCTATTGGCTACTGGCCTCTATGTAGTCCCGTCATACGTTTTGTACGTCACCTCCTTTGGAACGATCGGATTTTCCGACAACTTTTTTTCGACCATGTGTGTGCAACACAAGTTTCGGACAAAATCCGTGGAAAAAAATACGACGGTTTTGTGCTCAGAATGTCCGACCGTGTGTATGGGGCATAAGGCTGGGTTCGCACTACTGTGGTATGGATGTGGATTTCTCCACATCCAATTCGCATGTCAGGAGATTGTGACCGGCTCTCTATGGAGCCTTAAGGATGGAAAATATCCTGAGATAAAGATGGAAAATAAAAAATAAAAAAACAGACAAAGGTTTTAACTCTTCTCTACTTTATAAAAAATAAAAAATAAAAAAAGACTTTAGATATACAGTACAGTAATTAAACGTTCTTAATATTTGACCAATAGGGGTCAGCAGAGGACAACAAAAGCAGTGTATGGCACACGCTGCTTTTTGTTTAATGATTGGCGATAAATAAAAGATAATGAGGCGTATTCCAGGAAAAAAAGCAAATAGAAAAAAAAAAATCAAATACAACAAATAAATTATATATATATATATATATATATATATATATATACATACAGAGATACACACACATACATACACACATAAAGGCATATGAGCCAAATGTACCTGGATTTGGTTCAGCAAACTTTATCGGATAAGGAATCTGGACCCCATTGAAATTAATAAGAGCCAAACATTCTCAATAATGGACATTTTCTAAGCTACAATTCATGGGATTAACAAAGAAGAGGAATGGGGACCAGGCACTGACCTGGGGGATATCTACAAAAAAAATTACTAAAAGTGAGTCTTCAATTGGGAGCAGCCAATTGTTTTTTTGAAGCACGTGATTAAAAAAGTTTAATTTGTACAGAGTCTTTTATAAACAAATCGGAATATTAGAACTTTTGATGTACTTACATAAGCAAGATAAACCATAAAGCTCCATTCACACCTGTACATTCCAGGAACATGCGCAGAAATTAACATTTCTACATGCATTCCTAGAGATGTTCGCAAAATGCACATCACCCTTGTATTGTTATTATTTAACCACTTGCTTACTGGGCACTTAAACCCCCCTCAGTCCCAGACCAATTTTCAGCTTTCAGCGCTGATGCACTTTGAGTGACAATTGCGCGGGCATACAACACTGTACCCAAATGAAATTTTTATCATTTTTTTCCCACAAATAGAGCTTTCTTTTGGTGGTATTTAGTTACAGCTCGGAGTTTTATTTTTTGCTAAACAAACAAAAAAAGATGCAAAAAAAAAAAAAAAAAAAAATCATGTTTTAATAGTTTGTTATAAAATTTTGCAAACGGGTCATTTTTCTCCTTCATTGAAGTGCGCTGATTAGGCGGCACTGATAGGCTGCATTGGTGGGCACTGATGGGCTGCATTGGTGGGCACTGATGGGCTGCATTGGTGGGCACTGATGGGCTGCACTGGTGGGCACTGATAGGCATAGTTAAGGCGGCACTAATAGGCACAGATAAGGCGGCACCGATGGGCACAGATAAGGCGGCACTGATGGGCAAAGATGGGCACAGATAAGATGGCACGGATGGGTGGCACGGATAAGTGGCACGGATGGGTGGCACGGATGGGCACTGATAGGTACCACAGATAGATGGGACTGATGGGCACTGATAGGTGGCACTGATAGGTGGCTCTGATAGGTGGCACTGCTGGGCACTGATGGGCGGCACTGCTGGGCACTGATGGGCGGCACTGCTGGGCACTGATGGGCGGCACTGGGGTGCAGCACCTTTGAGGCAGATTGGGTGGCACTGTGGGTGGCACTGTGGGGTGGCACTGTGGGTGGCACTGTGGGTGGCACTGTGGGTGGCACTGTGGGCACTATGGGCACTGACAGGGGGCACTGACGGGGGGCACTTACTTTTTATTTTATTTTACTTCAGGATGGCACTGCGGGAGGCAGGTGGGCACAGGCAGGTGGCAGGTGGTCCCTTGTATTGATGGCCGTGATCGGGACTGATGTCCCGATCACGGCCGCCGGTGATCGGCTTTTTTTTTCTCTCCTCGCGCTGTCAGCGCGAGGAGGAATAATAGCCGATTACCGGCTCCGTTCTATCACATGATCAGCTGTCATTGGCTGACAGCTGATCACGTGATAAGGGGTCGGGATCGACCCCTTACACGGATCGGTGATCAGGCGAGTCTCACGGACTCGCCGATCACAGAGCGCGCCGCGCGCGCCCCTCAGGGGGCGCGCAGGCCGCTCGTAACCAGGACAACGTCAATAGACGTAGTCCTGAAAATGTAGGTCCGCGCTAATGCCGTCATTTGCCAATAGCGCGGATCTGAAGTGGTTAATGGCACCCCAAATGCGAGCAGAAGTTATACGAGTTGTAAAGGTAAAAGTTGTTTTACCTTAATATATGCTCTGACCACCCAGCCCCCCTTATACTTACCTGAGCACAATCTTGATCCGGCGACATGCCAGGGTGCAGCGTCACTCTCTTCTCACTATCTCTATTTCCTCACTAGACATCGAGGTAGCAGCGGGAGCCATTGGTTTCTGCTGATGTCAATTACAGCCTGTGAGCTGGGGTGGGGCCATGCCACGCTGTGCGTGTCAATGAACACACAGATCGCACCTCAGGATCTGACCCACACACATTTTCCCATAGCAAACAGCTTGCTATTGGGGCACTCGGCAAGGGGGAGGAGCCAGGAATGCCAGCCCAGGACCCCAGAAAAGGAGGACTAGGGCTGCTCTGTGCAAAACCATTACATGGAGCAGATGAGTATAACGTTTGTTATATTTGTTATTTAAAAAAAAAATGTTTGCAATCAATTTAAAAACATGTGAAAATGCACCAAAATAGGCAAAGCTTACTGCAAGAAAAAGGGTGCAGGAGCTACTTTGGAGCATTTTTCAAGGCATTCAAGTTAATGGGCTGTCCTATGATGTTGAGCGACAAACATGCAAACAAAGCATGAAACAAATGCACCAAAATGTGCAGGTGTGAAAGCAGCCTAATGCCCAAAACTGTATAGTTTATTACTTCTAGAGCAGTGAACTCCAAACTGCGGCCCAGGGGCCAGATTTGGCATTTTGGTTGCCTTTATCTGGCCCTTGAGTCACTATTCATCTCACTGGCATGAGACAATATTCTGCCCTTTAACTCCATAAATGAGGCATAATACTTGCCACTGTCAACAATGGTGCACTATTCCTCACCCTAATACCAAAGGGCATTGTTTACTTCCACTGATGCCAGAAAAAAATTCTATTCTCGGTGGCCACAGTCTGGTCCTCTAAAGTCCAAAGGACCGTAAACTGGCCCTTTGTTTAGAAAGTTGGAGAACCCTGTTCTAGAGTGATTAGTGCATTGTGTTACCAGTGTCTGTATGCTTGATGTAAGTTTGTTGTTAATCTGTATGAAAAGGCAATGCATGGCTGTTGATTGCATGCGGATTAATGTTAGTGTGTGTAAGCTAGTAGATCTGCCAGGCAGAGACCTGTGTGTATGGTTGCCTAGCAGACCAGATAGCTTACAAACTACAGGTACCCTAAGCTGTGTGTCTGGTGTGTGTGGGTGGGCAGTGGAAAAAGTAATAATGCCAGAACTCTAGTGTACATGATAGCTTGGGGGAATCTCAGAAGTGTGTGGGTAGCATTGGTGTGTGCCAGCCCTTAGGTTGCACTAGATTGTATGCATAATTTGGTATCTGACTATGTGAGTCCATCCAGCCTTCAATTGCAACCAGTGGAATTGCAGGCTGTGATAACTGTGTCATAGCTGGTTTTATACTCCAAAAGTAAGCTCTCTCCTCATTCCTCCTCCACCAAACACGGTTCTCACTCCAGTTAGCAAATTGCTGGGGGTGTGATTACTTGACATTAATGTTGTTATGGACCCTTTGAGCTGAAGACTTTCTGGGCCAAGAATGAGGTCCAACAGTTTTTATTTTTCTGGGTTTGCTTCTTTTGCAAAATGCCCTTAAGTTCTTTTGGTGGCTTCTAAACCCAGAATTATAAGGGTTTTTGCAGTATTGGTTCTGCTTCCTGCATTCAAAGAGCTTCTCGCATACTCTAAGTATCATAATCCTGAATGTGTCTTTGTTTGGCTGCAGTTCATTTTTTAACTGGCTTATGAAAAAGTCAACATGGCTGGAAAATTGATGTGGAGTTAAGGATGTGACTTCCAAAGGGTATTTTGCTATATCTCTTTGTTTTAGAGACAGTTCAGATGCCAGCACAACGCAGACATCTCTCATCAATGCATTAACGTTGTCATATTCCATCTCTGTGTGATGTTGTAACACCCTTTTAAAAATTGCCATGGTGGAAGAGATAGCATTGGCCAACAAATTACAGTCAATATAAACTTGGCTGTTACTATTAAAGAGAGGGAAGCCTCTAATCACATCTGAAATTGGTGATGTTCTCCTGCTCTTTCTTACTGCACCTACATTGTCCCGAATAATATAAGGTTGTAGAGTTGACGTCATGTGTAGTTCCATAGCAGGTTTAAGACAGAGGTGGCAAAACCGTTTAGCGCTGCATTTGTCTTGTATTATATTTTTCAAAGAATTTAAGGGTGGCAGCTCCTGTTTCTCCAGAAACAATTTCTCTTCTTTCGCTTTGACGAGGGCTTCATGTGTTTTTTGGAAGGCTTCGGCTGCTCTTCTCAAGATGTGAAGCTTGAGGTCAACCTCAAACAAATCTGTGAAGGGAAATATTTCCTTTCTGATCACTTTGTTAATCATTCGTAAGATCTCTAGACAATGTATGGGCTCATAATCTTTATTTAATTTAGCCATGGTCAGGGTGTATTTGCTGCACCTTTTAGTCAGAGATTGAACAAGGCTCTCCAGTCGACTCCAAGGTTTGGTACTGTTATTGTTCTTTGCCCCTTTCCTTGTGAACCAAGTTGCATCAATATGTTTTTCCTCAATCGCAAAGCTTTCTTCCATATAGTCTGACAAATTGTTAACGCTGTTAAGAACTTCAGTAACCAAGCCCCCTCTGTCCCTCATCTCCTTTTTGAGTATCTGCAGAAATTCATTCTGAATAGCACGTTTTTTCAAAAATTTTAACTTCAGCTGGCTGACCTTGTCTTTCCAGAATGAGTCAAACTCAAAATTAGGTTCCAGCTCATCAGGGTCCCACTCCTGATCACAAAGGTTTTCAATAACTGCCATTTGCAGGCCATGCCTTAAGATCTGAATTTCAACGCACTTCTCTTTATAAAAGGTTTCAAGTTCTTTACCAAGGAGATGGAATTTTTCAATAAAACCTTCTTCGAATTGTTTTTTGTCAGAATCCAAATAGAGTCTGAAATTTTCAAAATGTTCCTGCTTCTTTTTTTGCAGGTGTTCCAACATATCTTTTTTTAAGATGTCTGCGCCATGAGATACTGGAATTTGCTCTTGTTCTTTGGAACTCCACTCATACAATTCTTTGTGGATACTTCGTTCTAACTCCCTGTACCGATCAGACAGTTCAGTGTAGATTATAACCTCTTTAATGTGCTCATATTTAAAAATGGGCTCAAGGTTCACAGCGTTCCACAGACTTTTGATATCATCGATAAAGTCTAGAATAGTCCGCAAACTGCCATGATTTGGTTTTTGGGTCAGAGTGTGAATTAAATGCTTTTTTAGTTCGATTACTTTCTCAGCATATTCAGAATTGATGCATCTGTTGAAAGAATCTCCTTGCCATAGACTGGGGATAAAGCTATACCAGTGCCTGCTTAAAAAGTCACATTTAAAAACATCATTTATTGATAGAAAGCTAGCTCTTTTTACTACTTTAGCAGCTAGATCAATTGTTTCATGAAGACATTGTTGTATTTTGTCTTTGTTACTTTTTTCTCCATCAGGAGAACCATTTGGTGCATCAGTTTGTACAAAATACAAAGCTGGTCTTCTTCCTGAGTCTCTCATTCTTAGAAGGGCACATGTTGCCATTTGTAAAGTGTTGATGGTGTCCAATGGATTTTCACTGGACAGGCTGAAGATGACTATGTCACTGATCCCAATAATGAATGCTGCCAATGCATTGTCATGTTCAAATCTCTCCTTTTCAGATGCCAACTTGGAGGCTCTTAATCCTTCGGTGTCAATCACCAAAAGGAAGTCACAGTCCAGCTTCTGTTTAAAGCTGTCTTCCACTTTGATAAGACTCATTAAGGCTCCTTTTGTGGGCTGAGGTCTGGTGACCTGGAACTGCAACCCAAACATGGTATAAAGTAGACTGGATTTCCCCGTGCAGTAAACTCCCAATGCAGATATCACTCTCACTCTGCATGGTCCTCTTGTCTTGTTTACCAGGTCAGTCAGGACATCGGTTATCCATGGAAGTTGTACGCTATAGGTGTTTTCACTGATGAAAACCAGTGGAAACCCATCCAGCAGCAGATCTGCAGCAGTTTTAGGCAGCTCAGAACATCTAGGAATGTGTTCTGTTGCTTTTGAAACTATGGCTTCTGCTTGATAAATGTACACTAAATCATAAAAAATGTTCCTCTGCATTGCTTCCTCAAGAAAAGTGTTTGTAGAGGCTTTGTGACGGTGAACCTGCATCCATTTTAAGAAATATTGTTTTTGTGCTCGGTTCATAAAAGTAAAAGCATACACTAAATTGGTGATGTCATCATTCCATAAGCACCTAAGGAGGCTCTTTAGCATTTGGTCAGCTAACTCTGACTTGAAGAGTTCTTTGTTGGGCTTACCTTTTTGTTCTGGTTGATTATTTTCTTTTTGAACTTTGGTGAGCTGTATTCGTATTTCTTTCAAGCACTTTAGATAATTTTCATTATATTTTGCTGTAGTTGAAATATCATGGGTCAGCTCCAAGGTGTGCAGTTTAGCATACTGGCAATCTCTTTGGTTTTCGTCAATGCAGAAGCCAAAATCTGATCCCAATGCTGCCATATAAGTCAATGTCATTTGGTTAGGGTTTACCTTAATAAAATTTTGAATAATTATCTGGATTTTCTCCTCTAGGCTTTTGTCAATTCCCAACAGAATATTAAGATTTGAAAGTGATGAAGATAAAGCTTTAAATAGTTGTTCTGTCCCATCATTCCAGGAACTATGGGATGGGTGCCCAACTATAAAATAAAAATGATTGCATTCCTCTTTATATATCTCACCCCAGACAGACGCTTCTTCAAGAAGTATGAACACGGCGGATGAAACATTTGCCAGGAACCTAAACTGTCTCTGGTTTGCCTGTAGGTCCCCATGCAGATTGGCAATGGCAAAAGGTCGTTGGGCACAACCGGGACCAGTATTTTTAGTAGGGAAATACCAGGCAAGCTCTACCAGGCCATTGGATATGATTCTAGAGCCTTTACCACAATTCATTTCCCGATGTACAAAATCGTTACGGCAGCTGTGTGAGATGAGACTAAGAACTTGGTTAAGGATCTTAGATTTGGACAAGTTCTTACATTCCCCAAGTCTTACAAAAGAGAATAAGGGCATAGGAATATTCACCAAATTGTCTTCTACAAACTCCCCAGTTTCTGTTGGTAAAGACTTCATAATATTTCTCATTGCCCACAACATAAACATGCCTTCTGTACCATCACCAGTAGGGAGCAGTAGAGGGACAGCAAACTGAGACATGGACAGTCTGGTTACAATCTCTTGTTGTAGAAAATGATCCGAACAGTTCAGGAGGGCACAGAGAACATCCAGGGGGTGGACAGTTGGCAAGTCATTTTCACCATTTCTTAAATAAAGAGAATCAGACAGATTGTAGCTCTCATTTGGTTTTGATAAATACATGCTAATATCAATCGGGGTCTCAGACCCTGTAACTGATGTGCCTTGTCCAGAGATACTAGTTATTGAGCGTCGATCCATTCCGGAGCCACAGAACGTTGAATTATTGGCATTGGTATTCAGTAAAATAAGCTGTCTTAAGAAGAGCCAAGTAATGTCCTTTTTAGAGCGGCAAGGAGCATCTGATAGAACCTCCTGATTGATGCTCAGAACATCTGAAGGTGTCAGCTTGTGTTGTGTATACCCATTGAGTCCAAGTTCTTCAATGAATTGATTGAACACGTTTTTATTTTCTGTAAATAGAATAATAACAGAAATAAATATGTAATAATACCTTGTAAACCTTCAACAAATTCCAAAAGTTATACTTTAAGGCCAAGTACATTGATGTGTAACTAACTAGTATATTGAAGAACCTTATTTTTTTTTTATATATTCTTTATTTTTCCTTTTTATACATATCAAATTTATAAAAACAATGGTACCATTTATTATATTATATACAGTTCTTCTTCACAATTACAATCCTTTTCAACAACCCACTTCCTCCCTCCTCTTCCCTCCCCCTACCCTGGGGCAGAAAAAAAAAAAAAAAAGAGGGGAGAGGTCTGCCCCTCTATCTCCCCCCTCTCATTCGTCACCCTCTCTGTCCTCTTGCCCCTCGAGTATTGCACGACAGTCCCCCTTCTCTAAGAATGTCAGCCATTGCTGCCATTTCCCATGCTCTTTCCCCTCTATATCTTGTAGTTTATATATCGACTCTTCCGTTAACCTAACTTGCTCAACCCTCTTCACCCAATCCCCTATCGTTGGCACCCTTACCGTTTTCCAGTAACATGGGATCAGCGCTTTGGCAGCATTCAACAAGTGCGGGACTATCATGCCTTTGTATTCCATTACCCCTTTCTCTGTATCGTGAAAAAGACAAACCCATGGGCATTTTCTAATCCTCATTCCTGTCACATCAAATATACTTTTTATTATTTTGTCCCAAAAGGGGGATATTTTAGCGCAATCCCACCATATATGTTTTAAAGAACCTTGTTCTGTACATTCCCGCCAACAAGTTGCTTGTTGTTCCCCTCCAAACCTCTGCATTCTTTGGGGTGTCATATACCACCTTGATATTAATTTGTAGGACATTTCTATCGTTTGAGAGTCTCTTGGGATGGAGTGCGTCATTTTCAATATTTTTATCCTTTGCTCTTCATTCTTAAGTGATCCTAATTCCCCTTCCCATTTCCCCAAGTATGCTGGTAATTCCGGGTCTGCCACTCGTCTTAGTATTTTATATATTTTTGATACCCTTTTCACTAAACATTGTTCATCCTTAAGTAGGTTCTCTAATGGTCTTAACCGTAACATTCCTCGTAGAGGTTGTGGGAGCCCTTGTGTGAAGTGTGATAGTTGCGCATGTCTCCATCTATCTAACGGTTTGTGCCCCCACTCTTGTGTAATTTCCCTATACGTGTATAGCCTGTTCCCTTTAATTACCTCCCCTAATTTTATCTCCTCCTTCTTTGACCATCTGCTAAAATATAATCTTTCCTCCTTTCCTGGCAAAAAATAATTAGTGTCCAACAGTGACATTAATGGAGAATTGTGAGTCCAGTTGTGTGTCTTATTAATTTTATCCCATATTTTTAATGTGTGCTTAGTTAAAGTGCTCGTGCCTACTCCTAAATATCTCGACTTTGAAGGGATCCATATACTTTTTTTTAGTTCCTCTCCACTCAGTCTAATTTCTAACTCCACCCAACTTTTCTCTTTCTGGTTGTGTGACCAGTCCGCTACTCTTGATATTATTATTGCTTCATAGTATTTATTAAAATCTGGTAGTGCCACTCCTCCCCGTTCTTTTTCCTTCACTAAAACATTATGTGCAATACGTGGCCTTTTCGGGGCCCATATAAATGACACCACCAAAGATTTTAATTTCCTAAAAAAACTTGCCTGTACTGGCACAGGTACCATTTGAAATGTGTACATTACTACTGGTAGTATAAACATTTTTATTGCATTTATTTTACCCATCCATGATAACGCTTTGTGACTCATACTTTTCATTTGCCCTTTAATTTTATTTAAGAGGGGTATATAATTTGCTTCATACAATTTAGTCCTTTGTGCCGTTAGTTTTATCCCCAGATAACTCAGTTCTCCTCTACACCACTTAAAGGGCAGGCTTGCGGAAAGGGCTCTCTGTTCTTTTTCTGATAGATTCAGGTTTAGAATTTCTGTCTTCGTCAAATTTATTTTAAAATTTGATAATCTTCCGTATTGTTCTAATTCTTTAAGGACCAACGGGATCGATATTCTGGGGTTTACTATGTATAACAGCACGTCATCTGCATACTAATAGGGGTTCTAAGACCACTACAAACAGAATCGGGGACAAGGGGCATCCCTGCCTCGTCCCGTTAAACAAGTCAAGGGGGCGAGACAGGGATCCATTTACTCTAATCCTGGCGGTCGGTCGAGTTGTACAACGCTCCGATCCATCTCCTCATTCTCTCTCCCAATCCCACATGTTTTAGTGTCTCTTCAATAAACTGCCAATCTACTCTATCAAGAGCCTTCTCAGCATCTACTGATAGAAGGGCCGTGGGGATCTTCCTTCTAATTGCCTCCTGGATCAAGATGATAGACTTTAAAGAGTTGTCCCTCCCCTCCCGCCCCAACACAAATCCCACCTGATCGGTATGGAACCATCCCGGGAGGAGTGTCTTCAATCTTTCGGCTATTATTTTTGCGTATATTTTTACATCCGTATTTAGTAATGATATCGGCCGATAACTCTCTAGTGCTGCAGAGTCTTTATCCTCCTTCAAAATCAAAGCAATATGCGCAAGAAGCGCCTCCTCTCGAAAGCCCTGACCCTCACTGACTGCGTTGAAATACTCACAAAGTTTTGGTACTAAAAGACTCTGGAATCTCTTATAGTATAGGATGGAGTATCCATCCGGGCCCGGACTTCCCCCCCGGGCTGTTTCTTTATTTGCTCTCTCAACTTCCTTTACTGTAATCGGGGTCTCTAGAGCCTCCATCTCTTCACTCACACCTTTAGGGAAATCCAGGCTCGTGAGGTACTCCCGTATGGTCTCCTTCCTTTTGCCCTTTTCATCTCCTCTTACTCCTATATTATACAAAACACTATAGTAAGTATGGAAACTGTCTGCAATATCTGGAGTAGCGAACTTCATCTCCCCTTCTTTGTCCCTAATCTTGGGGATATAGGTCCTGTTTTTCTGCTCCTTTACTCTTCTCGCCAGCCACTTCCCTGACCTATTTCCCCACAGATGTCTCTCCTTATTTATTTTATAAAAAGTTGTTCTCCTTTCTTGTTCCAAACATTCTTCAAGTTCTCTTTTTTTTTTTTTTTAAGATCCTGACTCTCCTGGAGCCCCCTAGGTCTAGTTTTCTGCTCCAGCTCCTCGATCTCGCTATATAGTTGGACTTTCCTTTTCTCTCTTTCCTTCTTTTTCCACGCTCCAATCCCAATCAAACTTCCCCTAATGACTACCTTGTGTGTCTCCCAAATAGTAGCCCTGGAAATTCCCTCTACGTCATTAAGCTCAAAGAAGTCCTTTATTTCCTGTTCTATTTTATTACCTACATCCTGTTCTTGAATAAGTGAGTCATTCAACCTCCAGGTTCTCCCTTTTCTGTTATCACCCTGTATTTCTAATTAAATTTTTATGGGGGCATAGTCTGAGAGAGTAATTGGTTTGATTTCCGCTTTTTTCAAGTTAGCCACTAATTGATGATCTATTAAAATATAATCCAGTCTTGCAAAGATTTTATGAGCTGCTGAGAAATGAGTGTAGTCACGGTCTTTTTGATGGCTTATCCTCCATGCGTCTTGTAACTGCGCCTTGGTCAGTGCTTTGTTTACCAATCTATATCTCTGTTCTACCACTCGTGCACCTCCCACCGAGGTATCCATCTTTGGGTCTAAACCCCAATTCAGGTCTCCTGCTATAACCACTTTACCAACTCTAAACTCTTCTAATTTATTCAAAACTTTCCTTAAAAATGTATCCGGATTTCTGTTTGGAGCATAAACATTTACTATAGTGCATTGCATCTCCCCCAATTTCCCTTTTATAAATAAATATCTGCCCTCTGGGTCAGCCAGCCGTTCACCAATTTCAAATCTTGTTAATCTATCGAAGCCAATGGCTACTCCTCTTGAGTGGGCTGATGGTGTGTCCCCATAGAACCAAAGTGGGAATTGAGCTGATGCCAATTTTATCCCGGAGTTGTTGGTGATATATGTCTCTTGAATGCATATTACATTCCCTCCCATAAATTGAAGTTCTTTGTTAATTTTATACCTTTTTTCCCATGTATTTAGTCCCCTCACATTGTATGTTATCACATTAATGACTACCATTGACTGCTTCCTTCATTGGTTCGTCTGGCTGCGTATGCTGACCCAAAGGGCCTCCTACTGAGGAACAGAGAGGGTGCAAGAAAAAAAAAAAAATCCCCCCCCCCAAAAAAAAACCCCCAACACTCCCCCCACTCCTCCCCCCACCCCAACCCCTTCTCCGCAACGCTATCCCCCGTAGGGTTGTTTGGAGACCCCCCTTACTTCGTTGTTCATATGGGCAAGACACCTATCTCGATGGAGTCTTTTCGTTCCCATATTTCACCCGAGGGCTCACTCCGGTAGACCTCTGCGGACCTTCTCCAGCCCTCCCAACACCACCCACCCCCTCCCCTCACCCCCCTCCACTCTCCTCCCCCTCTTACTTTTTAGCACTATCTTTTAACTACCACCTCTTCATTTAACTCCGTTCCTCTCCCCCTCGTCCATCTTAACTTTCTTTGCCTAGGCCTTACTTCCTTAACTTCCTCTTCCCATCCTGGTAGCTGGGGAGGAGATATGTCTAACCTTTCGCAAAACCCTCTCAAGTCCTCTGGAAATCACAGGACTGCAGAACGACCATCTTTTTTCCCTTTCAGACAGGCAGGGAAGCCCCATTGATAGGCTATTCCTGCTGCTGCCATCCGTTGAGTTAGGGGTTTTAATAGTCTCCTTCTCATCAGTGTTTCTGACGCAAGGTCAGAGAACACCTGTAACTCTACCCCCTCAAAAGTCAGGCCTGGTAATGTCCTCAATTTCCCCATTATTTGCCCTTTTTCTTCTGCGTAGTGTAGCCTCACTATTACATCCCTTGGGGACTCCACCCCTGCTGTCATCCGCCTTGTAATCCTGTGTATTCTATCTACCTTTATAGTCTCAGAGGGGTCCCTTTCTAACAACGGGTTAAATAGCTGCTGCACAATATTACCTAACTCCCCGCTACTGTATTTCTCTGGGAGCCCTTTAATTCTCACATTTTTCCTCCTGCCCCGGTTCTCTTGGTCCTCTAATCTATACTGGAGATTTCTGTTAGTTCTCTGCAGGTTTGAAACTTGTTCTGTAATCTCATCCAGCCTTGAGTCCTGTTTATCTAACCTATCTTCTATCTCCTCTACTCTCTCTAACACAAGACCTATGTCTGCCCTTACTCCTGCAATCTCAACTTTTAGGGACTCCTCCATTTTGGCGAACATCTCCGTCAACATTTCCTTTATTGTCGGGGCTTCTACTTCTTGGCTACTTGATTGGGCACCACCTTCCCTTCTAATATCCTCTTCTTCTTCTCTTTCTTCTTCCCTTTCCAGAGGGGCTCTAATGCTAGTCTGTGGATGATTGCCTAAATTTTTTGATCCACTCGCCTTTACCCCACCTTTACTTTCTTCCGGTATCCTCTGCTTATTTACCCCTGATCTCCTTGCTGAACCCGACTTAGGGCTTCCTTGTCCTTCTTCTATTGTGCTGGTATTATTTGCCAAATACCGCTGGATACCTCCTGGACTGGTCGCCGGCGGTATATTTTTTCCTATTTTTGCCTTCCCTCTCATTTTCCCCGTTTTAACCATCCCAGTTCTATTTCCTTTTTCGTCCACTCCTCTCCCTCCCGTCTTATCCCCCGATCTCCCTCTCCTCCACTCAGGGGCAGTGGAAGCAAAGGAGGGCGGACAAAAGGGCGGTAACAAATAGGACCAGTCCCGCTTTCCTTAATTATACCTCACCAGGCTAAAAATATGTTCATATAAGACAATGTTAACAGTGTCCTATTATATTTTTATTACTCCAGTCCCTTTCACATATTTGTCCTCTTCCTTCCTCCTGTAGCTTAAATTTCCACGGCTATCAGTATAGCGCCCTTTTCTCATTGATGTCCTCTTTGATTCAGTCCTGCTTCCTTTCCACAATACTCTCCGGGTTCACTCCACATACACACCGACTTGTGCTTTATTGAACAATGCTTAGCAATATTATCTTTGCTCCTTATTAGCTGGTCTTTGAGAGGATGTTAAGTGGGTAATCGGTACAGGGCACTTTCAATGTCTCTCCTCTGCTGTTTATCCGGGATGCAGTTTTTAGAGATAAAGCGGAGGAAAGGAAGAAACAACAAACAGAAAAAAAAAAAAAAAAAAACCCTATATAGAGGGAAACTGCGGGGATGCTCAGCAGTTAATTTGACAGTCTGTCCCGGAATGGAGTCTATATAGTTCTTTACTTTCCTTTCTCTGTTACTTTAAAGGATTTTCCCCTCCCTTCTCCTCCTCTTTTGTTTCCTCATATAAAGGCTGTAAAGGCTTAAGGGCAACTTGTGGTTTACCTTAGTTCATACAGTAGATGCTATAGTGCCATTGCTTATTTAGATGCAGCATATTATAATATACAGTATAATATCACAGTTCCATTTGCCACTCCAGCCCTCTGTTGTGATATTATATTTATCCTTTCACCATACATTAACTCACGATTTGATGACTTTTAAGGGACACTTTGGTGGTTGTAGTCTCTCAAAATCGGCAGGTGCACTCCGCAGGAATTCTGTTAATGGAAGGCGTCTTTTCCAGGGTCTGTATTGCTCTCCACGGGCGTCCCGCCTGCTGGTCACCACCAGTCTGTCCCCTTAATGGATTCCGTCTCCAGCCTCCGGTCCTCCCTTTCCTGCATGCCGGTCTTACAGTGCTCAGGAGCGTCTCCCTGCTTACTCTATGCCGCACATTCTGTCATCAATCCCGCTGGGCGATCCGCAATTCCAGCGCGAAGTTGGAGGGGAGGAGAGGTCAGGCTCTCGCTGCAAATTCTTCCGGGTAGCGTGGCTGTCAGTTCCGCCCGCTGCTCCCCCGCTTCCCCGCGGTGGCAGATCTTTCCTGCAGGAACTCCAGCCTGCGAGAGCCGCGTGAGGAGAGGTAGGGGGTGGTGGCGCTCGTTCGGGCGGTCAGGGGAACAGCAAAGCGCGTCTACGTCATGGTGCTCCGCCCCCCAAGAGCACCTGTTCTCAATTTTAGTTTGTCTGGGAGGAGCCTTATTCCTAGGCTAATGCCGCGTACACACGGGCAGAATTTCCGATGGGAAAAGTCTGATGGGAGCTTTTCATCGGACATTCCGACTGTCTGTATGCCCCATCAGACTTTTCTATTGGCATTTTCGACGGAATTTAGATAGAGAACCTGTTATCAATTTTTCTGTCGGAAATGCCGAACGAAGAAAAGCCCGGCCATGTGTACACGGCATTAGGCTTTATGCAGGGCTGCAACTTTAAACCCTACCCCTTGAGATTAAGCCCCACCCAGCTTAAGCCACTCTCCTGCCATTCAGCTGATAGCTGGTAGAGCCTCTGTCCCTCTAAAGCCTGGCTGTTGGTTTCATAGTTTCCAAGCTAAATGAAGAGGGATGAGCACTTGACTCTTTGACCACCATTGTGATGGATGACTCTTGACCAGGAACTCTGGCCAATGTTTGTATGTTAAGGCACCTTGGGATTCTAGAGGCAGAGGGGTGAAATCTAACCAGGTGTAAAGACAACTGTGGATACCTGATGCACTATATGAAGACTAAGCGATTTCTGTCTGACCATAGGTGCAATTTAACCCCAACTCTAAGCCCTTGTACACACGGTCGGACATTCTGACAACCAAATCCGTTGGATTTTGTCTGACGGATTTTGTCCGAGACTGTTGCATACACACGGTCGGACAAAGTTGTCGGAAAATCCGATCGTTTAGAACGTGGTGACGTTATTTCGTTACGATGGGACTACGTTCAGGCTAGTAGCCAATAGCTTGCCATTCAGCTGATAGTTGATCGAGCCTCTGTCCCTCTAAAGCCTGGCCGTTGGTTTCATAGTTTCCAAGCCAAATAAAGAGGGATGAGCACTTGACTCTTTGACCACCATTGTGATGGATGACTCTTGACCAGGAACTCTGGTCAATGTTTGTATGTTAAGGCACCTTGGGATTCTAGAGGCAGAGGGGTGAAATCTGACCAGGTGTAAAGACAACTGTGGATACCTGATGCACTATATGAAGACTAAGCGATTTCTGTCTGACCATAGTTGCAATTTAACCTCAACTCTAAGCCCTTGTACACACGGTCGGACATTCTGACAACCAAATCCGTTGGATTTTGTCCGATGAATTTTGTCCGAAACTGTTGCATACACAAGGTCGGACAAAGTTGTCGGAAAATCCGATCGTTCAGAACGTGGTGACGTTATTTCGTTACGATGGGACTACATTCAGGCTAGTAGCCAATAGCTTTGGTCTAGGAATTTGATCTGAGCATGCGTGGGACTTTGTCCGATCGGAATTCTCTACAAACGATCGGACAAAGTTCGATCGGGCCATGTTGTCGGAAAATTTTATAGCCCAGCTCTAAAACTTTGTTGGTCGAATATTCCGACGGAAACAGTCCGATGGAGCCCACACGGTCAGATTATCCGACAACACGGTCCGATCGGATATTTTCCGTCGGAATGTCCGACCGGGTGTACAAGGGCTAAGGCCTTGTATGCAACCTAAGCCTAGGGTCCAGAGTTCACCAAGACACTCGGGAATAAATCTGATGACCAGTCCAGAAACACTGCAAGGTACTTCACTTTACTAGTAATGTTGTTTGGTAGAACAGGTTTGCTTTAATTATAATTTAGGGTCCAACTCAAATTTCTTTTTAAAGCTACCCCATGAGGTATGTTTTAAAAAAAAGTGCAAAGTTGTTGTTGCCACTCCACACAACAGTCTGAACCCAGCCTAAGAGTAGAAATCGCTCCAATATCAATAGGAGTAAATAAATAATACCATAAGCTTGGTGGTCAGTGGGAGCCAACAGATTACATAGCAACGGTTGTCAGTAGAAAGAGGATTAGTGGGAGGAATAGTGCCTCATCATTGGTGTCATGCAAAGGAATAATGCCCTATCATTGGTGTCAGGAAATAGTATAGTGCCTCATCATTGATTTCAGTGGGAGGAATTATTCCCCACTGTTGGTGTCAGTAAAATAAATGATGCCTCATTGTTGGTGTCATTGAGAATAGTGCCACAGCATTGGAGTCAGTGGAAGGAATAGTGTCCAATTATTGGTGTCAGTGGAAGGAATAGTGTCCCATCATTGGTGTCAGTGGAAGGAATAGTGTCCCATCATTGGTGTCAGTGGAAGGAATAGTGTCCCATCATTAGTGTCAGTGAAAGGAATAGTGTCCCATCATTGGTGTCAGTGGAAGGAATAGTGCCCCATCATTAGTGTCAGTGAAAGGAATAGTGTCCCATCATTGGTGTCAGTGGAAGGAATAGTGTCCCATCATTGGTGTCAGTGGAAGGAATAGTGTCCCATCATTGGTGTCATTGGAAGGAATAGTGTCCCATCATTGGTGTCAGTGGAAGAAATAGTGATTAGTATCAGTGAGAGGAATAGTGCCCCAAGGGTCAGATAAAGGCAAGTGGAGGGCCACATTCAGCCCACAGACCAAAGTTTGGATACCAAAAATGACCAACAGAGGGAAGCTCAGGGTTTATTTCCTTGATACTAAACCTGATTACCTCATAACTTTCATTTCAGCTCAGTAACAAGCATACCAAGCTTTAATTAGTCAGCTCTGTAAGAAGTTTATCACGACTAGTGCAATTATATCACTCTGTGATTTTATTATCTCATATAAAACAATATAACAGTCAGTTCATAAAGATAACCACACTGGTTATAAACCTTTAGGGCCAGTTCACTCCAGGAATCGCACAGGAACACAATTGTATCGAGTGTCTCTAAAGTTTAAACCTGTAGAGGCTTATAAAGTGTCGCCTATGGAGAATTTACACAATTTTAAGACTTGACATGTTTGGTATCCCTTTATTTGACACGACCCCATCTATTTTATTTTGCTAAAGAATATGCGTTTAATAAACAGTTATGAAAAAAAAACATGCAATATAAATAATCACAACTGCCATCATTTTATTCTAATGCCCCATACACACGATCGGAAATTCGGCCAGCAAAAGACCGATGAGAACTTTTGGTCGGAAAATGCGACCGTGTGTAGGCTCCATCGGACTTTTGCTGGCCAAATTCCTGCAATCAAAAGATTGAAAGCAGGTTCTAGATTTTTCGGTCAGAAAAAGTTCAGATCGGAAATTACGATCGTCTGTACAAATTTCGACACGCAAAATTACCTACGCATGCTCGGAAAGCTTTGAACTTCATTTTCTTGGCTCGTCGTAGTGTTGTACGTCACCGCGTTCTTGACGCTCGAAAGTGCAGAGAACTTTTGTGTAACCTTGTGCATTCAAGGCAAGCTTGAGCGGAATTCCGTCGAAAAAACCATGCAAGTTTTTTATGATGGAATTTCTGATCGTGTTTACGCGGCATAAAGGGTATCAACTTTCAGAAAATATATCATCTTTTGGGGGTAAGGCAATACCCAGCAAAAAAATTCAGATTTTACCGTGGTGAAAAAAATTTGCCCCAGTGGACATGTGATTAATCTGCTTATATTTTGCCATCCTGGTTCCTCCCCCCTCGTTGACATACTAATGAAGCCTTTAACCATTTCAATACCAGACACTTTCTCCCCCTTCTTACACAGGCCAATTTTCAGATTTCAGCGCTGTAAATGCTTTGAATGACAATTGCGCGGTCATGGAACACTGTGCCCAAACAACATTTTAAATTTTTTTTTAAGACAGATAGAGCTTTTTTGTTTTTGTTTTTTAGCGGGTCAGCGGTGTTGGAGGTAGAACACATCCTCAAAGGGAGAAGAAACCACCGGAGGGAGAAGACCGGAGTAAGAAGACAGCAGAGGGAGAAGAAACCACTGGAGGGAGAAGACTGGAAGAAGACGACACGTTGAAGCTACGACAGGGGGCATTCTTCATTTTTAATAAAGGACTGTCAAATACCGTATTTTTTTTGTAACACTACACTGCTTTTTTTTTTTGGGTGAATAGGTAGGGGCACTCATTCACATGGGGGGGGGCGGGATCTGGGGGTCCCATTTCTTAAAGGGGGCTTCCAGATTCTGATAAGCCCCCTGCCTGCAGACCCCCACAACCACCGCTCAGGGTTGTCAGGAAAAGGCCCTTGTCCCCTCCATTTCCTGACCTGCCAGGCTGCATGCTTGCATAAGGGTCTGCTATGGATTTTGGGGGGGCCCCATGCCATTTTTTTTTTAGCATGGGGGGCCCCTCCAAATCCATATCAGGCTCAAAGGGGACCCTACACCACTTCTTTACATTCAAATGTCATGGGGGAACCCCGCTGACAGCTGATGACTCATCGGTGGTTAAAGATGCAGCAGCTGGCTTACCACCTTGCTCCTTAACTACCAGCTATATACAGTGTGTTTACAATGTGTTTAAAGAGGGAAAAAAGTAATATGCAAAATGCATGAAAACTGCATGCAAAAACACATAAAAGATAAGGATGTAAAAATGCAAAATGCACAGCAAAATTTGCCTGTAACACACATCAAGCGCAGCCTGTATAGATGTGAACCTAGACCTAATCACTACTGGGTTTTTTTTTGATAAACAAATGAAAAAAAGACTGAAAATTTAGAAAAATAATTCTTTGTTTCTGTTATAAAATTTTGTAAATAAGTACATTTTCTCCTTCACTGATAAGGCTGCACTGACGGGCACTGATAGATGGCACTGATATGTGGCACTGATGAGCACTAATAGGCAGCACTGATGAGGAGGCTCTAACAGGCATCACTGATGGGCACTGATTGGCATCACTGGTGGGCATCACTGAGGAGGTTGCACTGATGATCACTGCACCGATTATCAGTGAAGACCCCCCCCTGTTAGGAGGGCTGCTTAATGGCTCTCCTCTACTCATACCCTATCAGCGTGAATAGAGGAATAGCGATAACTGGCACTTCCTAGTAACACTGTGATCAGCTGTGATTGGACACAGCCGATCACATAGTAAAGAGCCTATGTCATGGGCTCTTTACCATGATCGGAGATGCGGTGTGTTGGAGAGACACGCCTCACTACCAATCTCTGCTCTGCAGCAAGAATGGGAGAGCCAGCGCTTGACCGTCATTGTGCTACAGGCCGGGGCGGGAAGGTGTTATAAAAAAAAAAAAACTTTCATTACAAAACTAATTTTACATTCAGTGACATCATCGGAAGCTGATATTGGTTGGTGGGAGGGGCCAGCAGGGCGATGTAAATGGCTTCCTGAATAGATCAAAACACCTAGCCTTGGTACTCCTCTCAAGAGCCCTCACCCCTGGTGCAAGCAGTGGGCTGACTAATGGGAGGAGTTATGCAAATATCAAAATGCAAAGGGAATTTGTATGTATACACCCACTGTCTGCTGTCAATCACAAGGAGAGAGCAGACCTGATAGGAAACTACTGTCAGGCTCCACCCACAAAAGAGTCCTTGGTTGTCGGTGAAACTATCAGCTGTGGAAGCTGACAGCGTCCTTATCAATTAGTGGTAGGTGGGGAGGAGAGGAGATAGCATAGGAAAATATGCCTTTCAGCTACACAAAACTGCATAGAGACAGGCATTCTGCCTATCTCTGTACACCAACTTACAGTTGTTTTTAATTACCTCCGGCTTCATTATCTATGAAGTGGAGGTAATCATTTTTGAATTTGGTACATCAATAGCGCCATTTCGTAAAAGTGTCCCTAGTGAAGCTACCAAATGAATTTCTCAAGGTCTTTTAGTTATAGATATAGATTATTCTGCTCTATAAATACATGCTACATGCACCATAAACATTCTCCTTTACCCTTATCCTTGCCACGCTCCTCTCTGAATCATTCTCCTTCCCTCCTATCCACCGCCATGTTTCTCTCTGATCACTAACATTCTTTTCTATCAATGCCTCTTTCACCTCTCTAAGCCCTTGTACACACGGTCGGAGAATCCGTCGGAATGTGTCCTATCAGACCGCGTTGTTGGATAATCCGACTGTGTGTGGTATGCATCGGACTGATTCCGTCGGACCCAATTTTCCAACTTGTTGGAAATATTTTCCGACCAACTGGGCCGATCAGACATACTCCGATCATGTGTAGAGAATTTTGATCGGACCAAGTGCCACGCATGCTCAGATCAAATTCCTACATCAAAGCTATTGGCTACTAGCCTGAATGTAGTCCCATCGTAACGAAATTACGTCATCACGTTCTGAATGATCGGATTTTTCGACAACTTAGTCCAACCGTGTGTATGCAACAGTTTCGGGCAAAATCCGACGGACAAAATCCGAAGGTTTTGGTTGTTGAAATCTCCGACCGTGTGTACAGGGGCTAAGATTGTTCTCCTCCACATCCCTCCATACCTTTACTCTTCTTTCATTGATCAAAGTTCACTGCCATTCCCTCCATGCACAGCTCTCTGACTGTGTATACATTGTGGCCCAATGCTGGGGCGGGAGATGTTCATCCTTCCAGGCTCCTCCTCATCTTCTTTCATAAGGCACATCAGAGTCAAGAAGGAGCTTAGGGGAAGCTTCCCCCGTCTCTGTTTGACTACCATGACAGGTGGTAAGGGATGATGTGGGCGTGGGCGATTGAAGCAGGGCAGCAGCTGGATGCCCAGCGCTAGCAACGCTACTGGCGCCCCTCCCTCCACATTACACCAGCTGCGCGCAGGGCACGTGACCTCTCTGCCCACCCCTTATCCTGGACCTGGGACATGTGGCCCAGCTGCCTCCGGCCCATTGGGCAAATGCCCACTGTGCCCTATGGCCAGGACAGGCCTGGAAGCCTTTATACCAGGCTTTCTCAACATTTTAACCCTAGAGGAACCCCAAAAATATTTTTCAGGTCTCGAGGAAACCTTACTAAAATCAATTCATCAGGGGTCAATAGAACAATGCCCCTTATACTGGTGGTCAATAGGAAGAATGTTCCCCTTTAAAATGGTGCTCAGAATGCCACCCTTAAAGACAGCTTAAAATATATTTGGTGTTATGCTGCTGGCTTTACTAAGTGATGCTTAACCTTGAACCCTGTAGGCATCATCAAAAAGGTGGTTCATTAGCCACAGCTCAATGAACCCCCTAGCAACCTCTGGAGGAACCTCAGGGTTCCACGGAACCCTGGTTGAGAATGACTGATCTATACTTTTAGAGGAGAACCAGAATTTACCAGCGGCCACTATGGGGGTAGCTACTAGTTCATTTTTAAGGTATTTACCAAATTCCCCCATTTGTTGCATATGGATTATATACAAAGCACTATAGTAAGTATGGAAACTGTCTGCAATATCTGGAGTAGCGAACTTCATCTCCCCTTCTTTGTCCCTAATTTTGGGGATATAGGTCCTGTTTTTCTGCTCCTTTACTCTTCTCGCCAGCCACTTCCCTGACCTATTTCCCCACAGATGTCTCTCCTTATTTATTTTATAAAAAGTTGTTCTCCTTTCTTGTTCCAAACATTCTTCAAGTTCTCTTTTTTTTTTTTTAAGATCCTGACTCTCCTGGAGCCCCCTAGGTCTAGTTTTCTGCTCCAGCTCCTCGATCTCGCTATATAGTTGGACTTTCCTTTTCTCTCTTTCCTTCTTTTTCCACGCTCCAATCCCAATCAAACTTCCCCTAATGACTACCTTGTGTGTCTCCCAAATAGTAGCCCTGGAAATTCCCTCTACGTCATTAAGCTCAAAGAAGTCCTTTATTTCCTGTTCTATTTTATTACCTACATCCTGTTCTTGAATAAGTGAGTCATTCAACCTCCAGGTTCTCCCTTTTCTGTTATCACCCTGTATTTCTAATTAAATTTTTATGGGGGCATAGTCTGAGAGAGTAATTGGTTTGATTTCCGCTTTTTTCAAGTTAGCCACTAATTGATGATCTATTAAAATATAATCCAGTCTTGCAAAGATTTTATGAGCTGCTGAGAAATGAGTGTAGTCACAGTCTTTTTGATGGCTTATCCTCCATGCGTCTTGTAACTGCGCCTTGGTCAGTGCTTTGTTTACCAATCTATATCTCTGTTCTACCACTCGTGCACCTCCCACCGAGGTATCCATCTTTGGGTCTAAACCCCAATTCAGGTCTCCTGCTATAACCACTTTACCAACTCTAAACTCTTCTAATTTATTCAAAACTTTCCTTAAAAATTTATCCGGATTTCTGTTTGGAGCATAAACATTTACTATGGTGCATTGCATCTCCCCCAATTTCCCTTTTATAAATAAATATCTGCCCTCTGGGTCAGCCAGCCGTTCACCAATTTCAAATCTTGTTAATCTATCGAAGCCAATGGCTACTCCTCTTGAGTGGGCTGATGGTGTGTCCCCATAGAACCAAAGTGGGAATTGAGCTGATGCCAATTTTATCCCGGAGTTGTTGGTGATATATGTCTCTTGAATGCATATTACATTCCCTCCCATAAATTGAAGTTCTTTGTTAATTTTATACCTTTTTTCCCATGTATTTAGTCCCCTCACATTGTATGTTATCACATTAATGACTACCATTGACTGCTTCCTTCATTGGTTCGTCTGGCTGCGTATGCTGACCCAAAGGGCCTCCTACTGAGGAACAGAGAGGGTGCAAGAAAAAAAAAAAAAAAATCCCCCCCAAAAAAAAAAAAAACCCCAACACTCCCCCCCACTCCTCCCCCCACCCCAACCCCTTCTCCGCAACGCTATCCCCCGTAGGGTTGTTCGGAGACCCCCCCTTACTTCGTTGTTCATATGGGCAAGACACCTATCTCGATGGAGTCTTTTCGTTCCCATATTTCACCCGAGGGCTCACTCCGGTAGACCTCTGCGGACCTCCTCCAGCCCTCCCAACACCACCCACCCCCTCCCCTCACCCCCCTCCACTCTCCTCCCCCTCTTACTTTCTAGCACTATCTTTTAACTACCACCTCTTCATTTAACTCCGTTCCTCTCCCCCTCGTCCATCTTAACTTTCTTTGCCTAGGCCTTACTTCCTTAACTTCCTCTTCCCATCCTGGTAGCTGGGGAGGAGATATGTCTAACATTTCGCAGAACCCTCTCAAGTCCTCTGGAAATCGCAGGACTGCAGAATGACCATCTTTTTTCCCTTTCAGACAGGCAGGGAAGCCCCATTGATAGGCTATTCCTGCTGCTGCCATCCGTTGAGTTAGGGGTTTTAATAGTCTCCTTCTCATCAGTGTTTCTGACGCAAGGTCAGAGAAGACCTGTAACTCTACCCCCTCAAAAGTCAGGCCTGGTAATGTCCTCAATTTCCCCATTATTTGCCCTTTTTCTTCTGCGTAGTGTAGCCTCACTATTACATCCCTTGGGGACTCCACCCCTGCTGTCATCCGCCTTGTAATCCTGTGTATTCTATCTACCTTTATAGTCTCAGAGGGGTCCCTTTCTAACAACGGGTTAAGTAGCTGCTGCACAATATTACCTAACTCCCCGCTACTGTATTTCTCTGGGAGCCCTTTAATTCTCACATTTTTCCTCCTGCCCCGGTTCTCTTGGTCCTCTAATCTATACTGGAGATTTCTGTTAGTTCTCTGCAGGTTTGAAACTTGTTCTGTAATCTCATCCAGCCTTGAGTCCTGTTTATCTAACCTATCTTCTATCTCCTCTACTCTCTCTAACACAAGACCTATGTCTGCCCTTACTCCTGCAATCTCAACTTTTAGGGACTCCTCCATTTTGGCGAACATCTCCGTCAACATTTCCTTTATTGTCGGGGCTTCTACTTCTTGGCTACTTGATTGGGCACCACCTTCCCTTCTAATATCCTCTTCTTCTTCTCTTTCTTCTTCTCTTTCCAGAGGGGCTCTAATGCTAGTCTGTGGATGATTGCCTACATTTTTTGATCCACTCGCCTTTACCCCACCTTTACTTTCTTCCGGTATCCTCTGCTTATTTACCCCTGATCTCCTTGCTGAACCCGACTTAGGGCTTCCTTGTCCTTCTTCTATTGTGCTGGTATTATTTGCCAAATACCGCTGGATACCTCCTGGACTGGTCGCCGGCGGTATATTTTTTCCTATTTTTGCCTTCCCTCTCATTTTCCCTGTTTTAACCCTCCCAGTTCTATTTCCTTTTTCATCCACTCCTCTCCCTCCCGTCTTATCCCCCGATCTCCCTCTCCTCCACTCAGGGGCAGTGGAAGCAAAGGAGGGTGGACAAGAGGGCGGTAACAAATAGGACCAGTCCCGCTTTCCTTAATTATACCTCACCAGGCTAAAAATATGTTCATATAAGACAATGTTAACAGTGTCCTATTATATTTTTATTACTCCAGTCCCTTTCACATATTTGTCCTCTTCCTTCCTCCTGTAGCTTAAATTTCCACGGTTATCAGTATAGCTCCCTTTTCTCATTGATGTCCTCTTTGATTCAGTCCTGCTTCCTTTCCACAATACTCTCCGGGTTCACTCCACATACACACCGACTTGTGCTTTATTGAACAATGCTTAGCAATATTATCTTTGCTCCTTATTAGCTGGTCTTTGAGAGGATGTTAAGTGGGTAATCGGTACAGGGCACTTTCAATGTCTCTCCTCTGCTGTTTATCCGGGATGCAGTTTTTAGAGATAAAGCGGAGGAAAGGAAGAAACAACAAACAGAAAAAAAAAAAAAAAACCCTATAAAGAGGGAAACTGCGGGGATGCTCAGCAGTTAATTTGACAGTCTGTCCCGGCAAGGAGTCTATATAGTTCTTTACTTTCCTTTCTCTGTTACTTTAAAGGATTTTCCCCTCCCTTCTCCTCCTCTTTTGTTTCCTCATATAAAGGCTGTAAAGGCTTAAGGGCAACTTGTGGTTTACCTTAGTTCATACAGTAGATGCTATAGTGCCATTGCTTATTTAGATGCAGCATATTATAATATACAGTATAATATCACAGTTCCATTTGCCACTCCAGCCCTCTGTTGTGATATTATATTTATCCTTTCACCATACATTAACTCACGGTTTGATGACTTTTAAGGGACACTTTGGTGGTTGTAGTCTCTCAATATCGGCAGGTGCGCTCCGCAGGAATTCTGTTAATGGAAGGCGTCTTTTCCAGGGTCTGTATTGCTCTCCACGGGCGTCCCGCCTGCTGGTCACCACCAGTCTGTCCCCTTAATGGATTCCGTCTCCAGCCTCCGGTCCTCCCTTTCCTGCATGCCGGTCTTACAGTGCTCAGGAGCGTCTCCCTGCTTACTCTATGCCGCACATTCTGTCATCAATCCCGCTGGGCGATCCGCAATTCCAGCGCGAAGTTGGAGGGGAGGAGAGGTCGGGCTCTCGCTGCAAATTCTTCCGGGTAGCGTGGCGTGGCTGTCAGTTCCGCCCGCTGCTCCCCCGCTTCACCGCGATGGCAGATCTTTCCTGCGGGAACTCCAGCCTGCGAGAGCCGCGTGAGGAGAGGTAGGGGGAACAGCAAAGCGCGTCTACGTCATGGTGCTCCGCCCCCCAAGAGCACCTGTTCTCAATTTTAGTTTGTCTGGGAGGAGCCTTATTCCTAGGCTAATGCCGCGTACACACGGGCGGAATTTCCGATGTAAAAAAGTCTGATGGGAGCTTTTCATCGGACATTCCGACCGTCTGTATGCCCCATCAGACTTTTCTATTGGCATTTTCGACGGAATTTAGATAGAGAACCTGTTATCAATTTTTCCGTCGGAAATGACGAACGAGGAAAAGCCCGGCCATGTGTACACGGCATTAGGCTTTATGCAGGGCTGCAACTTTAAACCCTACCCCTTGAGATTAAGCCCCACCCAGCTTAAGCCACTCTCCTGCCATTCAGCTGATAGCTGGTAGAGCCTCTATCCCTCTAAAGCCTGGCTGTTAGTTTCATAGTTTCCAAGCTAAATGAAGAGGGATGAGCACTTGACTCTTTGACCACCATTGTGATGGATGACTCTTGACCAGGAACTCTGGTCATTGTTTGTATGTTAAGGCACCTTGGGATTCTAGAGGCAGAGGGGTGAAATCTAACCAGGTGTAAAGACAACTGTGGATACCTGATGCACTATATGAAGACTAAGCGATTTCTGTCTGACCATAGGTGCAATTTAACCCCAACTCTAAGCCCTTGTACACACGGTCGGACATTCTGACAACCAAATCCGTTGGATTTTGTCTGACGGATTTTGTCCGAGACTGTTGCATACACACGGTCGGACAAAGTTGTCGGAAAATCCGATCGTTTAGAACGTGGTGACGTTATTTCGTTACGATGGGACTACGTTCAGGCTAGTAGCCAATAGCTTGCCATTCAGCTGATAGTTGGTCGAGCCTCTGTCCCTCTAAAGCCTGGCCGTTGGTTTCATAGTTTCCAAGCCAAATGAAGAGGGATGAGCACTTGACTCTTTGACCACCATTGTGATGGATGACTCTTGACCAGGAACTCTGGTCAATGTTTGTATGTTAAGGCACCTTGGGATTCTAGAGGCAGAGGGGTGAAATCTGACCAGGTGTAAAGACAACTGTGGATACCTGATGCACTATATGAAGACTAAGCGATTTCTGTCTGACCATAGGTGCAATTTAACCTCAACTCTAAGCCCTTGTACACACGGTCGAACATTCTGACAACCAAATCCGTTGGATTTTGTCCGATGAATTTTGTCCGAAACTGTTGCATACACAAGGTCGGACAAAGTTGTCGGAAAATCCGATCGTTCAGAACGTGGTGACATTATTTCGTTACTATGGGACTACATTCAGGCTAGTAGCCAATAGCTTTGGTCTAGGAATTTGATCTGAGCATGCGTGGGACTTTGTCCGATCGGAATTCTCTACAAACGATCGGACAAAGTTCGATCGGGCCATGTTGTCGGAAAATTTTATAGCCCAGCTCTAAAACTTTGTTGGTCGAATATTCCGACGGAAACAGTCCGATGGAGCCCACACACGGTCAGATTATCCGACAACACGGTCCGATCGGATATTTTCCGTCGGAATGTCCGACCGGGTGTACAAGGGCTAAGGCCTTGTATGCAACCTAAGCCTAGGGTCCAGAGTTCACCAAGACACTCGGGAATAAATCTGATGACCAGTCCAGAAACACTGCAAGGTACTTCACTTTACTAGTAATGTTGTTTGGTAGAACAGGTTTGCTTTAATTATAATTTAGGGTCCAACTCAAATTTCTTTTTAAAGCTACCCCATGAGGTATGTTTTAAAAAAAAGTGCAAAGTTGTTGTTGCCACTCCACACAACAGTCTGAACCCAGCCTAAGAGTAGAAATCGCTCCAATATCAATAGGAGTAAATAATACCATAAGCTTGGAGGTCAGTGGGAGCCAACAGATTACATAGCAACGGTTGTCAGTAGAAAGAGGATTAGTGGGAGGAATAGTGCCTCATCATTGGTGTCATGCAAAGGAATAATGCCCTATCATTGGTGTCAGGAAATAGTATAGTGCCTCATCATTGATTTCAGTGGGAGGAATTATTCCCCACTGTTGGTGTCAGTAAAATAAATGATGCCTCATTGTTGGTGTCATTGGGAATAGTGCCACAGCATTGGAGTCAGTGGAAGGAATAGTGTCCAATTATTGGTGTCAGTGGAAGGAATAGTGTCCCATCATTGGTGTCAGTGGAAGGAATAGTGTCCCATCATTGGTGTCAGTGGAAGGAATAGTGTCCCATCATTAGTGTCAGTGAAAGGAATAGTGTCCCATCATTGGTGTCAGTGGAAGGAATAGTGTCCCATCATTGGTGTCAGTGGAAGGAATAGTGCCCCATCATTAGTGTCAGTGAAATAAATAGTGTCCCATCATTGGTGTCAGTGGAAGGAATAGTGTCCCATCATTGGTGTCAGTGGAAGGAATAGTGTCCCATCATTGGTGTCATTGGAAGGAATAGTGTCCCATCATTGGTGTCAGTGGAAGAAATAGTGATTAGTATCAGTGAGAGGAATAGTGCCCCAAGGGTCAGATAAAGGCAAGTGGAGGGCCACATTCAGCCCACAGACCAAAGTTTGGATACCAAAAATGACCAACAGAGGGAAGCTCAGGGTTTATTTCCTTGATACTAAACCTGATTACCTCATAACTTTCATTTCAGCTCAGTAACATGCATACCAAGCTTTAATTAGTCAGCTCTGTAAGAAGTTTATCACGACTAGTGCTATTATATCACTCTGTGATTTTATTATCTCATATAAAACAATATAACAGTCAGTTCATAAAGATAACCACACTGGTTATAAACCTTTAGGGCCAGTTCACTCCAGGAATCGCACAGGAACACAATTGTGTCGAGTGTCTCTAAAGTTTAAACCTGTAGAGGCTTATAAAGTGTCGCCTATGGAGAATTTACACAATTTTAAGACTTGACATGTTTGGTATCCCTTTATTTGACACGACCCCATCTATTTTATTTTGCTAAAGAATATGCGTTTAATAAACAGTTATGAAAAAAAAACATGCAATATAAATAATCACAACTGCCATCATTTTATTCTAATGCCCCGTACACACGATCAGAAATTTGGCCAGCAAAAGACCGATGAGAACTTTTGGTCGGAAAATGCGACCGTGTGTAGGCTCCATCGGACTTTTGCTGGCCAAATTCCTGCAATCAAAAGATTGAAAGCAGGTTCTAGATTTTTCGGTCAGAAAAAGTTCAGATCGGAAATTACGATCGTCTGTACAAATTTCGACGCGCAAAATTACCTACGCATGCTCGGAAAGCTTTGAACTTCATTTTCTTGGCTCGTCGTAGTGTTGTACGTCACCGCGTTCTTGACGCTCGAAAGTTCAGAGAACTTTTGTGTAACCTTGTGCATTCAAGGCAAGCTTGAGCGGAATTCCGTCGAAAAAACCATCCAAGTTTTTTATGACGGAATTTCTGATCGTGTGTACGCGGCAATAAAGGGTATCAACTTTCAGAAAATATATCATTTTTTGGGGGTAAGGCAATACCCAGCAAAAAAATTCAGATTTTACCGTGGTGAAAAAAATTTGCCCCAGTGGACATGTGATTAATCTGCTTATATTTTGCCATCCTGGTTCCTCCCCCCTCATTGACATACTAATGAAGCCTTTAACCATTTCAATACCAGACACTTTCTCCCCCTTCTTACACAGGCCAATTTTCAGATTTCAGCTCTGTAAATGCTTTGAATGACAATTGCGCGGTCATGGAACACTGTACCCAAACAACATTTTAAAAAATTTTGAGACAGATAGAGCTTTTTTTTTTTTTTTTTTTAGCGGGTCAGCGATGTTGGAGGTAGAACACATCCCCAAAGGGAGAAGAAACCATCGGAAGGAGAAGACCGGAGTAAGCAGACGGCAGAGGGAGAAGAAACCACTGGTGGGAGAAGACTGGAAGAAGAAGACACGTTGAAGCTACGACAGGGGGCATTCTTCATTTTTAATAAAGGACTTGTCAAATACTGTATGTTTTTTTTGTAACACTACACTGCTTTTTTTTTTGGGTGAATAGGTAGGGGTACTCATTCACATGGGGGGGCGGGATATGGGGGTCCCATTTCTTAAAGGGGCTTCCAGATTCCGATAAGCCCCCTGCCTGCAGACCCCCACAACTACCGCTCAGGGTTGTCAGGAAAAGGCCCTTGTCCCCTCCATTCCCTGACCTGCCAGGCTGCATGCTTGGATAAGGGTCTGCTATGGATTTTGGGGGGGCCCCATGCCATTTTTCTTTTAGCATGGGGGGGCCCCTCCAAATCCATATCAGGCTCAAAGGGGACCCTACACCACTTCTTTACATTCAAATGTCATGGGGGAACCCCGCTGACAGCTGATGACTCATCGGTGGTTAAAGATGCAGCAGCCAACTTACCACCTTGCTCCTTAACTACCAGCTATATACAGTGTGTTTACAATGTGTTTAAAGAGGGAAAAAAGTAATATGCAAAATGCATGAAAACTGCATGCAAAAACACATAAAAGATAAGGATGTAAAAATGCAAAATGCACAGCAAAATTTGCCTGTAACACACATCAAGCGCAGCCTGAATAGATGTGAACCTAGACCTAATCACTACTGTTTTTTTTTTTTGATAAACAAATGAAAAAAAGACTGAAAATGTAGAAAAATAATTCTTTGTTTCTGTTATAAAATTTTGTAAATAAGTACATTTTCTCCTTCACTGATAAGGCTGCACTGACGGGCACTGATAGATGGCACTGATATGTGGCACTGATGAGCACTAATAGGCAGCACTGATGAGGAGGCTCTAACAGGCATTACTGATGGGTACTGATTGGCATCACTGGTGGGCATCACTGAGGAGGTTGCACTGATGATCACTGCACCGATTATCAGTGAAGACCCCCCCCTGTTAGGAGGGCTGCTTAATGGCTCTCCTCTACTCATACCCTATCAGCGTGAATAGAGGAATAGCGATAACTGGCACTTCCTAGTAACACTGTGATCAGCTGTGATTGGACACAGCCGATCACATAGTAAAGAGCCTATGTCATGGGCTCTTTACCATGATCGGAGATGCGGTGTGTTGGAGAGACACGCCTCACTACTAATCTCTGCTCTGCAGCAAGAATGGGAGAGCCAGCGCTTGACCGTCATTGTGCTACAGGCCGGGGCGGGAAGGTGTTATAAAAAAAAAAAACTTTCATTACAAAACTAATTTTACATTCAGTGACATCATCGGAAGCTGATATTGGTTGGTGGGAGGGGCCAGCAGGGCGATGTAAATGGCTTCCTGAATAGATCAAAACACCTAGCCTTGGTACTCCTCTCAAGAGCCCTCAGCCCTGGTGCAAGCAGTGGGCTGACTAATGGGAGGAGTTATGCAAATATCAAAATGCAATGGTAATTTGTATGTATACACCCACTGTCTGCTGTCAATCACAAGGAGAGAGCAGACCTGATAGGAAACTACTGTCAGGCTCCACCCACAAAAGAGTCCTTGGTTGTCGGTGAAACTATCAGCTGTGGAAGCTGACAGCGTCCTTAGCAATTAGTGGTAGGTGGGGAGGAGAGGAGATAGCATAGGAAAATATGCCTTTCAGCTACACAAAAGTGCATAGAGACAGGCATTCTGCCTATATCTGTACACCAACTTACAGTTGTTTTTAATTACCTCCGGCTTCATTATCTATGAAGTGGAGGTAATCATTTTTGAATTTGGTACATCAATAGCGCCATTTCGTAAAAGTGTCCCTAGTAAGGACTACAAGAATCTGCCGCACATATCGGTCAAGCTACCAAATGAATTTCTCAAGGTCTTTTAGTTATAGATATAGATTATTCTGCTCTATAAATACATGCTACATGCACCATAAACATTCTCCTTTACCCTTATCCTTGCCACGCTCCTCTCTGAATCATTCTCCTTCCCTCCTATCCACCGCCATGTTTCTCTCTGATCACTAACATTCTTTTCTATCAATGCCTCTTTCACCTCTCTAAGCCCTTGTACACACGGTCGGAGAATCCGTCGGAATGTGTCCTATCAGACCGCGTTGTTGGATAATCCGACTGTGTGTGGTATGCATCGGACTGATTCCGTCGGACCGAATTTTCCAACTTGTTGGAAATATTTTCCGACCAACTGGGCCGATCAGACATACTCCGATCATGTGTAGAGAATTTTGATCGGACCAAGTGCCACGCATGCTCAGATCAAATTCCTACATCAAAGCTATTGGCTACTAGCCTGAATGTAGTCCCATCGTAACGAAATTACGTCATCACGTTCTGAATGATCGGATTTTTAGACAACTTAGTCCGACCGTGTGTATGCAACAGTTTCGGGCAAAATCCGACGGACAAAATCCGAAGGATTTGGTTGTTGAAATCTCCGACCGTGTGTACAGGGGCTAAGATTGTTCTCCTCCACATCCCTCCATACCTTTACTCTTCTTTCATTGATCAAAGTTCACTGCCATTCCCTCCATGCACAGCTCTCTGACTGTGTATACATTGTGGCCCAATGCTGGGGCGGGAGATGTTCATCCTTCCAGGCTCCTCCTCATCTTCTTTCATAAGGCACATCAGAGTCAAGAAGGAGCTTAGGGGAAGCTTCCCCCGTCTCTGTTTGACTACCATGACAGGTGGTAAGGGATGATGTGGGCGTGGGCGATTGAAGCAGGGCAGCAGCTGGATGCCCAGCGCTAGCAACGCTACTGGCGCCCCTCCCTCCACATTACACCAGCTGCGCGCAGGGCACGTGACCTCTCTGCCCACCCCTTATCCTGGACCTGGGACATGTGGCCCAGCTGCCTCCGGCCCATTGGGCAAATGCCCACTGTGCCCTATGGCCAGGACAGGCCTGGAAGCCTTTATACCAGGCTTTCTCAACATTTTAACCCTAGAGGAACCCCAAAAATATTTTTCAGGTCTCGAGGAAACCTTACTAAAATCAATTCATCAGGGGTCAATAGAACAATGCCCCTTATACTGGTGGTCAATAGGAAGAATGTTCCCCTTTAAAATGGTGCTCAGAATGCCACCCTTAAAGACAGCTAAAAATATATTTGGTGTTATGCTGCTGGCTTTATTAAGTGATGCTTAACCTTGAACCCTGTAGGCATCATCAAAAAGGTGGTTCATTAGCCACAGCTCAATGAACCCCCTAGCAACCTCTGGAGGAACCTCAGGGTTCCACGGAACCCTGGTTGAGAATGACTGATCTATACTTTTAGAGGAGAACCAGAATTTACCAGCGGCCACTATGGGGGTAGCTACTAGTTCATTTTTAAGGGATTTACCAAATTCCCCCATTTGTTGCATATGGATTATATACAAAGCACTATAGTAAGTATGGAAACTGTCTGCAATATCTGGAGTAGCGAACTTCATCTCCCCTTCTTTGTCCCTAATTTTGGGGATATAGGTCCTGTTTTTCTGCTCCTTTACTCTTCTCGCCAGCCACTTCCCTGACCTATTTCCCCACAGATGTCTCTCCTTATTTATTTTATAAAAAGTTGTTCTCCTTTCTTGTTCCAAACATTCTTCAAGTTCTCTTTTTTTTTTTTTAAGATCCTGACTCTCCTGGAGCCCCCTAGGTCTAGTTTTCTGCTCCAGCTCCTCGATCTCGCTATATAGTTGGACTTTCCTTTTCTCTCTTTCCTTCTTTTTCCACGCTCCAATCCCAATCAAACTTCCCCTAATGACTACCTTGTGTGTCTCCCAAATAGTAGCCCTGGAAATTCCCTCTACGTCATTAAGCTCAAAGAAGTCCTTTATTTCCTGTTCTATTTTATTACCTACATCCTGTTCTTGAATAAGTGAGTCATTCAACCTCCAGGTTCTCCCTGTCCTGTTATCACCCTGTATTTCTAATTTAATTTTTATGGGGGCATGGTCTGAGAGAGTAATTGGTTTGATTTCCGCTTTTTTCAAGTTAGCCACTAATTGATGATCTATTAAAATATAATCCAGTCTTGCAAAGGTTTTATGAGCTGCTGAGAAATGAGTGTAGTCACGGTCTTTTTGATGGCTTATCCTCCATGCGTCTTGTAACTGCGCCTTGGTCAGTGCTTTGTTTACCAATCTATATCTCTGTTCTACCACTCGTGCGCCTCCCACCGAGGTATCCATCTTTGGGTCTAAACACCAATTCAGGTCTCCTGCTATAACCACTTTACCAACTCTAAACTCTTCTAATTTATTCAAAACTTTCCTTAAAAATTTATCCGGATTTCTGTTTGGAGCATAAACATTTACTATAGTGCATTGCATCTCCCCCAATTTCCCTTTTATAAATAAATATCTGCCCTCTGGGTCAGCCAGCCGTTCACCAATTTCAAATCTTGTTAATCTATCGAAGCCAATGGCTACTCCTCTTGAGTGGGCTGATGGTGTGTCCCCATAGAACCAAAGTGGGAATTGAGCTGATGCCAATTTTATCCCGGAGTTGTTGGTGATATATGTCTCTTGAAGGCATATTACATTCCCTCCCATAAATTGAAGTTCTTTGTTAATTTTATTCCTTTTTTCCCATGTATTTAGTCCCCTCACATTGTATGTTATCACATTAATGACTACCATTGACTGCTTCTTTCATTGGTTCGTCTGGCTGTGTATGCTGACCCAAAGGGCCTCCTACTGAGGAACAGAGAGGGTGCAAGAAAAAAAAAAAAAAAGAGAAAATCCCCCCCCCCAAAAAAAACCCCCCAACACTCCCCCCCACTCCTCCCCCCACCCCAACCCCTTCTTCGCAACGCTATCCCCCGTAGGGTTGTTCGGAGACCCCCCCTTACTTCGTTGTTCATATGGGCAAGACACCTATCTCGATGGAGTCTTTTCGTTCCCATATTTCACCCAAGGGCTCACTCCGGTAGACCTCTGCGGACCTCCTCCAGCCCTCCCAACACCACCCACCCCCTCCCCTCACCCCCCTCCACTCTCCTCCCCCTCTTACTTTCTAGCACTATCTTTTAACTACCACCTCTTCATTTAACTCCGTTCCTCTCCCCCTCGTCCATCTTAACTTTCTTTGCCTAGGCCTTACTTCCTTAACTTCCTCTTCCCATCCTGGTAGCTGGGGAGGAGATATGTCTAACCTTTCGCAGAACCCTCTCAAGTCCTCTGGAAATCGCAGGACTGCAGAACGACCATCTTTTTTCCCTTTCAGACAGGCAGAGAAGCCCCATTGATAGGCTATTCCTGCTGCTGCCATCCGTTGAGTTAGGGGTTTTAATAGTCTCCTTCTAATCAGTGTTTCTGACGCAAGGTCAGAGAACACCTGTAACTCTACCCCCTCAAAAGTCAGGCCTGGTAATGTCCTCAATTTCCCCATTATTTGCCCTTTTTCTTCTGTGTAGTGTAGCCTCACTATTACATCCCTTGGGGACTCCACCCCTGCTGTCATCCGCCTTGTAATCCTGTGTATTCTATCTACCTTTATAGTCTCAGAGGGGTCCCTTTCTAACAACGGGTTAAATAGCTGCTGCACAATATTACCTAACTCCCCGCTACTGTATTTCTCTGGGAGCCCTTTAATTCTCACATTTTTCCTCCTGCCCCAGTTCTCTTGGTCCTCTAATCTATACTGGAGATTTCTGTTAGTTCTCTGCAGGTTTGAAACTTGTTCTGTAATCTCATCCAGCCTTGAGTCCTGTTTATCTAACCTATCTTCTATCTCCTCTACTCTCTCTAACACAAGACCTATGTCTGCCCTTACTCCTGCAATCTCAACTTTTAGGGACTCCTCCATTTTGGCGAACATCTCCGCCAACATTTCCTTTATTGTCGGGGCTTCTACTTCTTGGCTACTTGATTGGGCACCAACTTCCCTTCTAATATCCTCTTCTTCTTCTCTTTCTTCTTCCCTTTCCAGAGGGGCTCTAATGCTAGTCTGTGGATGATTGCCTACATTTTTTGATCCACTCGCCTTTACCCCACCTTTACTTTCTTCCGGTATCCTCTGCTTATTTACTCCTGATCTCCTTGCTGAACCCGACTTAGGGCTTCCTTGTCCTTCTTCTATTGTGCTGGTATTATTTGCCAAATACCGCTGGATACCTCCTGGACTGGTCGCCGGCGGTATATTTTTTCCTATTTTTGCCTTCCCTCTCATTTTCCCTGTTTTAACCCTCCCAGTTCTATTTCCTTTTTCGTCCACTCCTCTCCCTCCCATCTTATCCCCCGATCTCCCTCTCCTCCACTCAGGGGCAGTGGAAGCAAAGGAGGGCGGACAAGAGGGCGGTAACAAATAGGACCAGTCCCGCTTTCCTTAATTATACCTCACCAGGCTAAAAATATGTTCATATAAGACAATGTTAACAGTGTCCTATTATATTTTTATTACTCCAGTCCCTTTCACATATTTGTCCTCTTCCTTCCTCCTGTAGCTTAAATTTCCACGGTTATCAGTATAGCGCCCTTTTCTCATTGATGTCCTCTTTGATTCAGTCCTGCTTTCTTTCCACAATACTCTCCGGGTTCACTCCACATACACACCGACTTGTGCTTTATTGAACAATGCTTAGCAATATTATCTTTGCTCCTTATTAGCTGGTCTTTGAGAGGATGTTAAGTGGGTAATCGGTACAGGGCACTTCCAATGTCTCTCCTCTGCTGTTTATCCGGGATGCAGTTTTTAGAGATAAAGCGGAGGAAAGGAAGAAACAACAAACAGAAAAAAAAAAAACCCTATATAGAGGGAAACTGCGGGGATGCTCAGCAGTTAATTTGACAGTCTGTCCCGGAAAGGAGTCTATATAGTTCTTTACTTTCCTTTCTCTGTTACTTTAAAGGATTTTCCCCTCCCTTCTCCTCCTCTTTTGTTTCCTCATATAAAGGCTGTAAAGGCTTAAGGGCAACTTGTGGTTTACCTTAGTTCATACAGTAGATGCTATAGTGCCATTGCTTATTTAGATGCAGCATATTATAATATACAGTATAATATCACAGTTCCATTTGCCACTCCAGCCCTCTGTTGTGATATTATATTTATCCTTTCACCATACATTAACTCACGGTTTGATGACTTTTAAGGGACACTTTGGTGGTTGTAGTCTCTCAAAATCGGCAGGTGCGCTCCGCAGGAATTCTGTTAATGGAAGGCGTCTTTTCCAGGGTCTGTATTGCTCTCCACGGGCGTCCCGCCTGCTGGTCACCACCAGTCTGTCCCCTTAATGGATTCCGTCTCCAGCCTCCGGTCCTCCCTTTCCTGCATGCCGGTCTTACAGTGCTCAGGAGCGTCTCCCTGCTTACTCTATGCCGCACATTCTGTCATCAATCCCGCTGGGCGATCCGCAATTCCAGCGCGAAGTTGGAGGGGAGGAGAGGTCAGGCTCTCGCTGCAAATTCTTCCGGGTAGCGTGGCGTGGCTGTCAGTTCCGCCCGCTGCTCCCCCGCTTCACCGCGGTGGCAGATCTTTCCTGCGGGAACTCCAGCCTGCGAGAGCCGCGTGAGGAGAGGTAGGGGGTGGTGGCGCTCGGTCGGGCGGTCAGGGGAACAGCAAAGCGCGTCTACGTCATGGTGCTCCGCCCCCCAAGAGCACCTGTTCTCAATTTTAGTTTGTCTGGGAGGAGCCTTATTCCTAGGCTAATGCCGCGTACACACGGGCGGAATTTCCGATGTAAAAAAGTCTGATGGGAGCTTTTCATCGGACATTCCGACCGTCTGTATGCCCCATCAGACTTTTCTATTGGCATTTTCGACGGAATTTAGATAGAGAACCTGTTATCAATTTTTCCGTCGGAAATGCCGAACGAGGAAAAGCCCGGCCATGTGTACACGGCATTAGGCTTTATGCAGGGCTGCAACTTTAAACCCTACCCCTTGAGATTAAGCCCCACCCAGCTTAAGCCACTCTCCTGCCATTCAGCTGATAGCTGGTAGAGCCTCTGTCCCTCTAAAGCCTGGCTGTTGGTTTCATAGTTTCCAAGCTAAATGAAGAGGGATGAGCACTTGACTCTTTGACCACCATTGTGATGGATGACTCTTGACCAGGAACTCTGGTCAATGTTTGTATGTTAAGGCACCTTGGGATTCTAGAGGCAGAGGGGTGAAATCTAACCAGGTGTAAAGACAACTGTGGATACCTGATGCACTATATGAAGACTAAGCGATTTCTGTCTGACCATAGGTGCAATTTAACCCCAACTCTAAGCCCTTGTACACACGGTCGGACATTCTGACAACCAAATCCGTTGGATTTTGTCTGACGGATTTTGTCCGAGACTGTTGCATACACACTGTCGGACAAAGTTGTCGGAAAATCCGATCGTTTAGAACGTGGTGACGTTATTTCATTACGATGGGACTACGTTCAGGCTAGTAGCCAATAGCTTGCCATTCAGCTGATAGTTGGTCGAGCCTCTGTCCCTCTATAGCCTGGCCGTTGGTTTCATAGTTTCCAAGCCAAATGAAGAGGGATGAGCACTTGACTCTTTGACCACCATTGTGATGGATGACTCTTGACCAGGAACTCTGGTCAATGTTTGTAAGTTAAGGCACCTTGGGATTCTAGAGGCAGAGGGGTGAAATCTGACCAGGTGTAAAGACAACTGTGGATACCTGATGCACTATATGAAGACTAAGCGATTTCTGTCTGACCATAGGTGCAACTTAACCTCAACTCTAAGCCCTTGTACACACGGTCGGACATTCTGACAACCAAATCCGTTGGATTTTGTCCGATGAATTTTGTCCGAAACTGTTGCATACACAAGGTCGGACAAAGTTGTCGGAAAATCCGATCGTTCAGAACGTGGTGACGTTATTTCGTTACGATGGTACTACATTCAGGCTAGTAGCCAATAGCTTTGGTCTAGGAATTTGATCTGAGCATGCGTGGGACTTTGTCCGATCGGAATTCTCTACAAACGATCGGACAAAGTTCGATCGGGCCATGTTGTCAGAAAATTTTATAGCCCAGCTCTAAAACTTTGTTGGTCGGATATTCCGACGGAAACAGTCCGATGGAGCCCACACACGGTCGGATTATCCGACAACACGGTCCGATCGGATATTTTCCGTCGGAATGTCCGACCGGGTGTACAAGGGCTAAGGCCTTGTATGCAACCTAAGCCTAGGGTCCAGAGTTCACCAAGACACTCGGGAATAAATCTGATGACCAGTCCAGAAACACTGCAAGGTACTTCACTTTACTAGTAATGTTGTTTGGTAGAACAGGTTTGCTTTAATTATAATTTAGGGTCCAACTCAAATTTCTTTTTAAAGCTACCCCATGAGGTATGTTTAAAAAAAAGTGCAAAGTTGTTGTTGCCACTCCACACAACAGTCTGAACCCAGCCTAAAGCCTTGTACACACGGTCGGAGAATCCGTCGGAATGCGCCTTATCGGACCGTGTCATCGGATAATCCGACTGTGTGTGGTATGCATCGGACTGATTCCATCCGAATCTCCGTCCGACCCAATTTTCCAACATGTTGGAAATATTTTCTGACCAACTGGTTTGATCGGACATACTCCGATCATGTGTAGAGGATTTTGATCGGACCAAGTACCACGCATGCTCAAATTCCTACATCAAAGCTATTGGCTACTAGTCCCATCGTAACGAAATTACGTCATCACGTTCTGAATGATCGGATTTTTCGACAACGTAGTCTGACCGTGTGTATGCAACAGTTTCGGACAAGATCCGACGGGCAAAATCTGACGGACAAAATCCGACGGATTTGGTTGGCAGAGTGTCCGACCGTGTGTACAGGGGCTAAGAGTAGAAATCGCTCCAATGTCAATAGGAATAAATAATACCATAAGCTTGGTAGTCAGTGGGAGCCAACAAATTACATAGCAACGGTTGTCAGTAGAAAGAGGATTAGTGCCTCATCATTGGTATTGGTGGGAGGAATAGTGCCTCATCATTGGTATCATGCAAAGGCATAGTGCCCTATCATTGGTGTCAGGAGATGGAATAGTGCCTCATCATTAATTTGGGTGGGAGGAATTATGCCCCACTGTTGGTTTCAGTAAACGTAATGATGCCTCATTGTTGGTGTCATTGGGAATAGCACCCCAGCATTGGAGTCAGTGGAAGGAATAGTGTCCCATCATTGGTGTCAGTGGAAGGAATAGTGTCCCATCATTGGTGTCAGTAGAAGGAATAGTGTCCCCTTATTGGTGTCAGTGGAAGAAATAGTCATTAGTATCAGTGAGAGGAATAGTGCCCCAAGGGTCATATAAAGGCTAATGGAGGGCCACATTCAGCCCACAGACCAAAGTTTGGATACCAAAAATGACCAATAGAGGGAAGCTCAGGGTTTATTTCCTTGATACTAAGCCTGATTACCTCATAACTTTCATTTCAGCTCAGTAACAAGCATACCAAGCTTTAATTAGTCAGCTCTGTAAGAAGTTTATCATGACTAGTGCTATTTTATCACTCTGTGATTTTATTATCTCATATAAAACAATATAACAGTCAGTTCATAAAGATAACCACACTGGTTATAAACCTTTAGGGCCAGTTCACTCCAGGAATCGCACAGGAACACAATTGTGTCGAGTGTCTCTAAAGTTTAAACCTGTAGAGGCTTATAAAGTGTCGCCTATGGAGAATTTTCCCAATTTTAAGACTTGACATGTTTGGTATCCCTTTATTTGACACGACCCCATCTATTTTACTTTGCTAAAGAATATGCATTTAATAAACAGTTGTGAAAAAAAAAACATGCAACATAAATAATCGCAACTGCCATCATTTTATTCTAATGCCCCGTACACATGATCAGAAATTCGGCCAGCAAAAGACCGATGAGAGCTTTTGGGCGGAAAATGCGACCGTGTCTAGGCTCCATCGGACTTTTGCTGGCCGAATTCCTGCCATCAAAAGATTAAAAGCAGGTTCTAGATTTTTCGGTCAGAAAAAGTTCAGATCGGAAATTACGATCGTCTGTACAAATTTCGACGCGCAAAATTACCTACGCATGCTCGGAAAGCTTTGAACTTCATTTACTTGGCTCGTCGTAGTGTTGTACGTCACCGCGTTCTTGACGCTCGAAAGTTCAGAGAACTTTTGTGTAACCTTGTGCATTCAAGGCAAGCTTGAGCGGAATTCCGTCAAAAAAACCATGCAAGTTTTTTATGATGGAATTTCTGATCGTGTTTACGCGGCATAAAGGGTATCAACTTTCAGAAAATATATAATCTTTTGGGGGTAAGGCAATACCCAGCAAAAAAATTCAGATTTTACCGTGGTGAAAAAAATTTGCCCCAGTGGACATGTGATTAATCTGCTTATATTTTGCCATCCTGGTTCCTCCCCCCTCATTGACATACTAATGAAGCCTTTAACCATTTCAATACCAGACACTTTCTCCCCCTTCTTACACAGGCCAATTTTCAGATTTCAGCGCTGTAAATGCTTTGAATGACAATTGCGCGGTCATGGAACACTGTGCCCAAACAACATTTTAAAAAAATTTTGAAGACAGATAGAGCTTTTTTGTTTTTGTTTTTTAGCGGGTCAGCGGTGTTGGAGGTAGAACACATCCCCAAAGGGAGAAGAAACCACCGGAGGGAGAAGACCGGAGTAAGAAGACAGCAGAGGGAGAAGAAACCACTGGAGGGAGAAGACTGGAAGAAGACGACACGTTGAAGCTACGACAGGGGGCATTCTTCATTTTTAATAAAGGACTGTCAAATACCGTATTTTATTTGTAACACTACACTGCTTTTTTTTTTTGGGTGAATAGGTAGGGGCACTCATTCACATGGGGGGGGCGGGATCTGGGGGTCCCATTTCTTAAAGGGGGCTTCCAGATTCTGATAAGCCCCCTGCCTGCAGACCCCCACAACCACCGCTCAGGGTTGTCAGGAAAAGGCCCTTGTCCCCTCCATTTCCTGACCTGCCAGGCTGCATGCTTGGATAAGGGTCTGCTATGGATTTTGGGGGGGCCCCATGCCATTTTTTTTTTAGCATGGGGGGGCCCCTCCAAATCCATATCAGGCTCAAAGGGGACCCTACACCACTTCTTTACATTCAAATGTCATGGGGGGAACCCCCGCTGACAGCTGATGACTCATCGGTGGTTAAAGATGCAGCAGCCGGCTTACCACCTTGCTCCTTAACTACCAGCTATATACAGTGTGTTTACAATGTGTTTAAAGAGGGAAAAAAGTAATATGCAAAATGCATGAAAACTGCATGCAAAAACACATAAAAGATAAGGATGTAAAAATGCAAAATGCACAGCAAAATTTGCCTGTAACACACATCAAGCGCAGCCTGTATAGATGTGAACCTAGACCTAATCACTACTGTTTTAAATTCTTTTCTATCAATGCCTCTTTCACCTCTCTAAGCCCTTGTACACACGGTCGGAGAATCCGTCGGAATGTGTCCTATCAGACCGCGTTGTTGGATAATCCGACTGTGTGTGGTATGCATCGGACTGATTCCGTCGGACCCAATTTTCCAACTTGTTGGAAATATTTTCCGACCAACTGGGCCGATCAGACATACTCCGATCATGTGTAGAGAATTTTGATCGGACCAAGTGCCACGCATGCTCAGATCAAATTCCTACATCAAAGCTATTGGCTACTAGCCTGAATGTAGTCCCATCATAACGAAATTACGTCATCTCGTTCTGAATGATCAGATTTTTCGACAACTTAGTCCGACCGTGTGTATACAACAGTTTCGGGCAAAATCTGACGGACAAAATCCGACGGATTTGGTTGTTGAAATCTCCGACCGTGTGTACAGGGGCTAAGATTGTTCTCCTCCACATCCCTCCATACCTTTACTCTTCTTTCATTGATCAAAGTTCACTGCCATTCCCTCCATGCACAGCTCTCTGACTGTGTATACATTGTGGCCCAATGCTGGGGCGGAAGATGTTCATCCTTCCAGGCTCCTCCTCATCTTCTTTCATAAGGCACATCAGAGTCAAGAAGGAGCTTAGGGGAAGCTTCCCCCGGCTCTGTTTGACTACCAAGACAGGTGGTAAGGGATGATGTGGGCATGGGCGATTGAAGCAGGGCAGCAGCTGGTTGCCCAGCGCTAGCAACGCTACTGGCGCCCCTCCCTCCACATTACACCAGCTGCGCGCAGGGCACGTGACCTCTCTGCCCACCCCTTATCCTGGACCTGGGACATGTGGCCAGAGCTGCCTCTGGCCCATTGGGCAAATGCCCACTGTGCCCTATGGCCAGGACAGGCCTGGAAGCCTTTATACCAGGCTTTCTCAACATTTTAACCCTAGAGGAACCCCAAAAATATTTTTCAGGTCTCGAGGAAACCTTACTAAAATCAATTCATCAGGGGTCAATAGAACAATGCCCCTTATACTGGTGGTCAGTAGGAAGAATGTTCCCCTTTAAAATGGTGCTCAGAATGCCACCCTTAAAGACAGCTAAAAATATATTTGGTGTCATGCTGCTGGCTTTAGTAAGTGATGCTTAACCTTGAACCCCGTAGGCATCATCAAAAAGGTGGTTCATTAGCCACAGCTCAATGAACCCCCTAGCAACCTCTGGAGGAACCTCAGGGTTCCACGGAACCCTGGTTGAGAATGACTGATCTATACTTTTAGAGGAGAACCAGAATTTACCAGCGGCCCCTATGGAGGTAGCTACTAGTTCATTTTTAAGGGATTTACCAAATTCCCCCATTTGTTGCATATGGATTATATAACTTGGAAAAAATGGAAATGTTTTCATCCTCATCATGGCATTATTTGCACTGTGGGCTCACCATTGTCTTCTTTATTCAGAGGTTGTAGATGTTTGGGAGGTAAATCCGCATCTCTCTCCATGTTCCAAGACGGGAAGACTCGTTCTCAGGATATTCAGCAGTTGAGTTTTACTGATTGGATCACCACATTGTAGAGCGCCATCTGTGTTCAGGAGAATGAAATGGAGCTCCTTCTGAACGTTCCCATCACTGGGCTGTAAAGGAAGGTTGTCCAGTAGATGTTGGCTCACTTGATGTGCTCTGTCCGTGTTCGCTGATCTCAGCTGTAGATCCTATGTGAGTGAACATACGTCAAAAACGAATTAATTATAAAGGGCTAGACATGTGCAGAGTAAAATATTTCGTTTCGGAATTTCGTTTTCGTCTGAAAACTTAATTTATTTAGTTACTCCCGAAATTCGTTTTTATTTATTTCATTTTTCGTTCAAAAATTGCATTCGTCCGAAAATCCACATGAATCACGGTCGAATCTGTCTTTGAAGGCTTATGGTGTCTGTCGAATGTATAAAGAAGATTCGACGGAGCTAGTATATAGCATACTTTAGAACCCTATTAAAGTCTATGGGACTCCAACGTTCAAAATCTAAAGTGCTCATTTTAAAGGCTAATTTGCAAGTTACTGTCCTAAAAAGTGTTTGGGGACCTGGGTCCTGCCCCAGGGGACATGGATCAATGCAAAAAAAGTTTTAAAAACGGCCGTTTTTTCGGGAGCAGTGATTTTAATAATGATTAAAGTGAAACAATAAAAGTGTAATATTCCTTTAAATTTCGTAGGGGGGGGTTGTCTATAGTATGCCTGTGAAGGGGCGCATGTTTCCCGTGCTTAGAATTGTCCCTGCACAAAGTGTCATTTATGCAGGAAAAAAAGTCCTTTAAAATCACTCGCAGCTATAATGAATTGTCGGCTCCCGTAATACAGAGAACACTCATTGAAAGTCATTGATAAAAAAATAAATAAATAAATAAAAAAAAAAGCGTGGGGGTCCCCCAAATTCAATTACCAGGCCCTTCAGGTCTGGTATGGATATTAAGGGGAACCCTGCCTCAAATTTAAGAAAAAATTTGACGTGGGGTTCCCCCTAAATATCCATAACCAGACCCTTCAGGTCTGGTATGGATATTAAGGGGAACCCCGCGTCAAATTTAAAAAAAAATTGACGTGGGGTTCCCCCTAAAAATCCATACCAGACCCTTTATCCGAGCACGCAACCTGGCAGGCCGCAGGAAAAGAGGGGGGGACGAGAGAGCGGCCCCCCCTCCCTCCTGAACCGTACCAGGCCACATGCCCTCAACATTGGGAGGATGCTTTGGGGGTCTGTGACCCCTCAAAGCACCTTGTCCCCATGTTGATGAGGACAAGGGCCTCATCCCCACAACCCTGGCCGGTGGTTGTGGAGGTCTGCGGGCGGGGGGCTTATCAGAATCTGGAAGCCCCCTTTAACAAGGGGACCCCCAGATCCCGGCCCCCCCCCTGTTTGAAATGGTAAGGGGGTACAAAAGTACCCCTACCATTTCACAAAGAAAGTGTAAAAAATGTTTAAATAAAACAAACACACTTTTGAAAAATTCCTTTATTAAAAATAAAAAAAAGATTCCAGCGGCGGTAATCCACTCTTGCTATCCATCGACGGACGGTCATATCTCCAGCGATGTCTAATATCATCCAGCGCAGCGCAGCATCCTTCTTCTGTCTCCGTGGAGGAGACACTACAGACATTCCGGCGGCTGACGTTTGTTATATACGGAGGGCGGGGCCACCCGTCACCTGACCCCGCCCCCCTCTGACGCAAGGGGAAACCCGGGGTTCCCCGTGACGTAGGGGTGACCCCGCCCCCCTCTGATGTAACGGAAACCTGCCTGTGTTACATCAGAGGGGTGCGGGTCACCCCTACGTCACGGGGAACCCCGGGTTTTCCCTTGCGTCAGAGGGGGGCGGGGTCAGGTGACGGGTGGCCCCGCCCTCCGTATATAACAAACGTCAGCCGCCGGAATGCCTGTAGTGTCTCCTCCACGGAGACAGAAGAAGGATGCTGCGCTGCGCTGGATGATATTAGACATCGCTGGAGATATGACCGTCCGTCGATGGATAGCAAGAGTGGATTACCGCCGCTGGAATCTTTTTTTTTATTTTTTTATTTTTAATAAAGGAATTTTTCAAAAGTGTGTTTGTTTTATTTAACCATTTTTTACACTTTCTTTGTGAAATGGTAGGGGTACTTTTGTACCCCCTTACCATTTCAAACAGGGGGGGGGCCGGGATCTGGGGGTCCCCTTGTTAAAGGGGGCTTCCAGATTCTGATAAGCCCCCCGCCCGCAGACCTCCACAACCACCGGCCAGGGTTGTGGGGATGAGGCCCTTGTCTTCATCAACATGGGGACAAGGTGCTTTGAGGGGTCACAGACCCCCAAAGCATCCTCCCAATGTTGAGGGCATGTGGCCTGGTACGGTTCAGGAGGGAGGGGGGGCCGCTCTCTCGTCCCCCCCTCTTTTCCTGCGGCCTGCCAGGTTGCGTGCTCGGATAAAGGGTCTGGTATGGATTTTTAGGGGGAACCCCACGTCAATTTTTTTTTAAATTTGACGCGGGGTTCCCCTTAATATCCATACCAGACCTGAAGGGTCTGGTTATGGATATTTAGGGGGAACCCCACGTCAAATTTTTTCTTAAATTTGAGGCAGGGTTCCCCTTAATATCCATACCAGACCTGAAGGGCCTGGTAATTGAATTTGGGGGACCCCCACGCTTTTTTTTTTATTTATTTATTTATTTTTTTATCAATGACTTTCAATGAGTGTTCTCTGTATTACGGGAGCCGACAATTCATTATAGCTGCGAGTGATTTTAAAGGACTTTTTTTCCTGCATAAATGACACTTTGTGCAGGGACAATTCTAAGCACGGGAAACATGCGCCCCTTCACAGGCATACTATAGACAACCCCCCCCTACGAAATTTAAAGGAATATTACACTTTTATTGTTTCACTTTAATCATTATTAAAATCACTGCTCCCGAAAAAACGGCCGTTTTTAAAACTTTTTTTTGCATTGATACATGTCCCCTGGGGCAGGACCCGGGTCCCCAAACACTTTTTAGGACAGTATCTTGCAGAATCTTTTCTCTCTGTCAAATCTTTTTTCTCTGTCGAATATTTTCTCTATATAATCTTGGACTAATAGAGGTAAGGTTAGGCACATTCGAACACAGGTTCTATAGACACGTTGTCAGAGTCACGTCGAATCTCCTATTCTATATCGAACTGTTGTAACAATGAAAACGAAAATAAAGCATTTATTTATGTCGGATCTTTCGTTTTTCGGATTTTGTGCTTTCGTTATCGTTTGGCAAAACGAAAACGAAAATAGCTGAAATTCGGACGAAAATGCATTCGGACGAAAACGAATGCACATGTCTATAAAGGGCCAATATACACCAAAGTAATATTCAGCTGTAAGGGCTGGGTATGTGCGGCCGTGGGTTCATGACTGGGGTCCGGTGCGTGTCTCTTCACCAGTTAAGGTGCAATTCAGGTCCAAATTTTTGCCTAAATTCGCCCCTGAACCAGACCCAAAGACGCACAGGACCCTTTTCCAATGTGCTCCGCAGCCGCCCGAACCTGTGTGATCTGGCTCCATTTAAAGCCGGTCACACTCGTCGGTCATGCAAATTGGATGCGGAGAAACCCACACCCAGTTCTCATATATGTGAACCCGGCCTCAATGCAGCGGCGGATCCAGGGGGGGGGGCAACGGGGCAATTGCCCCCTCCGAGAATATGCCCAGCGGGTGCCAACGCGGCCGGTTCCGCGGGCACTATCGCGGCCGGTTCCACGGGTACCCGCGGCCAGTTCCGCGGGTACAATCGCGGCCATTTCCGTGGGTACCAGCGTGGCCGGTTCCGCGGGTACTCGCGGCCAATTCCGCGGGTACAATCGCGGCCGATTCCACGGGTACAATCGCGGCCGGTTCCGCGGGTACCAGCGCGGCCGGTTCCGCGGGTGACTGTGAAGAGTGGACTGGTGAGGGGGGGCAGCTGGGCGGCTTAGGAGGGCTGCTGGCTAATCAGGAAGCCAGCGGGCAGGGGAGCAGAGAGATGACATCATCTCTCACTGCCCTGCATCCCTCCAGTTCCGCCCTCACTGTGCAGGAAGCTGTGTGCAGCAGAGAGATTACATTATCTCTCTGCTGCCTATCTTCACTCTGGACTCAACAAAAGAACACCTTAGCAGAAAAGTGACACAGTAGCTGACAATCCGCAATGTGTGGCAGGCTACGTGGCAAGTGGCAATCCGAAATGTGTGGCAGGCTACATGGCAATCCGCAATGTGTGGCAGGTGACGTGGCAAGTGACAATCCGCAATGTGTGGCAGGTGACGTGGCAAGTGGCAATCCGCAATGTGTGGCAGGCTGCGTGTCAATCCGCAATGTGTGGCAGGTGACGTGGCAAGTGACAATCCGCAATATGTGGTAGGTGACGTGGCAAGTGGCAATCTGCAATGTGTGGCAGGCGACGTGGCAAGTGACAATCAGCAATGTGTGGCAGGTGAGGTGGCAAGTGAAAATCCGCAATGTGTGGCAGGCTACGTGGCAATCCGCAATGTGTGGCAGGTGACGTGACAAGTGACAATCCGCAATGTGTGGCAGGTGACGTGGCAAGTGGCAATCCGCAATGTGTGGCAGGCGACGTGGCAAGTGACAATCAGCAATGTGTGGCAGGTAAGGTGGCAAGTGACAATCCGCAATGTGTGGCAGGCTACGTGGCAATCCGCAATGTGTGGCAGGTGACGTGGCAAGTGACAATCCGCAATGTGTGGCAGGTGACGTGGCAAGTGGCAATCCACAATGTGTGGCAGGCTACGTGACAATCCACAATGTGTGGCAGGCGACGTGGTAAGTGGCAATCCGCAATGTGTGGCAGGCTACGTGTCAATCCGCAATGTGTGGCAGGTGACGTGGCAAGTGACAATCCGCAATGTGTGGTAGGTGACATGACAATCCGCAATGTGTGGTAGGTGACGTGGCAATCCGCAATGTGTGGCAGGTCGACGTGGCAAGTGACAATCCACAATGTGTGGCAGACTACGTGGCAAGTGGCAATCCGAAATGTGTGGCAGGCGACGTGGCAAGTGACAATCCGCAGTGTGTGGCAGACGACGTGGCAAGTGACAATCCGCAATGTGTGGCAGGTGACGTGGCAAGTGACAATCCGCAATGTGTGGCAGGCGGCAATCCGCAATGTGTGGCAGGCTACGTGTCAATCCGCAATGTGTGGCAGGTGACATGGCAAGTGACAATCCGCAATGTGTGGTAGGTGACGTGGCAAGTGGCAATCCGCAATGTGTGGTAGGTGACGTGGCAAGTGACAATCTGCAATGTGTGGCAGGCTACGTGTCAATCCGCAATGTGTGGCAGGCCACGTGTCAATCCGCAATGTGTGGCAGGTGGCAATCCGCAATGTGTGGCAGGCTACGTGTCAATCCGCAATGTGTGGCAGGTGACGTGGCAAGTGACAATCTGCAATGTGTGGTAGGTGACGTGGCAAGTGGCAATCCGCAATGTGTGGCAGGCTATGTGGCAAGTGACAATCCGCAATGTGTGAAAGGTGACGTGGCAAGTGACAATCCGCAATGTGTGGCAGGCTACGTGACAATCCGCAATGTGTGGCAGGCGACATGGCAAGTGGCAATCCGCAATGTGTGGCAGGCTACGTGACAATCCGCAATGTGTGGCAGGCGACGTGGTAAGTGTCAATCCGCAATGTGTGGCAGGCTACGTGTCAATCCGCAATGTGTGGCAGGTGACGTGGCAAGTGACAATCCGCAATGTGTGGTAGGTGACGTGGCAATCCGCAATGTGTGGCAGGTCGACGTGGCAAGTGACAATCAGCAATGTGTGGCAGGTGACGTGGCAAGTGACAATCCACAATGTGTGGCAGACTACGTGGCAAGTGGCAATCCGCAATGTGTGGCAGGTGACGTGGCAAGTGACAATCCGCAGTGTGTGGCAGACGACGTGGCAAGTGACCATCCGCAATGTGTGGCAGGTGACGTGGCAAGTGACAATCCGCAATGTGTGGCAGGCGGCAATCCCCAATGTGTGGCAGGCTACGTGTCAATCCGCAATGTGTGGCAGGCGGCAATCCGCAATGTGTTGCAGGCTACGTGTCAATCCGCAATGTGTGGCAGGTGACGTGGCAAGTGACAATCCGCAATGTGTGGTAGGTGACGTGGCAAGTGGCAATCCGCAATGTGTGGTAGGTGACGTGGCAAGTGACAATCTGCAATGTGTGGCAGGCTACGTGTCAATCCGCAATGTGTGGCAGGCTACGTGTCAATCCGCAATGTGTGGCAGGTGGCAATCCGCAATGTGTGGCAGGCTACGTGTCAATCCGCAATGTGTGGCAGGTGACGTGGCAAGTGACAATCCGCAATGTGTGGTAGGTGACGTGGCAAGTGGCAATCCGCAATGTGTGGCAGGCTATGTGGCAAGTGACAATCCGCAATGTGTGTTAGGTGACGTGGCAAGTGACAATCCGCAATGTGTGGCAGGCTACGTGACAATCCGCAATGTGTGGCAGGCGACGTGGTAAGTGGCAATCCGCAATGTGTGGCAGGCTACGTGACAATCCGCAATGTGTGGCAGGCGACGTGGTAAGTGGCAATCCGCAATGTGTGGCAGGCTACGTGTCAATCCGCAATGTGTGGCAGGTGACGTGGCAAGTGACAATCCGCAATGTGTGGTAGGTGACGTGGCAATCTGCAATGTGTGGCAGGTCGACGTGGCAAGTGACAATCAGCAATGTGTGGCAGGTGACGTGGCAAGTGACAATCCACAATGTGTGGCAGACTACGTGGCAATCAGCAATGTGTGGCAGGTGACGTGGCAAGTGACAATCCACAATGTGTGGCAGACTACGTGGCAAGTGGCAATCCGCAATGTGTGGCAGGTGACGTGGCAAGTGACAATCCGCAGTGTGTGGCAGACGACGTGGCAAGTGACCATCCGCAATGTGTGGCAGGTGACGTGGCAAGTGACAATCCGCAATGTGTGGCAGGCGGCAATCCCCAATGTGTGGCAGGCTACGTGTCAATCCGCAATGTGTGGCAGGCGGCAATCCGCAATGTGTTGCAGGCTACGTGTCAATCCGCAATGTGTGGCAGGTGACGTGGCAAGTGACAATCCGCAATGTGTGGTAGGTGACGTGGCAAGTGGCAATCCGCAATGTGTGGTAGGTGACGTGGCAAGTGACAATCTGCAATGTGTGGCAGGCTACGTGTCAATCCGCAATGTGTGGCAGGCTACGTGTCAATCCGCAATGTGTGGCAGGTGGCAATCCGCAATGTGTGGCAGGCTACGTGTCAATCCGCAATGTGTGGCAGGTGACGTGGCAAGTGACAATCCGCAATGTGTGGTAGGTGACGTGGCAAGTGGCAATCCGCAATGTGTGGCAGGCTATGTGGCAAGTGACAATCCGCAATGTGTGTTAGGTGACGTGGCAAGTGACAATCCGCAATGTGTGGCAGGCTACGTGACAATCCGCAATGTGTGGCAGGCGACGTGGTAAGTGGCAATCCGCAATGTGTGGCAGGCTACGTGACAATCCGCAATGTGTGGCAGGCGACGTGGTAAGTGGCAATCCGCAATGTGTGGCAGGCTACGTGTCAATCCGCAATGTGTGGCAGGTGACGTGGCAAGTGACAATCCGCAATGTGTGGTAGGTGACGTGGCAATCTGCAATGTGTGGCAGGTCGACGTGGCAAGTGACAATCAGCAATGTGTGGCAGGTGACGTGGCAAGTGACAATCCACAATGTGTGGCAGACTACATGGCAATCCGCAATGTGTGGCAGGCGACGTGGCAAGTGACAATCTGCAGTGTGTGGCAGACGACGTGGCAAGTGACAATCCGCAATGTGCGGCAGGTGACGTGGCAAGTGACAATCCGCAATGTGTGGCAGGCGGCAATCCGCAATGTGTGGCAGGCTACGTGTCAATCCGCAATGTGCGGCAGGCGGCAATCCGCAATGTGTTGCAGGCTACGTGTCAATCCGCAATGTGTGGCAGGTGACGTGGCAAGTGACAATCCGCAATGTGTGGTAGGTGACGTGGCAAGTGGCAATCCGCAATGTGTGGTAGGTGACGTGGCAAGTGAGAATCCGCAATGTGTGGCAGGCTACGTGTCAATCCGCAATGTGTGGCAGGCTACGTGTCAATCCGCAATGTGTGGCAGGTGGCAATCCGCAATGTGTGGCAGGCTACGTGTCAATCCGCAATGTGTGGCAGGTGACGTGGCAAGTGACAATCCGCAATGTGTGATAGGTGACGTGGCAAATGGCAATCCGCAATGTGTGGCAGGCTATGTGGCAAGTGACAATCCGCAATGTGTGGCAGGTGACGTGGCAAGTGACAATCCGCAATGTGTGGCAGGCTACGTGGCAAGTAGCAATCCGCAATGTGTGGCAGGTGATGTGGCAAGTAACAATCCACATTTGGTGACAAGTGACGTGGCAAGTGACAATCCGCATTTGGTGGCAGGCGACATGGCGAAAGACACCCTCAGGGCTCCCATTGATTCTGCATTATGGTGAGTTGAACCATTTAATTTTATATTACAATGTATTAATAGAAATAATGTGCTTCAATCATCCTGACACCATAACAACCATGGTGCCGTAATGATTGAAGTGCCAATACCAGCCATTTCTCATATAAATTGCCCCCAAAAAAACATATTTTATAGAAGTGCCCCTCCCGAGACTGGACTCTGGATCCGCCCCGCCTCAATGGTGGGATTAGATAGTTCCTGTTTACTGGGTGACTGAAGAATTTCATGTTCTATATTTAGTTAATGAAACCTTCAAGGACGAAGGTCCAAACAAATCCTAAAGCCTAACCCTGGGAAAGGTATCCCTTGCAATGCGGGTGTTTAGTCTGGAGTTTTCTGTACTTCAAAGAAGAACTGCAGTCTGCTCACATAAGTTGTAATAAAAAAACATATTTGCCATTCTGAAGCTTCCCTCCAGCCACTTTGCATATTATTCTATATATACTGTGATTCTATACTTGCCAAATATGCTGCAGAAATCTCCCACCACTGAGTCTGGCTGCATCCATTTTAACTGTGGGCAGCTGAAGCTGCTGCCCGTTCACTTCCTGGATTTACACAGATGCACACCTCCAGCTCTGCAGCTCTAATTGGCCCTCTTATGACTCACCCCCCTCCCTTCCTGGCAAACTGCAGAGTGAGAGAGAGAGAGAGAGAGAGAGCTGTGCATGATGTCATAAGCGGAGGATAATGACCAGACAAGAAACAGGAAGTGGGCTGTATAAGTCATTTACTGGCAAATAAAAAACGTTTTACTATCCAAACTTCAGGGACAGAAGATTTAAGAGATGGAAAGATGAAAAAAATGACCAAAGGTCCACTTTAAGGCTGGCAATACATTATACAATTTTCTTGTATGCTTTTACTTTAGATTTACCAAAACCATATAATATAAAGTCAAATATATGCACTACATAGTTGAAGGCAAATCTAAAGGAAATTGAATAAGAAAATTGTATAATGCATGGCCAGCTTAAAGGGATTGTAAAGTCTCGTTTTATTTCTATAAAAATAACATACATGTTATATTTACCTGCTCTGTTGCAGTAGATTTGCACAGAGCAGCCCCGATCCCCCCCTTCTTGGGTCCCTCGCTTGTGCTTCAGGCCCCTCCCTCCTAGCAGCATGTCCCTCTGAGGAAGACCCAAGTGTGGGTTGAAACACGTCAGGGCTACCTGTACTTCACATCTTTGATCTGTATTAATTGATGTGGATATGTAAATGCTCATGTGTATCTGCTTCTTTCTTTTTTTAATTACTGTTGCCACTGGAGCTCATGTTTTTACTGTTATGCTAAGGGGGGTTTTGTCTGCCCTATTTGAATAAACATAATCTGTTTTACATCATTACTCAACTGTATAACCTTTTGTTTTTCTTTTTGCTGCCTAAAAACCCAATTTTTGGGGATTCTCTTCCATTCACCCCCTCCTGTTGAGTGCCCCCCCCCCAGTAAGCAGCTTGCTATGGGGGCACCCGAGTCAAGTCACAGCTCCTTGTGTCCATTCAGACACAGAGCCGTGACCCAGCCCCACCCCTCTCTCTCCTGATTGGCTAACTGACTTTGATTGACAGCAGTGGGAGACAATGGCGCCGCTGCTATGTCTTAGCCAATCAGGAGGGAGAGTTTCAGATGGCCGAGACACTCGTGGACATTGCTGGATAGAGATGGGGCTCAGGTAAGTATTGAGGGGGGGACTGCTGCTCGTAGAAGGCTTTTTATTTTAATGCATAGAATGCATTAAGATAAAAAAAAACCTTCTGACTTTACAACTCTCTTAACTTATCTGATCCTCCACTCCCCCAGCAGATGGCGCTCCTCCATGCTCCGATGGTGGACTGTCCCTCTGTATCATCACAAGCAATGCAGGAATATAAACCCTATGTTGGGTTGGTCTGAACCGCTTGAGCTCTGGAAGAGTTTACCCCTTCATGACCAGGGCATTTTTTGCTATTCTCCACTTCGCTACTTTAACCGGCAATTGTGCTGTCATGCAACACTGTACGCAAATTACATTTTTATCATTTTTTTTTAAAACAAATAAGGCTTTCTTTTTGTTGGTATTTGATCACCACAGTTTTTTTTTTATTATCTAAAAAAAAAAAAAAATAATGTTGAAACCCCCCCCCCCCCAACTTTTTCTACTTTCTTTTATACTTGATCTGATTGTAGCCGTATTAGTGCAATTGTACTGCTTGTACCTTGAAGAAGGGGGCATACCCCAAAAGCTCGTCCTGAAAAATTTTATGTTAGTGCAAATAAAAAAAGTATCACGGACAGTACTCAGTTTTCTGTACTTTCTTTTACAAAACATATCCAATTTAAAAAATGTTAAAATCTTTTTTTATATATATATATTTTATTCTCCTTCATGTCTTTGATAAAAAAAAATCCCAATAAGTGTATGTTGATTGGTTTAAGTGAAAGTTATAGTGTCTACAAACTGGTATATACGGTATATTGGCATTTCTGTAGCTATGACACTATACTGACATCACTAGTGACACTAATACAGTGATCAGTGATAATACTAGGGGTGCAAGGGATCATCACTGATCCGTGATCTGAACGGGTTACCCCACTCAGATCGGCACACGCCATGATCCGCAGTCTCGGCCTTAGGAAAGGCCGCAGCTTCGGCCTAGCTCCGAAGCGGCAGCCATCTTTCTACACCCGATGTGATTGCTCCATCAAATGACAGAGCGATCACTTGTAAACAAACCGGCGTCGTCATGACGCCGGTTCCTCTCTCCCCTCCGTATACAGATCTGTACAGTGGAGGGGAGAGATCGGATGGCAACACCGCTGTGGGCTGCTTCTGTAGTGCCCACAGCGCTGCTCTGTGCCAATTGTAGTCACAGCCATCCCTCCATACCCTGCCAATACTCTGCAGTACCCTGCCTATACTCTGCCAATACCCTGCCAATACTCTGCCAATACTTTGCAGTACCCTGCCAATACTCTGCCAATACCAGGCATGTACTGGCCATAGGGTCTACCGGGAGTTTCCCGGTGGGCCGATGACTCAGTGGGCCACTCTGATGTAAGGGGGCTGGTGATGGGACACTCTGATGTAAGGGGGGCTGGTTATGGGACACTCTGATGTAAGGGGGCTGGTGATGGGACACTCTGATGTAAGGGGGCTGCTGATGGAACACTCTGATGTAAGGGGGCTGCTGATGGGACACTCAAAATGTAAGTGGGCTGGTCTGGATGAAGTCCAGAGCTAAATTTCTGTCCCAGTCCAGTCCTGGCCAATACCCTGCCTATACTCTGCAATACCCTGCCAATACTCTGCAGTACCCAGCCAAACCCCGCCAATACTCTGCCATATCCCGCCAATACTCTGCCATAACCCAGCCATACTCTGCCATACCCAGCCTTACTCTGCCATACTCAGCCATACTCTGCCATACCCTGCCATACCCTGCCATACCCAGCCATACTCTGCCATACCCAACCATACCCAGCCATACTCTGCCATACTCTGCCATACCCTGCCATACCCTGCCATACCCTGCCATACTCTGCCATACTCTGCCATACCCAGCCATACTCTGCCATACCCTGCCATACCCAGCCATACTCTGCCATACTCTGCCATACCCTGCCATACCCTGCCATACTCTGCCAAACCCAGCCATACTCTGCCATACTCTGCGATACCCAGTGGGGACTATATGGCGGTGGAATTTTCACAGTTTTTTGCAAATTCAATTATTATTTGCTGATCTGAAAAATGATCTGTTCCGTGACTCTGATCCGAGGAACGATCCGATCCGTGAGTTTTTTGATGTGTTGCACCCCTAGATAATACTGTACACTGACACTGTACTAATGGCACTGGCTGGGAAGGGTTAAAATCAAGGGGCCATCAAAGGGTTAACTGTGTGCCTAACAATGTGTAATGTGTGTGATATATGCTGCTTTTACTAAGAGATTTGTCTATTTTTATTTCTTGTTTTGGATAGATTGAAGAGGGATTAGAATTCCTCTTAGGTGTTTATAGCTGTCCAGAGGCAGCTCTCTAATTAGGCGGTCGCCTAAGGCCTCGCACTCATGGGGGCCTTGTGGCTGCCTAGTTTACCTAATTTGAGAGACGCCTTTTCTAGCAGCAGAGATCCCCCACGTCATCAGCACAGTCCTGCGTCCGCTCACTCTGCTACAGGGAGAGATAACAGGCTGCAAGTGGGATCAAGTTACCGGGTGATCGGAGCTCACGTACAGCTCCAGGTCACAGCCAAGGAGAGGCGTACAGCAGAGCCAGCTCTGACACTTCTCCCCTCCCCTTGCTGCCTGCACAGCCAGACAGGAGAGGAGAGAGAACTGCTTCTGCTCCTCCTCCTCCCGCCCTCTCTTCCTGTGTCTGCCCCGCCCACTCTCCCCGGCAGTGTTCTCTGTTCGGCCTCAGAGAAGGGGATGTGTGGGAGCTAAGATTCAAACTCAATCCCAGCAAACGGAAAGGACAGATGGAATCTCATCCATCCATCCATCCATCCAGTCCCTCCTGCCTCCCAGTGAGTACACTCTACATATGTAGGGGTGCCCTTCCTTCCCTTTTCCCTTCCCTTCCCTTTTTCCTCCATCTCTTTCTTTCTTTCTTTCCTTCTATCTTTCTTCCTCCATCCCCCTCTCTTTCCTTCCTTCTTTCTTTCTCTTTCATTTTATCTTTCCTTCCATCTTTCTTTTTTCTTTTTAAAGAACTACTGATACCATCCACTGCCCTACTGACACCGCCCTGCACATACTACTCACCTCTGTACACTCCAGGGGTGGACTGACAACTCATGGGGCCCCCAGGCAATAGGAGATTATGGGGCCCCCAGGCAATCGGACATTATGGGGCCACACAGTATACACAAACATACACACAGTATACAATCACACAGTACACACAGACATGTTTCTATTGGCTGAGAAGGTACTGGAGAGGTGGGGCAGCTATAATCTCCGAATTTTTAGACCAAAAAGATGTCGGTAAGGGACATTTCAGGGACACATTTTTACATACTGTCCCTGGTTTTACTGAGGCTGGCAACCGTGATGGGGCCCCATAGCGGCATGGGGCCCTCGAGCAGTGCCCGAGTGGCCCAATGGTCAGTCCGCCCCTGGTACACTCCACACTCCTCACATGCACATACTACCCACCACCATACACTCCGCACTGTATATTCCCTATTTAACATCATTACATTCTGCGCTATGTAAGTCAACTCAGACTCATTTAAACCACACCCCATTTAAGCCACGCCCAATATGTAGCACCGTTTAAGCCATGCCACACCTCCCTGAAATGAATTTTTTGCAGGTTGGGATGTCTGCAATAGCAGGAGATTGTGACCGGCTCTCTATGGAGCCCGGTTTACATATCTCCACAGCGGGTCCGGTGCGTTTTGCAGAGAGCGCTGTGTGTTTTTTGGTCCGTTTCAGGTGCGAATTCAGCTCAAAATTAGGGGCTGAAATCGGACCTGAAGCGGTGAACCAGGGCGCACCGGACCCCCTGCTGTGAGCCGCATGCGGATCATATGTGAACCGAGCCTGAGCGATCGGTGGGCAGCAAGACTGCTCAATGTTACATCAGTCTACTGAATAGGGATGGGCCGCAGACTCCCTGCAATACTTAGACGCATGTCCGTATTTACCCTTATTGGCTGAAACCAGTTTTGCAACTTTGACGTGTCTTACTATAACTGTACATATCATTGCAACTATTCCATGGATCCAGCTGGATTATACCACTTTTATTTTTAGTTTTAGGACAAATCGGGCCCTCATTTTGTGGTAAATAGTAATAGATATACTGTAGCCTGTTTTTTTTTTTCTTTTTTGATTATTAGCAGAAAGCTGACCCAAAATAGTAAAAAAAAAAAAAAAAAAAAAAATCAACTATATATTTCTTATGGTTACCATAACTCATCACCCCCACAACCCCAAATAAATTCTTCTTCCCCTGATGATCTCAGTGATACAACATACAGTATATGTTATTTCTTGTTTGTACCCGTTCTAGTGCCCAGAAAATACAGTGCCTTTTTATCCTACCTAAAACACACTGACACTGATACTAACTGACACTGATACTAACTGACACTTACTGATACTGACACTAACACTGACTGACAATGATACGAACTGACACTGACATTGACACTAACACTGTCTGACACTGATACTAATTGATACTAACTGACACTGGCACTAACACTGACTGACACTGATACTAGCTGACACGTACTGATACTGACACTGACAGAAACTGAAACTGACAGACACTGAAGCTTAACAAAAAGCCTTTTTTAAATGCTACCTGAAACAGACTGACACTGACCTTCACCCCAATCCTGACCCTGACCTCCACCCCAATCCTCACTCTGACCTCCACCCTAATCCTGACCCTGACTTTCACCCCAATCCTGACCCTGACCTCCACCTCAATCCTGACACTGACCTTCGCCTCAATCCTGACACTGACCTTCACCCCAATCCTGACCCTGATCTTCCCCTCAATCCTGACACTGACCTCCACCCCAATCCTGACCCTGACCTCCACCTCAATCCTGACACTGACCTTCACCTCAATCCTGACCCTGACCTTCACCCCAATCCTGACCCTGACTTTCACTCCAATCCTGACATTGACTTCCACCTCAATCCTGACCCTGACCTTCACTTCAATCCTGACACTGACCTTCACCTCAATCCTGACCCTGACCTTCACCCCAATCCTGACCCTGACTTTCACCCCAATCCTGACATTGACTTCCACCTCAATCCTGTCCCTGACTTTCACCTCAATCCTGACACTGACCTTCACCCCAATCCTGACCCTGACCTCTACCCCAATCCTGACCCTGACCTTCACCTCAATCCTGACAATGACCTTCACCTCAATCCTGACAATGACCTTCACCTCAATCCTGACCCTGACCTTCACCCCAATCCTAGCCCTGACCTTCACCCCAATCCTGACCCTGACCTTCACCTCAATCCTGACTCTAATCTTCACCCCAATCCTGACCTTCACCCCAATCCTGACCCTGACCTTCACCCCAATCCTGAAACTGACCATCAACCCAATCCTGCCCCTGACTTTTACCCCAATTCTGACCCTGACCTTCACCTCAATCCTGACCCTGACCTTCAACCCAATCCTGACACTGCCCTGATCTAGATATTTTATCTTTATTTTATTTTCTTGCAGATACTTTTTTGTTGACATCGTTCTCCTCTAGCAAGCAGGAAAAGATACATTGGGGTTAATTTACTAAAACCGAAGAGTGCAGAATCTGCTGCAGCTGTGCATGGTAGCCAATCAGCTTCTAACTTCAGCTTGTTCAAAAAAGCTGGGTTCACTCTAAGGATGAGCTCAGACGTGTTCGCAACCACAAGGAAGTTGGCACTGTGGAGCGCTAATCACAGGGAGTAAGACATTTCCCGATCTCTGCAGTTGCGGATCAGGAAAATGTCTCACTGCTTGTGATTAGCACTCCGCAGTGCCGACTTCCTGATGGGCTCTGCACTTGCGGTTGCGAACATGCCTGAGCTCATCCTTAGTTCACACCTATGTGAATGGGATTCAGGTTTCCCCACATCCAACCATGACAGGAGAGTGTGACCAGTTCACACAGCTCCAGGGTGGGTGTGATCCATATTTAAAAAGGGTTCGGACCTGATTCACATCTGAATCGGTGAACAGGGATGCACCTAGGGTTGCCACCTCATCCCTTTAAACCCAAACACATATTAATTACACAGGTTCTGTGGCTGATTAAGGTGAATGAATGAATGAATGAAATACTTGTATAGCGCACAATGCAAACTAAATCGCCTCTAGGTGCTAATTAAACTCACTTGGTGCCTTTTAATTAGCCTCCGAACCTGTGTAATTCATATGTGTTCAGGTTTAAAGGGATGAAGTAGAAACCCAAGATACACCGGACCCCATGCTCTGAACCACAGAAGCAGCGTATGTGAACCCGCCCTCAAATGTTGATAATTAAATGTGGAAGCTGATTGGTTTCTATGCAGGGCTGCACCAGATTTGTCACTCTTCAGTTTTAGTGAGTTGCCGGGTCTGTACACCTGCTGTGCCCATTATGAGGCGTTTCCACCATCCCTGTTCTGAATTCCCAGGTCTGTTTACTTGCTGTGCTTATTATGAGGGGTTCCCCCCATCCCTGTGCTGAGTTTTGGGGGCTTTACACCTGTTGTAGCCATTATGAGGGGTTCCCACCATCCCTGCACTGAGTTCCTAGGTCTGTACACCTGCTGTGCCCATTATGAGGGGTTCTCACCATCCCTGTGCTGAGTTCCCAGGTTTGTAAATCCTTGCCCATTATTAGGGGTTCCCACCATTCTTGCAATGAATTAATTGGCCTATACACCTGATGTGCCCATTATGAGGGGTTCCCACATTCCCTGTGCTGAGTTGCCAGGTCTATACACTTGTTGTGCCCATTATGAGGGGCTCCCATCATCCTTGAGCTGAGATCTCATGTCTGTACATCTGCTGTGCCCATTATGAAGGGTTCCCTCCATGCAAGTGCTGGGTTCCCAGGTCTGTACACCTGCAGTGCCCATTATGAGGGGTTCCCACCATCCCTGTGCTGAGTTCCCGGGTCTGTACACCCGCTGAGTTCCTAACTCGGCATACTTGCTGAGAGACCCATTATGAGGGTTTCCACCATCTTTGCACTGTTCTGTACACCTGCTGAGGAGCCTGGTGGCTATGGCCCATGGTTATAGGGACTATAACAGGAGGAGCCCTGGGGCACACATTTTTTTTGGGGGGGGGTTCCTAAAACCACAGGAAGAAGACAGGGATTTTGAAATGGAGATCTTAATGTTAAAGATCCAAGAAAAATAAGCCACAGCTGACCCAACCCCTGGTTCCCCTATAGCTAGAAAAATGCTACTGGGTGGATTTGACCTTTAAAGTGGTTGTAAACCCTTACAAACCAACTTTGACCTACAGGTAAGCCAAGATTAAGGCTTGCCTGTAGGTCCAAGAAATATCTCCTAAACCTATACGGTTTAGGAGATATTTACCAGAAGACAGCCACCGCTGTCTACGGCCATGCGCTGTAGACAGCGGTGCGCAGGTGCACTGGGCAGGCCGCAGATTGCGGCGATATGCCCTGAGTGTCGGCTCCCGTGCGCATGTGCGGGAGTGACGTCATCGCGGCTCCGGCGAATCACAGCGCCGGAGCATCAAGACCCGGAAGTCGCTCGGGGATACATGGCAGCGGCGAAGAGGAAGACAGAGGACCGCTTCGGGGGCTTCGTTCCCAGGTAAGTTATTCATAATGAGCTAGTATGCTATCCATACTAGCTCATTATGCCTTTGCCTTACAGGGTGTGTTTTAAAAAAAAAAAAAATTTGCCTTTACTTCCTCTTTAAGAATTCTAAGCAAGTTTGTGAAATGAATAACAAGATATCAAATTACCTTCTCGGCAGTGACTGTCTGTTCACCTGTCCAACCTGATCCAAGGCTGAGGAGTGCAAGCGTGGCAGGCCAGGCATTGGATAAAAGGACACAAACCAAATACACATAGCGAGATAATAAACACCCCCCAGAGGGTAAATAACATACAATTCTCTGATCTACAGGGAATCCACTCTTGGGAAATGACGGAACACACACACACGAGCCGCGCTCACAGAGCGCCATTTATCTGCTACATATAATTACTGGTTTACCGTAACCTCCTCTTATTGAAGGCAATTCAGAGATTTTAAAAGGAAATCTTCATGTAAATTGTAACCTTTATATTTCATGTAACAAAATTTTGTGAAAGTGTGATCAGCCAAGAGAAATTAGTTTGTTCGACCTCAATGCTGCCATTGTCTGCACTTACAGGATGGTAGGAACCCCCCATGATGGGCACAGTAGGTGTACAGACCCGGGAACTCAGCACAGGGATGGTGGGAACCCCTCATAATGGGCACAGCAGGTGTACAGAAACAGGAACTCAGCACAGGGATGGTGGGAACCCCTCATAATGGGCACAGCAGGTGTATTGACCTGGGAACTCAGCACAGGGATGGTGGGAACCCCTCATAATGGGCACAGCAGGTGTATTGGCCTGGGAACTCAGCACAGGGATGGTGGGAACCTCTCATAATGGGCACAGTAGGTGTACAGACCCAGAAATTCAGCACAGGGATGGTGAGAACCCCTCATAATGGGCACAGCAGGTGTACAGACCCAGGAGCTCAGTACAGGGATGATGGGAACCTCTCATAATGGGCACAACAGGTGTATTGACATGGGAACTCAGCACAGGGATGATGGGAACCTCTCATAATAGGCACAGCAGGTGTACAGAAACAGGAACTCAGCACAGGGATGGTGAGAACCCCCCATGATGGGCACAGCAGGTGTACAGACCCGGGAACTCAGCACAGGGATGGTGGGAACCCTTCATAATGCGCATAGCAGGTGTACTGACCCAGACGCTCAGCACAGGGATGGTGAGAACCCCTCATAATGGGCACAGCAGGTGTACAGAAACAGGAACTCAGCACAGGTATGGTGAGAACCCCCATGATGGGCACAGCAGGTGTACAGACCTGGGAACTCAGCACAGGGATGGTGGGATCCTCTCATAATGGTTACAGTAGGTGTACAGAAACAGGAACTCAGCACAGGTATGGTGAGAACCCCCCATGATGGGCACAGCAGGTGTACAGACCTAGGAGGTCAGCACAGGATGGTGGGAACCCCTCATTGTCTGCACTTACAGGATGGTGGGAACTGCTCATAATGGGTACAGCAGGTGTACAGACCCAGGAACTCAGCACAGGGATGGTGGGAACCCCTCATAATGGGCACAGCAGGTGTACAGAAACAGGAACTCAGCACAGGTATGGTGAGAACCCCCATGATGGGCACAGCAGGTGTACAGACCTGGGAACTCAGCACAGGGATGGTGGGATCCTCTCATAATGGTTACAGTAGGTGTACAGAAACAGGAACTCAGCACAGGTATGGTGAGAACCCCCCATGATGGGCACAGCAGGTGTACAGACCTAGGAGGTCAGCACAGGATGGTGGGAACCCCTCATTGTCTGCACTTACAGGATGGTGGGAACTCCTCATAATGGGTACAGCAGGTGTACAGACCCAGGAACTCAGCACAGGGATGGTGGGAACCCCTCATAATGGGCACAGCGGGTGTACAGACCTGGGAACTCAGCACAGGGATGGTGGGAACCCCTCATAATGCACATAGCAGATGTACTGACCCAGACGCTCAGCACAGGGATGGTGGGAACCCCTCATAATGGGCACAGCAGGTGTACTGACCCAGACGTTCAGCACAGGGATGGTGGGAACCCCTCATGATGGGCACAGCAGATGTACAGACCCAGAAACTCAGCACAGGGATGGTGGGAACTCCTCATAATGGGCACAGCAGGTGTACAGAAACAGGAACTCAGCACAGGGATGGTGAGAACCCCCCATGATGGGCACAGCAGGTGTACAGACCCGGGAACTCAGCACAGGGATGGTGGGAACCCTTCATAATGCGCATAGCAGGTGTACTGACCCAGACGCTCAGCACAGGGATGGTGAGAACCCCTCATAATGGGCACAGCAGGTGTACAGAAACAGGAACTCAGCACAGGTATGGTGAGAACCCCCATGATGGGCACAGCAGGTGTACAGACCTGGGAACTCAGCACAGGGATGGTGGGATCCTCTCATAATGGTTACAGTAGGTGTACAGAAACAGGAACTCAGCACAGGTATGGTGAGAACCCCCCATGATGGGCACAGCAGGTGTACAGACCTAGGAGGTCAGCACAGGATGGTGGGAACCCCTCATTGTCTGCACTTACAGGATGGTGGGAACTGCTCATAATGGGTACAGCAGGTGTACAGACCCAGGAACTCAGCACAGGGATGGTGGGAACCCCTCATAATGGGCACAGCAGGTGTACAGAAACAGGAACTCAGCACAGGTATGGTGAGAACCCCCATGATGGGCACAGCAGGTGTACAGACCTGGGAACTCAGCACAGGGATGGTGGGATCCTCTCATAATGGTTACAGTAGGTGTACAGAAACAGGAACTCAGCACAGGTATGGTGAGAACCCCCCATGATGGGCACAGCAGGTGTACAGACCTAGGAGGTCAGCACAGGATGGTGGGAACCCCTCATTGTCTGCACTTACAGGATGGTGGGAACTCCTCATAATGGGTACAGCAGGTGTACAGACCCAGGAACTCAGCACAGGGATGGTGGGAACCCCTCATAATGGGCACAGCGGGTGTACAGACCTGGGAACTCAGCACAGGGATGGTGGGAACCCCTCATAATGCACATAGCAGATGTACTGACCCAGACGCTCAGCACAGGGATGGTGGGAACCCCTCATAATGGGCACAGCAGGTGTACTGACCCAGACGTTCAGCACAGGGATGGTGGGAACCCCTCATGATGGGCACAGCAGATGTACAGACCCAGAAACTCAGCACAGGGATGGTGGGAACTCCTCATAATGGGCACAGCAGGTGTACAGACCTGGGAACTCAGCATAGGGATGGTGGGAACCCCTCATAATGGGCACAGCAGGTGTATTGACATGGGAACTCAGCACAGGGATGGTGGGAACCTCTCATAATAGGCACAGCAGGTGTACAGAAACAGGAACTCAGCACAGGGATGGTGAGAACCCCCCATGATGGGCACAGCAGGTGTACAGACCCGGGAACTCAGCACAGGTATGGTGGGAACCCCTCATAATGGGCACAGCGGGTGTACAGACCCGGGAACTCAGCACAGGGATGGTGGGAACCCTTCATAATGCGCATAGCAGGTGTACTGACCCAGACGCTCAGCACAGGGATGGTGGGAACCCCTCATGATGGGCACAGCAGGTGTACAGACCCAGGAACTCAGCACAGGGATGGTGGGAACCCCTCATAATGGGCACAGCAGGTGTACAGAAACAGAAACTCAGCACAGGTATGGTGAGAACCCCCATGATGGGCACAGCAGGTGTACAGGCCCAGGAGCTCAGCACAGGGATGATGGGAACCCCTCATAATGGGCACAGAAGGTGTATTGACCTGGGAACTCAGCACAGGGTTGGTGGGAACCTCTCATAATGGGCACAGTAGGTGTACAGAAACAGGAACTCAGCACAGGTATGGTGAGAACCCCCCATAATGGGCACAGCAGGTGTACAGACCCATGACCTCAGCACAGGATGGTGGGAACCCCTCATTGTCTGCACTTACAGGATGGTGGGAACTCCTCATAATGGGCACAGCAGGTGTACAGACCCAGGAACTCAGCACAGGGATGGTGAGAACCCCTCATGATGGGCACAGCGGGTGTACAGACCCGGGAACTCAGCACAGGGATGGTGGGAACCCCTCATAATGCGCATAGCAGGTGTACTGACCCAGATGCTCAGCACAGGGATGGTGGGAACCCCTCATAATGGGCACAGCAGGTGTACAGACCCGGGAACTTAGCACAGGGATGGTGGGAATCCCTCATAATGGGCACAGCAGGTGTACAGACCCGGGAACTCAGGATAGGGATGATGGGAACCCCTCATAATGTGCATAGCAGGTGTACTGACCCAGACGCTCAGCACAGGGATGGTGAGAACCCCTCATGATGGGCACAGCAGGTGTACAGACCCAGAAACTCAGCACAGGGATGGTGGGAACTCATCATAATGGGCACATCAGGTGTACAGACCTGGGAACTCAGCACAGGGATGGTGAAAACCCCTCATAATGGGCACAACAGGTGTACAGACCTGGGAACTCAGCACAGGCATAGTTGACTTAAAGAAAATGACACCAGTTTATTCAGCTGCTTTATGCATTATACATTTATAATAAAGCAAGGTAAGGGGTCCTAGTATACTATATTTACTGCTGACTGCTGCATCCTGTACCATTATATTTATAAAACATTCACATAGCTGCTTGTCCATCAAAACTGCATGTAAATTTGTTCTGTGCAAATGGACAAAGTCGAACGTTCACAGGCTATATTCTCTGCAGATCGAATGTGCGGATGAAGAAAATACCACATTATGGCCACTAGATGGAGCTGACTGTCATAGGAAATAAGTGTGCTCCTCCGCTCCATCTAGTGGTCATGTTGTGGTTTTTTTCGCATTCCCAGATTCTCAATCAGCAGAGAATATAGCCCTGAGAACATTGGACTTTACCCCATTTTCAAAGAACAAATTAACACGGAGTACTGATGGACGAACACCTATGCAAATATTTTTTTTTTCATTTTTTTTTTTTTTTTAAATACACCCCTATGTTATACATTGTATAGCCCTCACAGCTAAACTCGGTGTGCTGTGCAGCATGTTACATAGACCTGACTCTAAAAATAAAATTTTCTTGTGATTGTTACTGACATTGCGCACTGTATAAACTTTTGCGCTAATAATATGTGATAATAAAAAAAAAAAATGGAACTATCACCATTTTATTTTCCAGGGTCTCTGTTTTTAGATAGTATATCATTTTTTATTTTTTTTTGGGGGGGGGGGGAATTTAGTAATCTTTAAACCTGAAATTATTTTTTAAAGGTGTGCAAAAAATATATATATAGCAAGAATGGCCCTGGAAGCGAAAGGGTTAAAAACCGGACATCTTCCAGTAGCTAAGGGGTTAAATGGCATTCAATTACCCGGCTGTGCCATTACCTGGAAGTCTGGAAGACGGGAATGTTGAAGACCAGTGTGGAGCGCTTGCTGTGAGGTGGATTAGGAAATCCTGCCCTCTCTATCTCCTAGACTTTGCTCCTTGTCTACCTGGCCCTGTAGAGACGTTCTCCAGTCCTCCACGTCTCCCCATCCATGGTCACTTTAAAGCAAAATCGGGGACTCCCCTGACACCTCCTTTTATTAGGATGGTGTAGAGCCAGAGAGGTGGTCACACCCCAGGAAGTCAGGCCGCTCGTATTCTGGGAGTCTGGAGATGTTTATGCCTTGAAAGTGAAACTAGAATCAAGAGTTTCATTTCTCGCTCGTAACCTCAGGCTCATCTGGCTCTCAGACAATACAAACAAAAACTTGGCCAAGGCTCGACAATCGACAATGGATTTCTGGTTCAACCGGGTCCCACGTCTGCCTACCGCTTCCGTCTAGCACGACTTAAAGCAGAGCTCCCAACTGTCCCGGATTTCATGGGACTGTCCCTGATATGGAGCAACGTCCCTCTGTCCCTCATTTGTCCCTCATGTTGGTCTGATCTATTACAGTTGTATATAAAATGCACTTTTTATCTTTCAAAAACTGTTTCCCAGCGCCAAACCTTTCATCCGAATTCTAAATTGCTGCGTTTGTAAAGTTTTTAAAAGCCAATTTAAAGGAGAAGTAGTGGTAAAAAAAAAAAGTCCTTGTGGATTTAGCTAACCATTTTTTGGGTTAATTCTCCTTTAAGGGGGTGTGACAGAGGGGCGTGTCCTATGCCTACATACATTTGCTAGTAGGTGTCCCTCATTCCCATCTCAAAATGTTGGGAGGTATGCTTAAAGTGTTAATAATGCCAAAAAAGTAGCTGACGCATCCTTAACCACTTGTGCTCTGGAAGGTTTTACCCCCACCCCCCTCATGAACAGGCCATTTTTTTTCTATTCAGCACTGCGCTACTTTAACTGGTAATTGTGCGGTCAATGAGTGGTATATGTCTATGTCACGACCTTAAGATATGCATAAAAAGAAAAAAAATGATGTATGTAGTGGGGAAAGTGAGCGGTATGTAGTGGGGACTGTGAGTGGTATGTAGTGGGGGGCAGTGAGTGATATGTAGAGAGGACAGTGAGCGGTATGTAGTGGGGGGGGCAGTGAGTGGTATGTAGTGGGGGGGGCAGTGATCGGTATGTAGTGGGGGGGCAGTGAGTGGTATGTAGTGGGGGGGCAGTGAGCGGTATGTAGAGAGGACAGTGAGCGGTATGTAGTGGGGGGGGGCAGTGAGTGGTATGTAGTGGGGGGGGGCAGTGATCGGTATGTAGTGGGGGGGCAGTGAGTGGTATGTAGTGGGGGGGCAGTGAGCGGTATGTAGTGGGGGGGCAGTGAGTGGTATGTAGTGGGGGGGCAGTGAGCAGTAAGTAGTGGGGGGCAGGGAGCGGTATGTAGTGGGGGGGCAGTGAGCGGTATGTAGTGGGGGGGGCAGTGAGTAGTATGTAGTGGGGGCAGTGAGCGGTATGTAGTGGGAGTAGTGAGCGGTATGTAGTGGGGGCAGAGAACAGTATGTAGTGGGGGGGCAGTGAGCGGTATGTAGTGGGGGTCAGTGAGCAGTATGTAGTGGGGGGCAGGGAGCAGTATGTAGTGAGGGGGCAGTGAGTGGTATGTAGTGGGGGCAGTGAGCGGTATGTAGTGGGACAGTATGTAGTGGGGCCAGTGAGCAGTATGTAGAGGGGACAGTGAGTGGTATGTAGTGTGGGACAGTGAGCGGTATGTAGTGGGACAGTATGTAGTGGGGCCAGTGAGCAGTATGTAGAGGGGACAGTGAGTGGTATGTAGTGTGGGACAGTGAGTGGTATGTAGTGGGGGCAGTGAGTGGTGTGTAATGAGGGCAGTGAGCGGTATGTAGTGAGGGCAGTGAGCGGTATGTAGTGGGGGGCAGTGAGCGGTATGTAGTGGTGGGCAGTGAGCGGTATGTAGTGGGGCAGCGGGTGGTATGTAGTGGGGCCAGTGAGCGGTATGTAGTGGAGGCAGTGGGCAGTATGTAGTGGGGGCCAGTGAACGGTATGTAGTGGGGGCAGTGAGTGATATGTAGTGGGGGGACAGTGAGTGGTATGTAATGGGGGGCAGTGAGCGGTATGTAGTGGGGCAGCGGGTGGTATGTAGTGGGCCAGTGAGCGGTATGTAGTGAGGGGCAGTGAACAGTATGTAGTGGGGGCAGTGAGTGATATGTAGTGGGGGGCAGTGAGTGGTATGTAGTGGGGGCAGTGAGCGGTATGTAGTGGGACAGTATGTAGTGGGGCCAGTGAGCAGTATGTAGAGGGGACAGTGAGTGGTATGTAGTGGGACAGTATGTAGTGGGACCAGTGAGCAGTATGTAGAGGGGACAGTGAGCGGTATGTAGTGGGGGCAGTGAGCGGTATGTAGTGGAGGCAGTGGGCAGTATGTAGTGGGGGCCAGTGAGCGGTATGTAGTGGGGGGCAGTGAGTGGTATGTAGTGGGGCAGCGGGTGGTATGTAGTGGGGGCAGTGAGCGGTATGTAGTGGGGACAGTGAGCGGTATGTAGAGGGGGCAGTAAGTGATATGTAGTGGGGGGGACAGTGAGCGGTATGTAGTGGGGGCAGTGGGCAGTATGTAGTGGGGGCCAGTGAGTGGTATGTAGTGGGGGGCAGTGAGCGGTATGTAGTGGGGCAGCGGGTGGTATGTAGTGGGGGAAATATGTAGTGGGGGGGCAGTGAGCGGTATGTAGTGGGGGCAGAGAACAGTATGTAGTGGGGGCAGTGAGTGGTATGTAGTGGGGGGGAGTGAGCAGTATGCAGTGGGGAGGCAGTGAACGGTATGTAGTGGGGGCAGTGAGCGGTATGTAGTGGGGGCAGTGAGCAGTATGTAGTGGGGGCAGTGAGCAGTATGTAGTGGGGGGGCAGTGAGCGGTATGTAGTGGGGGCAGTGAACGGTATGTAGTGGGGGCAGTGAACGGTATGTAGTGGGGGCAGTGAGCGGTATGTAGTGGGGGGGCAGTGAGCGGTATGTAGTGGGGGGGCAGTGAGCGGTATGTAGTGGGGGGGCAGTGAGTGGTATGTAGTGGGGGGGCAGTGAGCAGTAAGTAGTGGGGGGCAGGAAGCGGTATGTAGTGGGGGGGCAGTGAGCGGTATGTAGTGGGGGGGGCAGTGAGTGTATGTAGTGGGGTCAGTAAACAGCATATAGTAGGATAGAGATACATATTTGTGATGATATAGAGATTCCTGAACCTGGCCCCTTTCAGCGAAGACCTCTACTTATGTTTGCATTAGGTTGATGGGGCTCTTTGGTACAGGTCATTCTGCTCACAGAGTGCTGTATCTAGTCAGTTGGGAAGTGTAGGCAAGACAATTCCTTGCAATATGTACATATTTTTATAATCTCTCTTTTTTTATGATATAAAATAAAAGTTTTATATATTTTTAAGCTTTTCTAGTTTCTCTTTTTTGGGGTTATTTATGGCAACCTTTCAAGGTCTCCCTTTCTCTCTTTTTTCTCTTCAAATTTTGATATGGATGTGGTGCCATAACAATGGAGACCTCTCTCTACTCCTACAGTAAAATACGCAGTGCAGTGTGTGATCTGATCCCCACCCCCTGCCTCTGAAAGTTTAGACAATTTGTATAAATTCTGGGCTTTGAATGGATGTACAGAAGAGAAGACTGCAGATAAACCAGTGCAACTTTTGTAGGAGGATTTGTATCACCCTGAGGCTGGCCAATTCACTGGGTATATGAAAGGGTTTACAACCACTTTAAACCTATCCCTGACTGCCACACAGATTTACAGTAGAAAAGTACAAGCAAAGTCTCTTCTTCCCCAGGTCCTAGCGCAATTGTGTGAAAAAAATAAATCACCTTGTATAGGATTTGCATTATAGCACTTTATAAAGGAAATTTACTTGTACATTATTTATTTATTTATACATTTTTAGAACAATAGTGCAAATAAGTATTCAAGTTATCGCAAATACAAAATGTGTTTCCTTCAAAAGGCCGTCAAGCATAAACCATCTTTACATCAAATAGAGAGAACCCAGAAAAATATATAAAAGGGGAAAAAAAGAGAAAAAGAATGAATCAAAAAAAGAAGAAAGGAAAAGGAAGAACGAAAAAGGAGAAAGAGAGCCAGCCAGAGACTCATTAAGGTACAGATAGGTATTGTATCCATGGATCCCATGTTGCATCAAAGTTCTTGGTGGAATTGCAGAGGACAAAGATGAGTCTTTCATTAAATATGATCCAATTTACGTTTTTTTTTTTCACATAATCAAGGGGAACCATTGACTGCTTCCAGTGTTTAGCTATAGTTATTCTTGCTGAAAAAAACATAATGTAGATGTAATTCGTTTCACCGATCTTTTTCAGGACCTTCCTCAGGACATTTTTGAAAGAGCGCCGGTTCCGGGGATCTACGGATGTTATCACTGAATACATCAGATTAAATATTTGAATCCAAAATCTAGTGACTACAGGACACTGCCACCAAACATGATACATCGTACCCATCTGGCCACAGTGTCTAAAGCAAGTGGAGAAATGCTGATGGGTGCATCTTCGCAACTCTGGTTGGGACCAAATACCAACGTAGGAGGGTTTTGTAGTTTGCTTCAATTAGAGTTGTGTTAAAAGATACCTTGGATAAAACATAGGCAATGTCTTGCCAGTCAGACAGTTCAAAAAGTGGTATTCAAGTCCTGTTCCCCAAGGAAGCTTAGTGGTTGGATCCGTAAGAGTAGCATAAGAGTGGCACACATTGTAGATACCTGTCCCTGGAGGAGGCCTTTCATTTGACAAGATAATTCAAAATTTGTAAGTTGAAGGGGTCCACTTAACAAATTGAGTTTAGATAGTACAAAAGCAATAAGCTGGCTATACTTGAATATCTCATAAGAGGGCATCTGTAACGTCTCCTTAAAATATTGCAAGGTGTACAATTGATACCCCCGCTAAGCCCCTGTACACACGGTCGGAGATTTCGACAACCAAATCCGTCGGATTTTGTCCGTCCGATCTTGTCCGAAATTGTTGCATACACACGGTTGGACTAAGTTGTCGAAAAATCCGATCATTCAGAACGTGATGACGTAATTTCGTTATGATGGGACTACATTCAGGCTAGTAGCCAATAGCTTTGGTGTAGGAATTTGATCTGAGCATGCGTGGCACTTTGTCCGATCAAAATTCTCTACACATGATCGGAGTATGTCCGATCGAACCAGTTGGTCAGGAAATTGGGTCCGACGGATATTCCGACGGAATCAGTCCGATGCAGACCACACACAGTCGGATTATCCGACAACACGGTCCGATAGGACACATTCCGACGGATTCTCCGACCGTGTGTACAAGGGCTAAGATAGTCTCCTATCCTAAAAACGCCCCTTGATAAGCCACCATTGAAATTATGTTGGAGTCAGTCCTTAGGAAAACTCTGGATTTCAGAACATGGGGGCTAGCAGGGTATGTGGAGATGATAGGGATTTATGATGTCGTACTCCATCCCAGGCAGCTATTGAATGCGAAGGGTAAGACACAAAATAGGAGGGGGGGGGGGGGTGAAGACTCCTAGGAAGCCACATTAGGGAACCAATGGCAAAAGGATGGCAAGAAAGAGCCTCAATGGAGAACCAGAGGGGTGTAGACCCCTTAGCAGTTGTATAGGAGAGCTGAGCTGTTTGAGTGGCTTGATAATAAGTCTATAAACTAGGGAGGCCAAGCCCACCATGCAGTTTCGAGACAAACAACATTCATTTATTCATTCAAGGTTTTTTGCTACCCCAGATAAAGCAGAAAATTTCCGACTGTAACCACTGTAAATCTCCCCCTTGGGACCGCAATCGGTAAGGTCCTAAAATAATAAAGTATCCGGGGTAGAAATGTAATTTTAAGAGAGTTGATTCTGCCAAACCAAGGTGTAAAGTAATCTGCCCGACAACAAAGATCTTCCTGAAGTCGACAAAAGGGTGGTGGATGGTGGACTGGTAAAGAGTGTAGAGCGAAGGTCAATTGGAAACCTAAATATGGAAAGGAAGTTTGTGCCCATTGAAAATTACAAATACTCTGCAAAGTCATTACCGCGGAGGGGGGGCAAAGAAACATGGCCTTTTTTTGTATTCAAGGAAAGCCCAGAGAGGTGAGAGATTTGGTGTAACAAGGTCAGCAGGGTAGGTAAAGTAATTTGAGGATTAGCGATGTACATGAGAACATTGTCAGCAAACAAGGCACATTTATGCTCTTGTTATCCACAACATATACCATGAGTATTAGGATGGGGTTGGATAGCCACAGCTAAGGATTCAATTACTAGTGCAAATTGCAAAAGGGAGAGCGGACAACCCTGTCTTGGATAATAAAGTAGCATTCAATTCAAAGCTCTTAAAGCGGGAGTTCCGCCGTCAGCTGCTGCTGACTTTTAAAATAAGGACACTTACCCGCCCAGCGCACCCGCGATGTCGGCACCCGAAGCCGATCTCTCGATCGTCTCTCGGGTGCTGCCGCCGCCATCTTGGGTATGGGAATCAGGAAGTGGAGCCTTGAGGCTTAATTTCCCGGGTTTCCTACTGCGAATGCGCGAGTCGCGCTGCGCAATAAGGATGGTCCCCGCTGTCTCTGGGATCCGTGTGTTTCCCAGCAGACAGCGGGGGACCTGCGAAAAGGGGTGTAGTTTCTGCGGAAAGGGGCGTAGATTCTGCGGATATCTATGCCGGAAGTGGGTGAAGATACCTGTACTGTATAGGTATCTGCACCCCCCTCCCCCCTGAAAGGTGCCAATTGTGGCGCCGGAGGGGGGGAGGGTTCCAATGAGCAGAAGCTCCACTTTAGGGTGGACCTCCGCTTTAATAGCTTGGAACCCATCACTATCCTTGATTCAGAAATCATTAGCGTTTTCTCACACGGGTCATCATCTTGTTGCATTTACGAGCTCGAAAAGCTCCTTGGACAATAAATGCGGTGTGAGGACTTTATGAATATTGGAGGCGTTCTTGAAAGTGTGGATGTGTCATAATTTGCATCTGCGCCTTGGTCTTAGCTATAAAACTGCACTCACAATGCCTGATGAGATATTGTCAGTGTTACTGGATGCTCATGAAGAAAACACGAGGGATGAGAACAGTGGCAATGAATTGTAGGACCTGCTACACTATATGGCCAAAAGTATGTAGGCACCCCTTGAAATAATTGGGTTCAGGAGTCTTCAGGTAAGTATACTGTTAATGAAGCAGCATATAAAGAGGTTTCCAAACCTGTGGCAACAGTTTAAGGAAGTCCCTTTTCTGTTCCAGCATTAGCTTGCCATTGTGCACAAGGCCATCTCCATAAAGACAAGGTTTGATGACTTTGGTATGGAAAAACTTGAGTAGCCTACAGAGAGCCCTGACCTTAACCCTACTAAAATGCTTTTGGATAATTTAGACCACTGATTGCAAGCTTGGTCTTCGTGCTCACCATCAGTGCCCAACCTCACAAATGCTTTTCCGACTAAAAGAACACAGATTCTACAGACATACTCCAAAATCTTGGAGGAAGCCTTCCTAGAAAAGTGGATTATAGCTGAAAACGGGACAGTAGTGATCCCTATATTAATGCCCATGGTTTTGGAATGATATGTCCAACAAGCTTAAAAGGTTTTAATGGTCAGGTTCTGACAAATGTTTGGCCATATGGTATACGGTATGTGCACGTGCTTTAGGAAAGATCTTTATTTGACAATTTTGCTTTGTTTTAAAGCGGGATTCCACTGTCTTTAACGTTTTTTTTTTTTTAGGTATACTGACAATCAATATTATTAATAATGATAGCACTTACTTTTTGTGTTTCTGCAAACAGCAGCATGCCTTTTTCTCCTCAGAAATGATTTTATAAAACCGTCTCCTGACGGTTTCCATTTTGCCTGTGGGCATGTGAAGCCCACAGGCATCCTCTTCCGGGAGAGTGCGCTGCTAAATGACCAGCATGCACCGCCCATTGTATAAAAGATCTCGCGCATGCGCAGTCAGCGCAATATCGAGCGCCTTCTCTTCCTCGCGCGAGATCTCGAGCCTGGGCACAGCACAGACTCCTGGGAAAAAAAAAAGATCCCAGGAGCCCATGCGGCAAACCGGAAGAAGTGACCTGCCGATGAAGCCCCGCCCCTTTCCGCACCGGCTCCTCCCCTTTCCACAATCCACAGAGGCAGAAAATTTGAAATAGGAAAAAAACTGAGGAAGACAGCTGAAAGGTAAGGGGGTTACCTAGCGTTTAGGGAAGGGGGGCACACATAGACCTAGGAATGTAATTTAGGGTGGACCTCCGCTTTAAGATATTATCATTTGATCCAATACCAAATGTTTGTGATTCTTGCTGGCCAAAAGCAGGGACTGTTATAGGTGCGGCAGGAGGAGGTGGAAGTACTCCTAAGAAGTATACACTGAAGAGTGTCCAGTCTCCTAAACCCATACATAAAAGATGTCTTATTTCATTATTATCACTATAGACCAGGGCTTTGCCATTCAGGTTGTTGTCTCTTATCTTCTGTCGATACAGTTGGAGGTTCTCCTCCTGGAAACCTAGTTTACTCATCTGGAAATTAAAAAAAAAGAGGTTATGGTTCATAAATATAAATTGAAGCGTGAGGATGGATGTGCATGGGAAAAGCATAAAATTACTTTGACATGTAGTATTATAATAATGCAGGTATTTCTTATTTGAAAAATAACTTTTCTAACTCCATCTAACACCACTGGATCTGTTCAATAAGGCAATTTGTAGAAAGAATCATTTTTAAAAATCAGCACATAAACAGTAATTGGTATTCAAGGATAGTATGAAAACAGAATAAACTTACCTCTTTACAAACTTCATCTACACTCATATTCAGTAAAGACAACATGTTCAGTCTCTGACTCTTCTTGGCTTCCCACATGCCGTTACTGCCTCGTAAAAGTTCCATCTGTCTTTTGATAGACTGGTCCAAATTGACAGTGAAAGGCAAAAAAACGTTGGCATCTGCTACAGTAAGATTTTTATTCAATAGTTTGTGGAAAATCTCTGGGTCTCCATCCAACTCCAGAAGTTGCGTGAGACTTGTTTTTATGGCATCTAACTCTTCCAAAGACTTCTGAAAAACATCCCAAAGGAATGTTTGAGCATAGATAGAAGATTCTGCTGCCGCATCGGTTTGATCAAGGCCCCTCTTCTGTTGTTCGTCTTCAATGCACTGTAATATCCAGCTGAGCCGACAGGGCCATTGAGTTGCCAGAAGTACCCATTCCGTTACTTTGTGAGGCCTAATCTTAGTCCTTGGCACTTTTCTGATCATGAGTCTAATCATTATAGTGAGAGTGTTTACTATCCTTTTGATGTGGACAACGTTGTCTGTGATATAGCCTTCCATGTTTAAATCAAAGAGGTATTTGAAGGTGTCATGTATTAAGGTTTTGGTCTTTGGTCCATTATCTGCACTAAAGTTGCTAGGTTGTCCTAGTTCTCCACAGCACCTGACGTTCAAGGGAAAGTCCTGAACTCCTAAATCATTGTTATAGGTACTTTGTGGTTGAAGGAGTTGTTCTTTCTCATCTGATACCGCTAATAAACTTTCTGTACCATTTGCTTCTTCTGTTTCTCTTTTCATCTTGCGGGGTCCTTCAATTATCTTTTTCATCAAGAAACACTTCGCATCACTGTCCATTTTGGGAATGCAAAAAGGCAGAGTTATAATACGGTTTAAGAACTGATAACCATTGTTTGCCATGCCTTTCATCAATCGTGAGCTTTCTATACATTCCACAATGATCCCGGGGTCTACTGCTAGAATAGAGATAAATGGGGCACTGGGATCGGAGAGTAGAATATTCATGGCATTTAAGACTCCTACTACTTTTTCTGGCATGCAACTATCCAGGTTTGTGATCTCTAAAACGACTTTAATTTTCTGCCGTTGGAAGATTTCCATGAGTTGGAGGTACTGGGTGATGATCTGAACCTCGTGTTTTACATCACTCATGAAGCCCAGCTGGGAACTCATGTCCGTCCGGTTCATCTTTTTCTGCACCACACTCTTTTGGGTGATAATTGTGTTCGTAATGGTCGCAATAACCTCTCTTAATATCCCTACTGCAGATATGCCAATGACAGCTGCCCCAACACTTTCAGCAATAGCCAACATATTTCCAATTGGGTCACCTAATGGAAAGCCATATACAATAAACAAAGCACCAACACCGATATCAATCAAGATGACCAAAATGGTAACAGTCCAGAGCGGGAGACATAAGAACTTCTTACTAACCCATTCTTGTTTGAGTGGTGCATCAATAATTTTCGTTTTCCTGCTTACAGCTCGATAGACACTTATGGGAATCAGTCCGAAGTGGTTCTCAATATCATCACAGAGGGTGGTAACGAGACCAGCCCAGAGGTGGTCACTGCCTGCATATTCCCATGCACTGAAACGGATGAAGATGAAATGTATGTTCTCTCGTTCTTTGTGCTTTTCTGTTATGACGGGATGGTAAAATATCATAAGGAAGATGAGCTTGATGAGATCTTTTCCATTGCATTTCCTTATTCTCTGCCTGGTCCTTGTAACTTCATCCTGTTCTTTCTTCAATGATTCCAAACATAGATATGCTGCAAACCAAACCATGAGAATGAAGTATAAGTAAATAGAGCTTAATATGCATTTAGTTTGGGACAAGGTGGGGCAGGTGGGACTGGCCCAGACGCAGTGTTTTTATGTGGGGAGCATGCTGGGAACTTGCTTACATTGTGATGGCAGCATCACTCTTATCAGGCAGAGCAAGGGCCATGATAACTGCTGGATGGGGATACTACACTCTCTTTCCTCCAGTAGCTGCAGCCTAATGTGGCCAGAATTGAGCATTGAGCATGGAGAGGAGAGCAACCACTATGAATGAGGTCCAACTGTCCCATTTTCTGCTTACCCCTGTCATGGGAGATATTACTTAATCACTTGACCAGAGATGGGAAAGATGGGGAAGAGAAGATGCCTTTATTGCCAGGTAGGATCCGTGCCGAGGTAAGGTTTGGGAGAAATATGACTACACGGAGGGTGAGTGAGCAACTCAGCACCAGAGTTGCATAATTCCTCTGGGCTGGTTACTATAAAAGTTGAGGCTATAAAACTGTCATGATAGCCAGGCCACTAGCATTTTACAAAGAGGACGGCAATGGCAGTCGACATATTGCACATTTTCCTTTAAAGTGGGGGTAAAGGCACAAGGTTTTTTTACCTTCACGTATTCTTTGCATGAAGGTAAAAGACTTCTGTGCACAGCAAGCCTCCCCTAGCCCCCCCCCCCAATATTTACCTGAGCCCCCTTACGATCCAGCAACGGGAGCAGGGAAGTGCCTTTCCAGCCTAGGCTATGGGATGTGTAGGGAGATACAACTCTAGTTCCTGCAAGTAAGGGCAGGGCCGTTGTTAAAAATCATGCCTCTCCCCCCCCCCCCACGCAAACATTTCTAAATAAAAATCCTCTTCCTAGCACACAAATCTCCCTCACCCCAAAAAAGAATCACGCCACATGTCCTCTTTCTTCTCAAACTTTCTATCCTAGCACAAATCTTCTCCCCCCCAAACCCCCCCTGCCAGCACAAACCCCCCCCCCTAATCATTCCTATTAGCCCAAATCCCCCCTCCTGGTACAAAATCCCCCATCTCCCCTCCCAGCACAAATCTTCTTTCTTCAAAAAACATTTTCCACAAACCCCTCCTCCTAGCATAACACCCCATAAATGACCCTTCCCAGCACACATTCTTCCTCCCTACCCACTCTCGCTATTACTGTAGATTGCATTGCACTGTACACACATACTGCCCACTATCCACATTTGCTGCTGCTGGGAGGTGAGCAGCCCATGGAGGAGATAGGGGGTGGTGTGTGTGTGTGTACAGTGCAATGTGATCTACAGTAGTAGAGATCCGGTCTCCTGTATTGTATAGACTAGTGCTCTTCCGACAGGAGGTGAGAGCACAACACACCTCCTCCTGGCTCTTCATCTCTCACCGCTCCGGCCTCCAGTCTGCCATCTCCTCGTCCTGGCTGTAAGTGCTGGAGGCGGTGGGGGGGATCGGGAAGGAGCTCAGCAGCGGACAGCCATGATGGCAGAACTGAAATGTGGGTGGGCACAAAAACCCACCCCAGCACCCCCTATATTCGGGCCCTCTGTGTCTCTCCCCTAGCAGCTGAAAGCCGGCGGGATGGAGAGGGGGAGAAACTGGCTTTTGCTGGATGAGAGATGCTGTCATTCTTCATTCTCTGATCCACCGATTCTCCTGCTGTCTGGGCCCCCTACAGGAGGACTGGTGGTCCCCCCCCATCAGTGGCTCCGTGCAAGGGTATCTCCATAGGATACTGCAGGAGAAAGGGGGACTAAAAAAGGGAACATGGGCTGTGGTCATGGCACCAACTTAAAGAGGAAGTAAACCCTGATGAGTTTACTTCCTCTTTCATTCCCTGCAAAGGCAAAGCATAATGGACTACTATGCATCGCATCTCATCGCATAGTAGTCCATTATGTGTCACTTACCTGACACAGGAGCCAGCGAAGTCGCCGCTGTCCCCTGTAGTCCGCCGCATCCATCTTCTTGGTGGGGTCTCGCAGCTCCGCCGCTGTCATTCGGCGAAGGTACGATGACGTCACTCCCGCGCATGCGCACGGGAGCCGACACGCGCGGCAGCTCCGTCGTTGAGAATGCCGCACTCAGTGCGCCTGCGCGCCGCTGTCTACGGTGCATGCACCGTAGACAGCGGTGCCTGTTTTCGGGCAAATATCTCCTAAACCATATAGGTTTAGTAGATATTTCTTGGACCTACAGGTAAGCCTTAATCTAGGCTTACCTGTAGGTCAAAGTGATTTGTAAGGGTTTACAACCACTTTAACCTTAAATATAGTCAAGGATTAAAGAAAGCAGCTGCTGAAATTGCTTAAAAGAACATGAGAATTTAATATCATTTTAACCTTCAAGTGCTGAAAAAGAAATGAAAAAGTACATAAAGTATATATTATTATTATTATTTAAATGTTATATTATTACACAGTTGTTAGTTCTCCTTTGCACAATTTCTCTGTAACTCTCCCTGATACAAACTTTAAACTGTGGCTTTTTTTTTTGCAAATTACAAACCTCCAACATCTTATCAGTTTTTAGCTGCGACACACTGGGACTTTTTTAGGGTCAGTGTCATGCTTACCCCCAATGCAGGTGGTCAGACACTATAGCTAGCTTCTATGTTCTTCACCTATAGCAGCCCCCTTTCCCATAAGGGAAGTCTACTAGTACGTGTGTATAAGTCCTGCCCCCAGGACTTATGTACAATGCTATCGTGCCTGGCCACCACATTGGGGCAGGCGTGAACTGAGCAAAGAAAATGGGTACTTGCCATTGGCAGACATGCAGATAGGTTCAATAAAAGTCCAGGTACTAGGCAGGCAAGGTTCAGAATAGTCAGGGTCAATCTGTAGTCAAAAAGCAGGCAAAAAAACAGAGAGCTTGGAGCATGTGTTACAAATGCAATATCACAAGCATGAGACCGCAGGCTTGGCTGGCTTAAATCAGGTTTGGTCTCCACCCAGAGAAGGGCCACATCAATCACCTTGCAGGTGGATACACAGGCAAGGAGAATGCCACAGCCCAAACCAGGATGCTGGAATGAGGAACATGAGTATTACACACTCCTGACACACAAGGTGGCCAGAATTCCTGATAGCAATAAATCTACTCACAACTGGGGGGGGGGGGGGGTTTGGGGGGGGGGTGGCGGGGGGCGAGATCTGAGACTAGGGACAGTATGAAATACAATCTGATGCATATATCTGACTTCAGTGGATCGGGGTAATGACATAACACTGGATCTGTGTTATTTATATATGCACACTGAAATACCATGTTGCCTCATCAAACTCTATAATGGGGCCCCCTTCCCACCCTCAGGTCCCATAGCAGCTATATGGCCACATTTTGTTACGCCAATACTTACAGTGTTTCTGGGATATGGTTTAGTTAACTTTTATATACTGCCTGCAGTTGCCCATTCTGCTATGCTTTCAATTCACACAGAACCACCCACATTTTATTCATAATCATTTCAACCACTTCTGGACCGCCGCACACCGATATACGTCCTAAGTTTGAAGAGGAATATCATTGTTATGGCAGCAGCCAGCTACCATAACCCCTGTATCCTCTTTTTCGGCCAGTGGTCTGCTTTCCGATAATAGTGGATCCTGCGGCGCATTCGCCACGAGATCACTTTGATCGCTTACTGGAGCCGCCGGATGTGGCGATCAGATGTTCTTCTATGCTGGGTATGGAGACGAGTGAGAGGAAGATGGCCCCCAACCGTCTCCATACCATTGCTGGGCAGAAGTGATGTCAAAAAGGGTAATTTTTTTTTTTTCTGAGGTCTTTTTGGCCCCAGATCTCATTTTTAAGAGGTCCTGTCATGCTTACATTCCTTGTAATAGGAATAAAAGTGACACAATTTTTTTTTTTAACTAGATGCTGACCGCCGGCCATCAAATGACGGCCAGGCAGCGCACCTATTGTGGCGGGAGGCTGTCATATGACGGCCTCCCGTTTAAACAGGGAATGCACGCGATTGTGCGCACGCATCCCTGTTTCTTCGGTGGCGGCGTGTCACGGAGACACCGCTTGCCACCGAAGGGGGTGAACATCCATTGGTTATGGCTGTTTACCACGTGATCGGCCGTGATGAAGTCACGGCCGATCACAGATGTCAAACCCAGACTGTGCACGCCGCATGCGCGCGATCACGTCGGCGGCGGCGTGTTCCCCGGGAACACTGCTCGTCACCGACACTGGTAAACAGCCATTGGCCGGCTGTTTACCCACATGATCGGCTGTGATCCTTTCACAGCCGATCACTAAAATGTAAACAAACCATGGTAACGAGATGTTACCGGGTTGTTCTCCTCCTCACACACCGATCGTGTGTGAGGAGGAGATTGCGGTAACATCTCGTTACCACCTACAGTGTACACCAATCACACTGATTGCCTGTCTGCCCCCCCCCAATAAAGAGGACCTGTCACCACCCCTCATAGTACCTGTCAATCACAGTCCATCAGAGTACCTGTCACAGTCCATCAGAGTATTTGAGTACCTGTCCCAGCCCATCAGAGTACCCGAGTACCTGTCCCAGCCCATCAGAGTACCCAAGTACCTGTCCCGGCACATCAGAGTACCGAGTACCTGTCACGGCACATCAGAGTACCCGAGTACCTGTCACGGCACATCAGAGTACCCGAGTACCTGTCACGGCACATCAGAGTACCCGAGTACCTGTCACGGCACATCAGAGTACCCGAGTACCTGTCACAGTTGATCAGAGTACCCGAGTACCTGTCACGGCACATCAGAGTACCCGAGTACCTGTCACGGCACATCAGAGTACCCGAGTACCTGTCACGGCACATCAGAGTACCCGAGTACCTGTCACGGCACATCAGAGTACCCGAGTACCTGTCACAGTGGATCAGAGTACCCGAGTACCTGTCACAGTTGATCAGAGTACCCGAGTACCTGTCACGGCACATCAGAGTACCCGAGTACCTGTCACGGCACATCAGAGTACCCGAGTACCTGTCACGGCACATCAGAGTACCCGAGTACCTGTCACAGTCCATCAGGGTACCCGAGTATCTGTCACAGCCCATCTGAGTACCCGAGTACCTGCCACAATCCATCAGGGTACCCGAGTACCTGTCACAGTCCATTAGAGTACCGAGTACCTGTCACAGTCCATCAGGGTACCGAGTACCTGTCACAGCCCATCTGAGTACCCGAATACTTGTTCCAGTCCATCTGAGTACCTGAGTACCTGTCACAGTCCATCCGAGTACCCGAGTCCCTGTCACAGTTAATCTGAGTACCCGAGTACCTGTCACAGTTCATCTGAGTACCCGAATACCTGTTCCAGTCCATCTGAGTACCTGAGTACCTGTCACAGTCCATCCGAGTACCCGAGTACCTGTCACAGCCCATCTGAGTACCCGAATACCTGTTCCAGTCCATCTGAGTACCTGAGTACCTGTCACAGTCCATCCGAGTACCCGAGTCCCTGTCACAGTTCATCTGAGTACCCGAGTACCTGTCACAGTTCATCTGAGTACCCGAGTACCTGTCACAGTCCATATGAGTACCTGTCACCGCCCTTCAGAGTACCCAAATACCAGTCACCAAACCATCAGAGTACTTGTCACCAGGCCATCAGAGTACCCGAGTACCTGTCACCAGGCCATCAGAGTACCCGAGTACCTGTCACCAGGCCATCAGAGTACCCGAGTACCTGTCACCAGGCCATCAGAGTACCCGAGTACCTGTCACCGGGCCATCAGAGTACCCGAGTACCTGTCACCAGGCCATCAGAGTACCCGAGTACCTGTCACCAGGCCATCAGAGTACCCGAGTACCTGTCACCAGGCCATCAGAGTACCCGAGTACCTGTCACCAGGCCATCAGAGTACCCGAGTACCTGTCACCAGGCCATCAGAGTACCCGAGTACCTATCTCCAGCCCATCAGAGTACCCAAGTACCTATTTGCAGCCCATATCTCATAGAATATACGTTGGGGTGTTTGCTTTCCAAAATGGTGTCATTTTGTGGGTTATTGCACTGTCCTGGTGGTCCAGGACCTTCAAAAGTATGTTAGGTAGGAATGAAATGAGATGTGTCAAATGAGATGTGTCTACGCCTGAACGTACTACTTCAATGTTCGGCCTCTCTATGTGGCCAGGCTGTGTAAAAGTCCTACACATGTGGTATCGCCATACTCGGGAGGAGTAGCAAAATGTATTTTGGGGTGTCATTTTTGCTATATACATGCTATGTGTTAGAAATATCTTTATAAATTGACAATTTTGTGTAAAAAAAAATGCGTTTTAATTTTTTTCCACATATTCCAAAAACTTCTGGAAAAAAATGAACCATTCAAAAGACTCATTATGCCTCACAGATTATACGATGGGGTGTTTGCTTTCCAAAATGGGGTCATTTTATGGGAAATTCCATTGTCCTGGTACTCCAGGGACTTCAAAAGTGTAATAGGTGGTTGAGAAATGAGATGCGTCATTTTTGCTCGTAGAACGTCTGAAGGTACTACATCAATGTTGGTGCTCTGTATATGGCCAGGCTGTGTAAAAGTCTCACACATGTGGTATCGCCGTACTCGGGAAGAGCAGCAGAATGTATTTTGGGGTGTAATTTGTTGTATGCATATGCTGTGTGTGAGAAATAACCTGATAATATGACAATTTTGTAAAAAATAATAATAATAAAAAAAAATCTTCATTTTGCAAAGAATTGTGGGAAAAAATGACAACTTAAAAAAACTCACCATGCTACTTACTTAATACCTTGGAATGTCTACTTTGTAAAAAGGGGTCATTTGGGGGGTATTTGTACTTTCCTGACTTGTTAGTGTCTCAAGAAATGAGGTACACCTGATGTACTGAAGGCCTGATCAGAAGTGATCAATTTTCAGTGATTGACACCATAGTTTGTAGACTCTATAACTTTCACAAAGACCAAATAATTTACACTAATGTGGGTTATTTTTACCAAAGATATGTAGCAGTATAAATTTTGGCCAAAATTTATGAAGAAAAATTACTAATTAGCAAAAATTTATGACAGAAACAAGGAAAAAGGCATTTTTTTCACAAAATTTACGTTTTATTTTATTTATAGCACAAAAAAAAAAAAACCTACTAGTGATTAAATACCACTAAAAGAAAGCTCTATTTGTGTGGAAAAAGGACGCAAGTTTCATATGGATACAGTATTGGGTGACTGAGTAATTGTCATTCAAACTTTGAGAGCGCTGAAAGCTGAAAATTGGTCTGGTCAGGAAGGGGGTGTAACTGCACTGTATTGAGGTGGTTAAAGAACAGTTTAAAAAAATAAATAAAAAGGTAAAATAAATAAAATGTTTAAAAGCACCCCATTCCACCGAACTTGTGTGCAGAAGTGAACGCATACGAGAGTAGCGCCCGCATATGAAAACGGTGTTCAAACCACACATGTGAGGTATCGCCGCGATCAGTAGAGCGAGAACACTAATTCTTGACCTGGACCTCCTCTGTAACTTAAAAAGTGCAACCTGTAGATTTTTTTTAAACATCGCCTATGAAGATTTTTAAGGGTAAAACGTTGTCTCCATTCCACGAGCGTGCGCAATTTTGAAGCGTGACATGTTGTGTATCAATTTTATTTCATTGAAAAAAAAAAGTGTATTGTCAGACCGCTGCGTAAATACGGTGTGACAGAAAGTGCAGCGACCGCCATTTTATTGTCTTGGGTGTTAGAAAAAAAAAAAAAAAGCATAATGTTTGGGGGTTCTAAGAAATTTTCTGGCAAAAAAAAAAAGTTAACTTGTAAACAACAAATCTCAAAAAGAGGCTCGGTCCTTAAGTGGTCAACAGGCTCTTTATAGTCCTCCATAACGGGACAACTGAGAGATGTACATGGGACCTTTCTGAATAAAATAGGTTGAATAAAAAATGTTCCTAAATTGTTCTGATACTTACTTTCAATCTTGTTGAGTAGAAGGTCCGTGCATCTACCCCATGGAGAATAAAACCCCACTGTCACCGGAGAAACCACATAGTATAGTGCCTTGGCCAGAGAATAGCAGTAGACATCGTCCTTGGTTTTAAATCCTTAAAAAAAAAAAAAAAAAAACACAGTAAATAAATATAAGGAATGGAAAGTGGCAGTCAGGGAGACAGAAAGGTAAACATATCCCAAGAACGTTATACATTACTTACTAGGGCACACCATATCATCACCTAGTAATGTCCAGCTTCACCAGAGATCCTCCTACCTGTGAAAACCAGAAAACCTTTCTGTTATTATGACCGGACAATTATAGCAAGACCAAAGTTCATGGCAAGTAGCCTAGTACTCTTCTATCTCCTCCATCCTCTAACATTCTCCCAATCCCCCCCCAAAAAAAGAGAAATATAATATATATATATATATATATATATATATATATATATATATATATATATATATATATAAAATGTATTTACACTAAAAAATGTTGTTTGATTGTCTCGAGCATTTGCACAGTCCTCCCAAATAATCCCCATAGTTAATGTCTTATGATCATCAGCTCCATCTAGTGGCCATCATGCTAGAATTTCCTGAACGGTTCTGGATAAAAAAAAAAAAAAAAACAACTTTCTGAATGGGCTATTTCAGGAAAATACTGCACCATGACCACTAGTTGGTGCTGACGTTCATAGGAAATACATATTGGACAGGAGGGATTGTTTGTATGTGTATACACTGGGAGTTGTATCAAAAAAAATCTTGGTAAAAATATACACAAGTCTAAAGAACTGCATGTGCACACACAACTTTCCAAAGCAAATTAAAAAAGGAACATAAACTGGGTTATGTTATATAATACCCGAATAATAATAATAATAATAATAATAATAATAATAATTAATGACCCACTTCCATTTGAAATTTCTTTGCTTTGTTTTCCTGAATGTTTTTCTGCTTTACTAACTAAATCAACCTCTAAACTTGACATCCTGCAATAAATTTGTGACACAAAGCATCATAGCTTCAGCGTGGTGCGAACAGCACCCCCCCCCCCCCCCCATCTGTATGGTAGGTATTAGGTTGGTAGTCAGGGAATGGTAAAACCACAAGTCAATGGTCTTCTTCCATGGTCCTTCTTCTATGCACACCTGAGTTTGTTTTTTGTTTTATTTTTACAAAGATATACTTTGTATTTATTACATTTATTATATTAAATATATTATATTAAATATATTTATATGCAAGTCCATTAAAAAAAAAAAAAAAAAAAAAAACACATTCCAGCAATCTCTAAAATTTTTACATTTTCTCATGTTACAAATATATATTTGTGTGATGCTCCTCACCTCCATCTAGTGGCCATAATATGGTATTTTTCTACTACCCAAAAAAATAAATAAATAAAACATTCCTTCACTGTGGAAAATAGACAACTTTTAACGCATATGGTGCTACACCACAATAAATAAATAAATAAATAAATAAATAAATAAACAAAAAAACAAAAACAAAAATAAAATAAAAAATAAAATAAAAGTAGCAAAAAAAAAAAAAAATGAATACACAAAACAAATGCAATTTGCTTAGTTTCACAGCACGCCATCTAGTGGGAAAACTGTGCCAAAATCCAGCCTGCCACAATATCTGTTATTAAAACGCTTCCTCCTATTTGTCGTCATTTCTATAAATAGATATAAACAATCACCATACATGGAGACACGCTCTTTAAAAATCCAAAAGGGCCTAAAAGCCCCGCTTATAAACAAGATGTAAAAAAGAAAAGAAAAAAAAAAGCACCATTTGAAGGTTATTCTTACACTTGGGATTGAGGGGAAGAGATAAAAAAACACATGGTTAAGCTGCAAATTTTTCACCAGCACCCTGGGGCTGATAAAATGCTGCAGCCGCAATGCTTTGGATCTGGCATGGAAAAATGATCCCCCTGCTGTGTGCAGCGGGCAGTACCACCCAATGAAAATAAAAATGGTAGTGTGGGCTAGTGATGAACTTGAAAAGGCACCAACATCCCTGTATAGAAAAAAAAAAAAAAATATATATATATATATACAGGAAGGTCTTTAGTGGGATTTTAGTGGTGCCAAAAAACAAGATAGTATCAAAAAAGTTTTTTATAAAAAAAAAAAAAAGTATATGCCCTTTTCATTATTTCAGCTTTTCTTTGGTTGGGTGCGATAATGTCCTACCCTTGGCACCCTCCAATAACTTTATGTTAGCAATCTATTTTGTGAGTATACTCTAAGGGCCGGTTCACACAGGGGGCAATACGAGGCGACACGACTTGCCTCGCCGCGACCTGCCGCGACCTCAGCGGCGACTTGCAAATGACTTCTGTATAGAAGTCAATGCAAGTCGCCCCGAGGTCGCCCAAAAGTAGTACAGGAACCTTTTTTCTGAGTCGGGGCGACTCGAGTCGCTCCTCTTAGAACGGTTCCATTGTACAGAACGGGGCGACTTGTCAGGTCGCGGCACGGCAAGACGTGTCGCCTCGTGTCGCCCCCTGTGTGAACCGGCCCTAAGCCAGTGGTCATCAACCCTTTCCTGAGGACCCACTAGCAGGCCAGGTTTGCAAGATAAGTGAAATACATCACAGGTGATCTCATTTGCTGCTCAGTGATTGCAGTGTTCTAGTCTGCATCTCCCCCCCAAGGTAATACATAAAACCTGGCCTGTTATGCAGGCCTTACATGGGTCGAATTTCAAACAAATTTTCTTTTCAAAATCAGAAAGTTCATTTTTTTTTTTTGTGATCCGATGGCGCCACCATTGATTTTGGAAATTCGGACGACCAAGCCTTTAATTTCACCTCATGTTGCTACAGAAAATTTTTTTCTTGGCCGGGAATCTTCTTTTCTCTCTGTAAATTTTCTTTTTCTTATTACATTTCTCGCACGATTCTCCCATCATTGATTAGAAAATCGCTAGTTTTAAAAAAAAATTCCAACATGTCCGACTCCTCAAAATTTGATTTCCGCTACGAAATTCTTAGATACAATTTTCAATAGAAAATTCTTTCAAAGTTTTGAACCGTGTATGGCCGGCATTAGTGGGCCCTGAGGACAGGAGTTGATAACCGCCTGCTCTAAGCTACATGTTTTGGTGTTCCACTAATAATACTTGTTGGCGTCCACCCTTTGGAGCTAATTAACCAACATACCATTAATTGTATATTGTAACTTGTGCAGGCCATACACGGTCGAATTTCAAACTAATTTTCTTTTCAAAATCAGACAGTTAGTTTTTTTTTTTTTGTGATCCGATGGCACCACCATTGATTTTCGAAATTCGGCCAACCGAACCTTCAATTTCACCTCATGTTGCTACAGAAAATAATTTTCTTGGCCCGGGAATCTTCTTTTCTCTCTGTAAATTTTCTTTTTCTTATTACATTTCTCGCACGATTCTCCCATCATTGATTAGAAAATCGTTTGTTTTTCATAAAAATTTCCAACATGTCCGATTCCTCAAAATTAGATTTCCACTACGAAAATTGGCTGTTGCCGCAGCTCCACTAATGGTGCAAAATTAATACAAAAATTCTTAGATACAATTTTCGAAAGAAAATTATTTTTCGAAATTCGAACAGTGTATGGCCGGCATTAATTTTCTTTTTCTTATTACATTTCTCGCACTATTCTCCCATCATTGATTAGAAAATCGTTAGTTTTTCATAAAAATTTCCAACATGTCCGAGTCCTCAAGTTTGATTTCCGCACGAAAATTGGCTGTTGCCGCAGCCCCACTAATGAAGCAAAATTCATACGAAAATTCTTAGATACGATTTTCGAAAGAAAATTCTTTCGAAATTCGAACCGTGTATGGCCGGCATTAATTTTCTTTTTCTTATTACATTTCTCGCACTATCTCCCATCATTGATTAGAAAATCGTTAGTTTTTCATAAAAATTTCCAACATGTCCGAGTCCTCAAATTTGATTTCCGCATGAAAATCGGCTGTTGCTGCAGCTCCACTAATGGTGCGAAATTTGTACGAAAATTCTTAGATAAGATTTTCGAAAGAAAATTCTTTCGAAATTCGAACCGTGTATGGCTGGCATTAGTTTTCTTTTTCTTATTACAATTCTCGCACGATTCTTGCATCATTGATTAGAAAATCGTTTGTTTTTCAAAAAATTTCCAACATGTCCGACTCCAAATTTGATTTCGGCTACAAAGATCGGCTGTTGCTGCATGCATACTGATGGTGTGAAATTCGTACGGAAATTCTTAGATACAATTTTCGAAAGAAAATTATTTTTCTAAATTTCGAACCGTGCATGGTCGGCATTAGTGGGCCCTGAGGACAGGAGTTGATGACCGCCTGCTCTAAGCTTCATGTTTTGGTGTTCCATTAATAATACTTGTTGGTGTGTCCACCCTTTGGAGCTAATCAACCAACATACCATTAATTGTATATTGCAACTTGTGCAGGCCATACACGGTCGAATTTCAAACTAATTTTCTTTTCAAAATCAGACAGTTAGTTTTTTTATTTTGTGATCCGATGGCGCCACCATTGATTTTCGAAATTTCGGCCAACCGAACTTTCAATTTCACCTCATGTTGCTACAGAAAACAATTTTCTTGGCCGGGAATCTTCTTTTCTCTCTGTAAATTTTCTTTTTCTTATTACATTTCTCGCACGATTCTCCCATCATTGATTAGAAAATCGTTAGTTTTTTAAAAAAAATTCCAACATGTCCGACTCCTCAAAATTTGATTTCCGCTACGAAATTCTTAGATACAATTTTTGAAAGAAAAATCTTTCGAAATTTTGAACCGTGTATGGCCGGCATTAGTGGGCCCTGAGGACAGGAGTTGATAACCGCCTGCTCTAAGCTACATGTTTTGGTGTTCCACTAATAATACTTGTTGGCGTCCACTCTTTGGAGCTAATTAACCAACATACCATTAATTGTATATTGCAACTTGTGCAGGCCATACACGGTCGAATTTCAAACTAATTTTCTTTTCAAAATCAGACAGTTAGTTTTTTTTTTTTGTGATCCGATGGCACCACCATTGATTTTCGAAATTCGGCCAACCGAACCTTCAATTTCACCTCATGTTGCTACAGAAAATAATTTTCTTAGCCGGGAATGTTCTTTTCTCTCTGTAAATTTTCTTTTTCTTATTACATTTCTCCCATCATTGATTAGAAAATCGTTTGTTTTTCATAAAAATTTCCAACATGTCCGATTCCTCAAAATTAGATTTCCACTACGAAAATCGGCTGTTGTCGCAGCTCCACTAATGGTGCGAAATTAATACAAAAATTCTTAGATACGATTTTCGAAAGAAAATTATTTTTCGAAATTTCGAACAGTGTATGGCCGGCAATTTATTTTCTTTTTCTTATTACATTTCTCGCACTATTCTCCCATCATTGATTAGAAAATCGTTAGTTTTTCATAAAAATTTCCAACATGTCCGAGTCCTCAAATTTGATTTCCGCATGAAAATCGGCTGTTGCTGCAGCTCCACTAATGGTGCGAAATTTGTACGAAAATTCTTAGATAAGATTTTCGAAAGAAAATTCTTTCGAAATTCGAACCGTGTATGGCCGGCATTAATTTTCTTTTTCTTATTACATTTCTCGCACTATTCTCCCATCATTGATTAGAAAATCGTTAGTTTTTCATAAAAATTTCCAACATGTCCGAGTCCTCAAGTTTGATTTCCGCACGAAAATCGGCTGTTGCCGCAGCCCCACTAATGAAGCAAAATTCATACGAAAATTCTTAGATACGATTTTCGAAAGAAAATTCTTTCGAAATTCGAACCGTGTATGGCCGGCATTAATTTTCTTTTTCTTATTACATTTCTCGCACTATTCTCCCATCATTGATTAGAAAATCGTTCGTTTTTCATAAAAATTTCCAACATGTCCGAGTCCTCAAGTTTGATTTCCGCACGAAAATCGGCTGTTGCCGCAGCCCCACTAATGAAGCAAAATTCATACGAAAATTCTTAGATACGATTTTCGAAAGAAAATTCTTTCGAAATTCGAACCGTGTATGGTCGGCATTAATTTTCTTTTTCTTATTACATTTCTCGCACTATTCTCCCATTATTGATTAGAAAATCGTTAGTTTTTCATAAAAATTTCCAACATGTCCGAGTCCTCAAATTTGATTTCCGCATGAAAATCGGCTGTTGCTGCAGCTCCACTAATGGTGCGAAATTTGTATGAAAATTCTTAGATAAGATTTTCGAAAGAAAATTCTTTCAAAATTCGAACCGTGTATGGCCGGCATTCATTTTCTTTTTCTTATTACATTTCTTGTACGATTCTCCCATCATTGATTAGAAAATCATTTGTTTTTCAAAAAATTTCCAACATGTCCGACAGCTCAAAATTAGATTTCCACTACGAAAATCGGCTGTTGCCGCAGCCCCACTAATGAAGCAAAATTCATACGAAAATTCTTAGATACGATTTTCGAAAGAAAATTCTTTCGAAATTCGAACCGTGTATGGCCGGCATTAATTTTCTTTTTCTTATTACATTTCTCGCACTATTCTCCCATCATTGATTAGAAAATTGTTAGTTTTTCATAAAAATTTCCAACATGTCTGAGTCCTCAAATTTGATTTCCGCATGAAAATCGGCTGTTGCCGCAGCTCCACTAATGGTGCGAAATTTGTACGAAAATTCTTAGATAAGATTTTCGAAAGAAAATTCTTTCGAAATTCGAACCGTGTATGGCCGGCATTAATTTTCTTTTTCTTATTACATTTCTTGTACGATTCTCCCATCATTTTTTTAGAAAATCATTTGTTTTTTCAAAAAATTTCCAACATGTCCGACTCCTCAAAATTAGATCTCCACTACGAAAATCGGCTGTTGCCGCAGCCCACTAATGGTGTGAAATTCGTACAAAAAAAAATTCTTAAATACGATTTTTGAAAGAAAATTCTTTCGAAATTTCGAACCGTGTATAGCCGGCATTAATGGGCCCTGAGGACAGGAGTTTATTTCCGCTGCTCTAAGCTTCATGTTTTGGTGTTCCACTAATAATACTTGTTGGCGTCCACTCTTTGGAGCTAATCAACCAACATACCATTAATTGTATATTGTAACTCGGTCTTGGTGGCACAGAATGCCGCTGCGTCCAGAGAGCCATGTCCAGCCGCTTCTAAAAGCGGCAAACGAATCGCACCCCCATATGAATGGAGCCTAACACAGCATCGGAACTCTCACCATTGAATCATTTTTCTCTAGTAATCACACAATCTCATGTGTTAGGTGACCAGGTCACCTTTTTCTACTCACCAGATACAAATTTCTTGGGTGGACCTAGTAGGCTTTTTTCCATATACGAGGAGCTCATTCCATGCCTGTGTTGTCGGTGGATTATGGGATAATATACAGACTTCAGTACAACTTACTCTGAAGTTAGGATGACTTTGTCTCAGACCTTACCCTTATAAAAAGATTTAGGAGGAAGTACACACCTACCTATTCAGACGCCATTCACACTCCCGTGTAAGTAAACGATGAACAGATTATACAATGTACAATATAAACGTGTAAAATCTGTTAAAGCTAAACTCCAGGAATGACGCAATCACTACCCGTACAGTGGGGCCCTCCCAAGCTGAAAGCGTTAAAATAGATTTCCAGGTATCTGTATTGTATAGTGACCAGCTTGGTACGATACACGTATACCTATCTCATATTTTTAGATTGTAAGCTCTAACGCACAGGGCCCTCTGATTCCTCTTGTACCAAATTGTAATGTAACTGTAATGTCTGCCCTCATGTTGTAAAGCGCTGCGCAAACTGTTGGCACTATATAAAACCTGTATAATAATAATAATAATAATAATACCTGGGGGCCACTAGGGAAGCCAACCATTAAGGATGAGCTCAGGCGTGTTCACATGGAACACGTGCTGAGCCCGCCAGGAAGTCGGCGCAGCGCTGCGCTAATCACAGGCAGCGAGACATTGCCCCGATGTGCGGCTGCAGAGATCGGGAAATGTCTCACAGGGAGATGCTGATGTAAACAAGCATTTCCCCGTTCTGCCTAGTGACACTGTCACTGATCACAGCTCTGTAATCGGGAGCGGTGATCAGTAATGTGTCACACACAGCCCCCTCCCCCCCTCAATTAGAACACATCCCTAGGACACACTTAACCCATGCAGCTTAACCTCCTGGTTAACCCCTTCACTACCAGTCACATTTACACAATAATCAATGCATTTTTAATCGCACTGATCGTTGTATAAATCTTAATGGTCTCAAAATAGCACCAAAAGTGTCCGATGTGTCCGCCATAATGTCACAGTTACGATAACAATCGCTAATCGCTGCCATTACTAGTTAAAAAAAAAATATATATATATATTAATAAAATGGCATAAAACTATCCCATATTTTGTAGACACTATAACTTTTGCGCAAACCAATTAACCACTTGCCGACCAGCGCACGACGATGTACGTCGACAGAATGGCACAGGCAGGCAAATGGGTGTACATTTACGTCCCTTTAAATTTGCCGCCCTGCCATCGGGAGCGCGCTCCCGCGCTGGTCTGGACCTCCGTGAGTCTGGTCGCGGGACCCGTGGACTCGATCGCCGCGGGCATCCCCGCGATCGTCTAACGGAGCGGCCAAATGAAGAAATGCCGTTGTAAACAGCATTTCTCCATTCTGCCTAGCAACTAGTGACGCTGATCTCTGCTCCATGTGATTGGAGCAGAGATCAGTGTTCACTAAATGAAAGCCCAACCCCCCCCCACTGTTAGTAACACACCCCTAGGAACACTTAACCCCTACACTGCCACCCACTGGTTAATCCCTTCACTGCCAGTGTCATTTACACAGGAATCACTGCATTTATATAGCAGTAATTACTGTATAAATGACAATGGTCCCAAAAATGTGTCAAAAATGTCCGATGGGTCCGCCACAATAATAAAAATTGCTGATCGCTGCCATTACTAGTAAAAAAAAATTATTAATACAAATGCTATAAAACAATCCCTATTTTGTAAACGCTATAACTTTTGCGCAAACCAATCAATAATCGCTTATTGCGATTTTTTTTACCAAAAATATGTAGAAGAATACGTATCGGCCTAAACTGAGGGAAAAAAATGCTTTTTTTATATATTTTTGGGGGATATTTATTATAACAAAAAGTAAAAAATAATGCGTTTTTTTCAAAATTGACGCTCTATTTTTGTTTATAGCGCAAAAAATAAAAACCGCAGGGGTGATCAAATACCACCAAAAGAAAGCTCTATTTGTGGGAAAAAAAGGACGTCAATTTTGTTTGGGAGCCACGTCGCACGACCGCGCAATTGTCAGTTAAAGCGATGCAGTGCCGAATCGCAAAAAGTGGTCTGGTCTTTGACCAGCAAATTGGTCCGGTCTGAAAGTGGTTAATAATCGCTTATTGCGATTTTTTTTTTTTACCAAAAATATGTAGTAGAATACGTATCGGCCTAAACTGAGGAGAAAAATGTTTTTTTTAATATTTTTTGGGGGATATTTATTATAGCAAAAGGTAAAAAAATTATGCTTTTTTTTCAAAATTGTCGCTCTTTTTTTGTTTATAGCGCCGAAAATAAAAACCGCAGGGGTGATCAAATACCACCAAAAGAAATCTCTATTTGTGGGGGAAAAAAAAGGACATCAATTTTGTTTGGGAGCCACGTCGCACGACCGCGCAAGTGTCAGTTAAAAACGGTGCAGTGCCGAATCGCAAAGTGTGCTCTGGTCTTTTGCCAGCCAAATGGTCCGGGGCTGAAGTGGTTAATAAATACAAGGTGTTCTCTGATTGGATGAGAGGAGGGGTGGTGACATCACAATCATTTCTGTTCTGAGCGGCGTCCCTTCTGCACACTGATTATAGGGGATCACTGACTCGCTGCCATTCACAGAATGCATTGTATTTTATTAACCGCTTGCCACTAGTAGAACGTAGCTACAGTGCCTTGAAAAGTATTCATACCCCTTGAAATTTTCCACATGTTTTTTCATGTTGCAACCAAAAACGTAAATGTATTTTATTGGGATTTTATGTAATAGACCAACACAAAGTGGCACATCATTGGGAAGTGGAAGGAAAATGATAAATGGTTTTCACATTTTTTACAAATAAATCTGTGAAAATTGTGGGGGTGCATTTGTATGGCGCCCCCCGAAGTCAATACTTTGTAGAACCCCCTTTCACTGCAAATACAGCTGCAAGTCTTTATGGAAGAGTGGCAAGAAGAAAGCCATATTGAAAGAAATCTATAAGAAGTCCCATTTGCAGTTTGGGAGAAGCCATGTGGGGGGGGGGACAGAGCAAACATGTGGAAGAAGGTGCTCTGGTCAGACGGGACCAAAATTAAATTTTTTGACCTAAAAAAAAAAAACGCTGTGTGTGGCAGAAAACGAACACTGCACATCACCCTGACCACACCATCCCCACTGTGAAACATGGTGGTGGCAGCATCATGTGGTGGGGATGCTTTTCTTCAGCAGGGACAGGGAAGCTCATCAGAGTTGATGGGAAGATGGATGGAGCCAAATACAGGGCAATCTTAGAAGAAAACCTGTTATGCCCCATACACACGGTCGGACATTCCGACCACAAAATCCGTCGGATATTTTCCTGACGGATTTTGGCCGAAACTTGTCTTGCATACACACGGTTGCACAAAGTTGTCGGAAAATCCAATCTTTCGGAACGAGCTGACGTACAAAACTTATGACGGGACTACGTAGAGGCCAGTAGCCAATAGCTTTCGTCTCCAATTTTTTTCTAAGCATGCGTGCCACTTTGTGCGTCGGAATTCTCTACACACGATCGGAAAAAGTCAGATCGGATTTTGTCGTCGGAAAATTTTAGATCCTGCTCTCAAACTTTTTCCGTCGGAAATTCCCACAGAAAAAGTCCGAAGGAGCTCACACACGATCGGATTTTCCGACAACATAATCCAATGGGACTATTTCCGTCGGAATTTGTGTACGGGACATTAGAGTTTGCAAAAGACTTGAGACTGGAGCAGAAGTTCACCTTCCAGCAGGACAACGACCCGAAAAATACAGCCAGAGCTACAATGGAATGGCAATTACAAAGGCAGTGAAACTGATCAAATCACCTGTGCAACATAATGGAAAGCCTGAAAACATGACCAGTTGGGGCGCCTTGAGGACTGGAGTTGAGAAACACTGGTTTAGATCAGTGATTTTCAACCAGGGTTCCTCCAGAGGTTGTAGTGGTTCCTTCAGCATTGGGCCATTTCTGCCTCTCGGATAAGTTCCCACCGACACCATTGATCTTTTTAGCTATCTGTAAGGAGGTAATTCTTCCCAATGACCACAAGTGTAAGGACCATTCTTCCCACTGACCATCACACTAATGTATCAGGAGTTGTAGATTTCTAATTTTTAGAAGGGGTTCCCCCGAGACCGGAGAACTATTTCAAGGGTTCCTCTGTGTTGAAAAGGTTGAGAAAGGCTGGTTTAGATCAAAGCATATTCATGTGTTATTCTGCGTACACACGATCGGACTATCTGGTGGACTTAGTCTGGCGGACAAATCTCCGGACTTTGAAGCGGAAGTCCGCCGGACTTCAAAATGAGCGGACCTGCCCACAATCGACCGGACTTTTCAGGTGGACTAGGTGCATTTTTGGAAATGAACGGACTTGCCCACACACAGAGGAAAGTCCATTCATTTCAAAAGTCCGGCGGACTAGACAATTTTGAGTCAAAACTTCTTTCCAAGTCCGCCGGACTTTTGGGGGAAAAAAAAATCCGCCGGAGCCCACACACGGGCGGATTATCCGGCGGGCTCTGGTCTGGATAGTTTGATCGTGTGTACGGGGCATTAGAATGGCCCAGTCACGGGGGGCGTGGCCGAGCAGCGAATGTAGGTAGACGTGTGTTCCCGGAGCTCCGCCGCCCATCCGCACATACATCCTCCCCAGCCCGCGCTAGTGCGGCGAAAAGCTCCAGAATTGCTCCACCGGGCACCGGGAGACGATCGGGCTCTGCCTCCGGACGCCGCAGGACACCGGACATGTCTAAGGGACACAAACTGAGCATGGCCCAGCCGGATCCCCCTGACCAAGATGGCGCCGGCGCGTGGAGGACGGCGAAAGACTGTTACAAGGAGGCAGCACAGAAACTCCTGTATGGGGGGAAATCCTACAAGGAAGCCCTAGCTGGTCCACCCTCATCGGGGACTACCCCCCAAGGGTCCCCTGAAGCTGATGACACTCTTCCCTTGGAGGATGCTGATGGATTCCCTGCGCTATGGAACACAGTGAGTACCCCTGATGGCGGTGTCCCTGAGCTGCATGCTCACTCCCCTGCTGCTGATACACCAGAACCCACATTGAGAGACATATTTACTGCGGTCACCTCATGTAACCACTCTATAACCGCTCTCTCTGCTGATATTAAAGGTGTGAAGGCCGAGATTACTTTTGTCCGTCATGATATGCAGAAGCTTAGGGAAAGGGCCTCAGCCCTGGAGGGCCGGCTGAGTACAGTGGAGGATGACATGGCGCCCATGCAGAGAGACTTGCGATTTAATTGCCATCTTACTGAGCAACATGCTATGCGACTTGACGAAATGGAGAATCGCATGAGACGCAATAATGTGCGCGCTCTGGGGATTCCGGAAAGGGCTGAGGGCAAAAATCCTGTAGACTTTATTGAGAACTGGTTGATTGCAACTTTTGGTAGAGAGTCCTTCTCTCCCCTCTTTGCTGTGGAACGAGCCCATAGGGTGCCATCCCGCCCGCTGCCTCCTGGTAATCACCCGCGACCCTTCCTGTTTAAACTCCTCAACTACAAAGACAGGGATGCGGTACTTTCCAAGGCCAGAGGCTTCTCTGACAAGATGATGATTGACAATGCCAAAATATCGCTGTTTCCTGACTTCTCAGCAGAACTACAGAAGAAACAGGCAACGTTTATTGAAGTCAAAAAGAAGCTCAGGGATCTTAATGTTCAATACGGCATGCTATACCCAGCCCGTCTTCGGGTCACCGCCCTGGGCTCTACACATTTCTTTGATAGCCCTGCTGCAGTCAGGCAGTGGCTGGACCGTGAAGATAAGGCTCTTAAAGAAGCCAGGCAACAACGTCCTCCTGTTTGATCCCGGATCCGGACGACTTCTTCTGATGGGGACTATCTTTTTTACAGATTCGGCGGAGCGAACAGAACTCAGTGTTTACTTCTACCTACAGACAGACTATGCTGCTTGTTTGGGTGAAACCCCTTTTGTTACCTGGGAATGTTTTCCCTTGGTGTTTCCGTGGCCTTCCCCCCCCTCCCCCCATAATGGTAGTGGGGGCGCGTTCCACCCTTGTTATGCAGGTTCAGGGCCTGGTTGGTTCTGCAACTGACCTTTTTTTTTTTCCCCCTGCATTTTGGATTTTCTTTTTCTTTTTTGTTTTGTTTTCCTTCCCCTCCCTTTTTTCTACAGAATCCCTCTGCTTCCACAACCTTCTCCAGACACTACCTACATATCTGGATTCAGAACTATGGCAGGAGGCTTCGTGTTTGTCCTGCCCAGATGCTCTGGCTTTTGGTGTGACTATGCCGGGGTGCTTTGGTTTGCTACTGCCTTTCTGTTTATCTTAATACTGTTATCACCTATGTTGAGTATGCACATTCTTATGTTTCTGAGCAATGTCGACCACCGTTAAGTGCCTTTCCTGGAATGTCAGGGGACTCAGCAGCCCTGTGAAGCGTCTGGCTGTCCTCCGACATTTGAAGGCCATGGGTTCAGGTATTGTCTGCCTACAGGAGACTCATTTCCCCCCGGATCACATACCTAGTCTTAGCCCAAGGACATACCCTACCCAGTTTCACTCTACGTTCTCTGCATTTGCTAGAGGAGTGAGTGTCTTGATACGTCAGGATACCCGCTTTACCTGTTCTCGGGCAGTTATTGATCCTGGGGGAAGGTATATATTTCTGCATGGCAGGCTTGGTCATTGGGCATGTATTATAGCTAATATTTATTTACCACCCCCATACTCAGCTGAAGTTCTCCGCTGTTTGGCCAAGTTTATGGCCCCACACCCTACGGTTCCCCTGTTGGCACTAGGTGACTTTAACAACTATCTCAATCATAGATGGGATAAGATTCCCGCCCCCCCGCCCATGCCTTCTCGCCCTACGGGTGATACCCCGTTCGCAGACCTGTTCACCGAACTAGGATTGAAGGATGTGTGGCGGACTTCCCACCCCCGGGTCAGGTGCTACTCGTGCTGCTCTACCGACTGACTCTGGTTATGGGGACAGACACATTTCTGATCATTCATCCTTTTGGGTCGAGATTAATCTATTTACCGCTGCTACCCCTAGGATGTGGAAGTTGAACCCCTTCTGGCTGACGCTTTTTCCCTCACCCGACCCCATTAGTGACAACCTCCAGATTTTTTTACGGGACAATATTGGTTCCGCCTCCTTGGATACGGTTTGGGATACGGCGAAAGCCTTTTTGAGAGGTCAATTTATTGCTGCTATTACTTCTATTAAAACAAATACTAAGGCCTGGGAGCGGGAGGTTTGTAAAACCCTTAGGGACACGGAGGACCAATATGTTAACCACCCCTCGGACGCTACTAAAAAGCTTTGGCTGGGTGCACAGGCTATGGCTACTCAGCTGACTCTACAGTTGGCGGAAAATAAGAGATTTTTTTCTGCAACAAACACATTTTGAGGAGGGTGGATCTACTGGTCACATGCTGGCTGTGCTGGCGAGAGCACAGGGATCCGCTCCGATGGTTTCCTCCCTGTGTGATACACGGGGGGAACTCCACACGGACACTCCCTCTATATTGCAAATCTTTCGCTCATTTTATGCTGATTTGTATGCATCCAAGGTTCATCCCGGCGCAGAAGAGATTGATGCTTTTCTGGCTCGGAGTGACCTACCTTGCTTATCTGCTTCAGATGCTTGTGAGCTGGATGCCCCATTAACTATAGCCGAACTTGCTCTAGCACTGGAACACACCCACAACAATAAATCTCCAGGGGCGGATGGGCTTCCTTCTGAGGTGTATAAGCGATATGCGGCCACCTTATTGCCGACACTTTTGAATGTTTTTAATAGCGCATTGGACTCTGGCACGCTTCCGGATTCCATGAATGAGGCCATTATAATTGTGTTATTGAAGCCAGGTAAAGAGCCAACGTCCCCTGACTCCTACCGGCCTATCTCCCTACTTACAACGGATGTTAAGTTGCTGGCTAGTGTCATGGCGACCAGATTGTCTCACGTTATTCAGAAGTTAGTGCACTATGACCAGGCGGGTTTTATACCCACGAGATCCACGGCACACAACATACGACGTCTCTATTTAAATATTCAAATCCCTGTATTAAATCCTGGTAACCGAGCCATCCTTTCGCTGGATGCAGCTAAGGCCTTCGACAGTGTCGAGTGGCCTTACCTGTGGAAGGTTTTGGAAGGGATGGGCCTAGGCAGGCAGTTTATTGGATGGGTCAGACTACTTTATGCTAACCCTGTAGCTAGGATTAGGGTTAACTCTGCAACGTCAGAACCCTTTCCCTTGTTTCGTGGTACCAGGCAGGGTTGCCCTTTATCTCCCTTGCTCTTTGCTCTGGCTCTCGAGCCTCTTGCCGCTAGAATCAGGGGAGATGCTGGTATTAAAGGATTTATTCGTAACATGGGTGTGGATGTGGTATCGCTCTATGCAGACGACACTTTATTATACCTAGGTGACACACAGGGCTCCCCGACGGCCGTTATGACCCTAATTACGGACTTTGGTGCTCTTTATGGCTTTTCTATTAACTGGAATAAGTCAGTACTCTTACCCCTAGACCCCAAACCGACCCCCCTTCCTGACTGTGCAGCTATGATTCAAGTGGCGTCCACTTTTAGATATCTGGGGGTGCAGGTCTCTCGAGAGGTCGCACATTATGTTCAATTAAACCTGGTCCCCCTGCTGACTAAATTTAGGGAAAAATGCAAGGCTTGGTGCAAATTACCGTTATCAGTGGTGGGGCGGGCTAATCTTATAAAAATGGTCTGGGCTCCCCAATTACTATACGTTTGCCACAACTCCCCGGTGTGGATACCCAAGTACTGGTTTGACAAAATAGATTCCCAATTCAGAGAATTAATTTGGCGTAAAAAAGCTGCCAGGATTAGTTTGCGAGCGCTACAGTATGGTAAAGAGGAAGGGGGCTTGGCCGTTCCACATGCCAGGGCCTATTTTTTGGCTTCTCAACTACAGCAGCTTGGTGGCTGGGGACTGGAAGATTCGTTGGACCCTGTTCGCAAGTTGCTGAGCCATATGGCTCACCACCGTGTAGCGTTCTCAAACTTAGAAGCGGGCTTCCCCTATCTTCCTAGGGGTGCTCCGACTGTGGTCTTATTGAACACACTCTGGAAATATGTTAAGCGGCTGTTGAAAATCCAGGGCTTTTTCTCTCTTACCCCTATTTGGGACAATGGTTTTTATTATCAGCTGCTGAGACTCAAGGGTTTCCGCAGCTGGCAGGTGAAAGGTCTGGAATACTTGACCCAATTATACAGTGGCCCTACACTTAAGTCTTTTTTGGAGCTACAGGGGGAGTTCGCACTACCACGCACTGATTTTTTTAAATACCTTCAATTGAGACACGCCTTACAGTCTCAGTCCAGAGCTACCCCACTTGCCTTGGTTGACCATGCGATTATACACTCTATCATGATGACAGCCAGTAGGAAGGGTATGATTTCTAAGGGGTATGCCATTATTACCGGGGCGCTCCAAGACTCGGCTATGTTGCCAAGCAGGCGTAAATGGGAAGGGGACCTAGGACCTCTAGATGGTGAGACCTGGGATCTCTGTCTTATATCTGCCCACAGGGTATCAGTGTCGGCCTCCCAGAGACTTTCACATCTTTATTTGCTACATAGAGCCTATAAGACACCAGCTAAATTGTATGCTTGGGGCCTCCGGGACTCCCCCCTGTGCCCTAAATGTAAAAGAGACCACGGAGACCTTCTCCATATGTTCTGGAAGTGTCCTAAACTGACTCGTTATTGGACTGCGACTTTGGACACTATTCATCAGGTATTTAGAATCATGATTCCCACAAGCCCGGTGATATGCCTGCTGGGGGCCCTGGACGAAGAGTCCCTTACCCAGCCGTCCACACGGCAATTCTCAGGTTGCTTTATATGGCTCGTAAACTGATAGCCCAGATGTGGATCACGCCCAGGGTACCCAGCAGGCAACAGTGGATTGATCAGGTTATTGGGATGCTGATACGTGAGAAGCTGGCATACCAACATAGGAACACCCCCCAAAAGTTTTATAATATGTGGCAGGGCTGGCTGGACTTACCAGGCCTGGCACCGCACCAGTTGATTCAAAATAGGTTACTACAGGGCTGATCTGACCTTGACATTTGCCATGGGTCCTAACTTACCTGTTTGGAATGGTTGTATACAACTGATGAAGCATGCTATTGAATGCTAATAACTGTGGGTATTATGTACGGTACTATTTCTATGTGTTCTGTTGCTCAGGGGTCTCTGACTATCTCTCCCTCCCCCTAGTCTATTCTGCTTTCTTTTTCTGTTATTCTTTTATTTTATTTCTTCTGAATAAGAAAATGGAAAATTTGAATACTGTGACTGCACGACAATTTTCTCTTTCTTCCTCTTGCCTATTATGTTGAGGTCATGTTTGCTGACATCCTGTTTATTTTGGTTGCACAACTAAGATCCGGTCTCCCTTATTCTCATTTACTGTCCCTCCTTGATCTGCTATTTATGGGAAGATTATGTTTGTTACTCTGATTTCATAATGTGTGCGTTCTCATTGTGTGAGGCCATTGTTATGGATGTCTTGTACCATTATGTTTTTCTAATAAAAACTTTTTCTGATAAAAAAAAAAAAAAAAGAAAAGAAGAATGGCCCAGTCACAGTCCAGACCTAAATCCTATTGAGAATCTGTGGCAAGACTTGCAAAATTGCTGTTCACAGACGCTCTCCATCCAATCTGACAGAGCTTGAGATATTTTACAAAGAAGAAGAATGGGCAGAAATGTCCCTCTCTAGAGACATCCCCAAAAAGACTTGCAGCTGTAATTGCAGTGAAAGGGGGTTCTACAAAGTATTGACCTTACAAATGCCCCCCACACTTTTCACATATTTATTTGTAAATAATTTTGGAAAACCATTTATCATTTTCCTTCCACTTCACAATTATGTGCCGCTTTGTGCTGGTCTATCACATAAAATCCCATACGCAAAAATAACCCTTCTCTTAACCGGTTCCCGACCGGCGCACGCCGATGTACATCGGCAAAATGGCACGGGCAGGCATATTGGCGTACAGGTATGTCCAATCTTCAATGCCGCCCTGCCATCGCGAGCGCGCCGCCGGCGGTGCGCTCGTGTGCTGGTCGGGAGCCCCGTGAGTCCGGTCGCGGGTCCCGTGGACTCGATCGCCGCGGGCATACCCGCAATCGTCTCACGGGACGGCTGAATGGAGGAAATGCAGTTTAAACAGCATTTCTCCATTCTGCCTAGCAACTAGTGACGCTGATCTCTGCTCCATGTGATTGGAGCAGAGATCAGTGTTCACTAAATGAAAGCCCAACCCTCTCCCACAGTTAGTAACACACCCCTAGGAACACTTAACCCCTACACTGCCACCCACTGGTTAACCCCTTTACTGCCAGTGTCATTTACACAGGAATCACTGCATTTGTATAGCACTGATTGCTGTATAAATGACAATGGTCCCAAAAATGTGTCCAAAATGTCCAATGTGTCCGCCATAATGTCGCAGTCACAATAAAAATCGCTGATCGCCGCCATTACTAGTAAAAAAAAAAAATAATAAAAAATTATTAATAAAAATGCCATAAAACTATCCCCTATTTTGTAAACGCTAGAACTTTTGCGCAAACCAATCAATAATCGTTTATTGCGATTTTTTTTTACCAAAAATCTGTAGAAGAATACGTATCGGCCTAAACTGAGGGAAAAATATATTTTTGGGGGATATTTATTATGACAAAAAGTAAAAAATAATGCGTTTTTTTTCAAAATTGTCGCTCTATTTTTGTTTATAGCGCAAAAAATAAAAACCGCAGAGGTGATCAAATACCACCAAAAGAAAGCTCTATCTGTGGGAAAAAAAAAAGGACGTCAATTTTGTTTGGGAGCCACGTCGCATGACCGCGCAATTGTCAGTTAAATCGACGCAGTGCCGAATGGCAAAAAGTGGTCTGGTCTTTGATCAGCAAAATGGTCCGGTCTGTAAGTGGTTAATATAACGTTATGGCTTTCACAAAAGGACTAATAGGCCACCTATGTCATACCATGGGCAGGTAGAAGGTCCTCTTTATGGAGACTTGGTGGTCTATTAGACCTCCATTTTTTCCACTGAGGCTATTTGCGTGTTTCAAGTAGTTAGGGAACGACAACGTTGTATTACGTCACTTCCATGTTCTTAAGTCCTCTCAGGGTTCTGAATATCCATACCAACCTCAACCGCAACACCAGCTGTGAGCTTGCTTTAACCCCTTGAATACCAGGAAATGTATAAATGTATCTCAGTAGATAAGAGGTTACGCTCCAAGCTTGTTCAGTAAGTTTGCCTGAGAACATGTCCTCCTCCTCTCTGCCTTGCTCCACACCACCCCCTCCCTTCTCCATCCAGTGTGCGGGGCGGGGCGGGCTGGGGCAGGTGGGGTGCATCCTGTAGGACGTGTCTACAAGGAGAGGAGGGGAGGTTGCTGGGAATTTATGTCAGCTGTGCTTTATCAATGAGCTGATCCAGCTTTACATTCTATCCAGTTCAACCAAGAGACAGAATTATAATTTGCATTATACACTTTTCACAGCTCACACACTCCTCATGCATGTAATAACCTGTATGTGGCCTATCCTACGTGTCTAGGATATGTGACTTTATACATTTGCATGACGGTCTGGAGTTGCTGGTGATCATCACGGAGGCAAACTTTAACCGCTTCAGCCCCGGACCATTTGGCTGGCCAAAGACCGGAGCACTTTTTTGCGATTCGGCACTGCGTCGCTCTAACTGACAATTGCGCGGTTCGTGGCTCCCAAACGTTCTTTTTTTTCTCCCCCACAAATAGCACTTTCTTTTGGTGGTATTCGATTACCTCTGCGGTTTTTATTTTGTTGCGCTATAAACAAAAAAATAAAAAAGAGCGACAATTTTGAAAATATATATATATATATATATATATATATATATATATATATATATATATATATATATATTTTGTAGTTTTTTCTATAATAAATATCCCCATTTTTTACAAAAAAAAGAAGATAATTTTTTCACAGTTTAGGCCAATATATAATCTTCTACACATTTTTGGTAAAGAAAATCGCAATAAGCGTATATTGATTGGTTTGCGCAAAAGTTATAGCGTCTACAAAATAGGAGATAGATTTATAGCATTTTTATTATTATTTTTCTTTTTACTAGTAATGGTGGCGATCTGCGATTTTTATCATGACTGCGACATTATGGAGGAAACATCGGACAATTTTGAAAAAAAAAACGATATTTGTAGTTTTTTCTATAATAAATGTCTCCTTTTTTTTTTTTTTTTTAAAGCAAATTTTTTCTCAGTTTAGGCCGATACGTATTCTTCTACATATTTTTGGTAAAGAAAATCGCAATAAGCGTATATTGATTGGTTTGCGCAAAAGTTATAGCGTCTTCAAAATAGGAGATAGATTTATAGCATTTTTATTATTATTTTTCTTTTTTACTAGAAATGGCGGCGATCTGCGATTTTTATCATGACTGCAACATTATGGCAGACACATCGGACAATTTTGAAAAAAAAAACAATATTTTGTCGTTTTTTTCTATAATAAATATCTCCATTTTTTTTTTTTTTTTAAAGCTAATTTTTTCACAGTTTAGACCCGATACGTATTTTTCTACATATTTTTGGTAAAGAAAATCGCAATAAGCGTATATTGATTGGTTTGCGCAAAAGTTATAGCGTCTACAAAATAGGAGATAGATTTATAGCATTTTTATTATTATTTTTCTTTTTACTAGAAATGGCGGCGATCTGCGATTTATATCATGACTGCGACATTATGGCGGACACATCAGACAATTTTGAAAAAAAAAAAATATTTTGTCGTTTTTGCTATAATAAATATCTCCATTTTTTTTTTTTTTTTAAAAAAGCTAATTTTTTCTCAGTTTAGGCCGATACATATTCTTCTACATATTTTTGTTAAAAAAAATCGCAATAAGCTTATATTGATTGGTTTGCGCAAAAGTTATAGCGTCTACAAAATAGGGGATAGTTTTATAGCATTTTTATTATTATTTTTCTTTTTACTAGTAATAGCGGCGATCTGCGATTTTTATCATGACTGCGACATTATGGCGGACACATCGGACAATTTTGAAAAAAAAAAAACAATATTTTGTAGTTTTTTTCTATAATAAATATCTCCACTTTTTTTTTTAAAAAAGAGATCATTTTTTCTCAGTTTAGGCCGATACGTATTTTTCTACATATTTTTGGTAAAGAAAATCGCAATAAGCATATATTGATTGGTTTGCGCAAAAGTTATAGCATCTACAAAATAGGAGATAGATTTATAGCATTTTTATTATTATTTTTCTTTTTACTAGTAATGGTGGTGATCTGCGATTTTTATCATGACTGCGACATTATGGCGGACACATCGGACAATTTTGAAAAAAAAAAAATATTTTGTCGTTTTTGCTATAATAAATATCTCCATTTTTTTTTTTTTTTTTTTTTAAAAAAGCTAATTTTTTCTCAGTTTAGGCCGATACGTATTCTTCTACATATTTTTGTTAAAAAAAATCGCAATAAGCTTATATTGATTGGTTTGCGCAAAAGTTATAGCGTCTACAAAATAGGGGATAGTTTTATAGCATTTTTATTATTATTTTTCTTTTTACTAGTAATGGTGGCGATCTGCGATTTTTATCATGACTGCGACATTATGGCGGACACATCGGACAATTTTGAAAAAAAAAAATATTTTGTCGTTTTTGCTATAATAAATATCCCCATTTTTTTTTTTTTTTTTTAAAAGCAAATTTATTCTCAGTTTAGGCCGATATGTATTCTTCTACATATTTTTGGTAAAAAAAATTTAAAAAAAATCGCAATATATTAAAATATATTGATTGGTTTGCGCAAAAGTTATAGCATCTACAAAATAGGGGATAGATTTGTAGCATTTTTATTATTATTATTATTTTTTTACTAGTAATGGCGGCGATCTTCGATTTTTATCAGGACATTGACATTATGGCGGACACTTTTGATGCATTTTTGGGACCATTGACATCTATACAGCGATCAGTGCTATAAAAATGCCACTGACAGGGAAGGGGTTAACACTAGGAGGGCAATTAGTGCTATAAAAATGCCACTGGCAGGGAAGGGGTTAACACTAGGGGGCGATCAAGGGGTTAACTGTGTTCCCTGTGTGTGTTCTAACTGTAGGGAGAGGGGAGTGACCTAGAGGAAATGACTGATCGTGGTTCCTAGCTATTAGAAACACACGAGGACACCAGCAGTGCTACACAGCAGAAGTACTAACCGCTGCCCAGTTGTTATAATCACTGGCTGCAGGACTCTTATGCCCTTGTACACACGGTCGGACTTTCCGACGACAAAATCTGTCGGATTTTTTCCAATGGATTTTGGCCCAAACTTGTCTTGCATACACACGGTCGCACAAAGTTGTCGAAAAATCCGATCGTTCTGAACGAGGTGACGTAGAACACGTACGACGGGACTATAAACGGGCCAGTAGCCAATAGCTTTCGTGTCGTAATTTATTCCGAGCATGCGCGGCACTTTGTCCGTCGGAAATTGTCTACACGCGATCGGAATTGAAACGATCGGATTTTGTTGTCGGAAAATTTTAGATCCTGCTCCCAAACTTTGTGTGTCGGAAATTGCGACGGAAAAAGTCCACAGACGATCGGATTTTCCCGACAACGCGATCCGATCGCACATTTTCCGTCGGAAAGTCCGACCGCGTGTACAGGGCATTAAGTCCCCTATACACTATCAGATTTTCTGCTGATTTTTTTTTTCCTTCAGATTTACCAAAACCATGTAGTAGAAGGGCCGGCCTGATTGCATACAAATGGAAACTCCTAAGGTTTGACCTCATATTATATGGTTTTGGTAAATCTGAAGGAAAAAAAAAAAAATCAGCAGACAATCTGATAGTGTGTATGGGGGCTTTAATCTCCTCCTCCAGTAGGAGTTGAGTCTGTTGCAGGGAGTCCCATCTCCGGCAGGAGGAGTCAGCAGAAGTAAGTGGGAAGGCAGCAGACAAATGGTTTGGCGATCTGCATAGACCTCGAGAGCATTTCAGAGAAGAGGAACGGCAATCTGGACGGAAGGACGGCGTCATTGATAAGTTTAGTTCCATTACAGCAAGTGGTCTTCTACATACCACTAAAGGCAAGTATATAAAAACAGCTTGTTAGTACGTTTACATGACAACATGTCTAAAGCCCCCCCCCCCCCCCCCCCATACACACTAGTAGATTTTCTGCAGATTTTTTGTCTTCAGATTTACCCTAGAGGCGATTCAGTTCGCATTGTGCGATATACAAGTATTTCATTCATTCATTCATTCAAACCATATAATATGAGGCTGGATTCACACCTATGGCATTTTTAGTGCATTTTGCAGATTTGCACTACAGTCCATTCACCATGGTTTCCTATGGAACACGTTCTGTAGAGCAAATCTGCAAAAAGCACTAAAAATGCCATGGGTGTGAACCAGGCCTAAGCCCCTGTACACACGGTCGGAGAATCCGTCGGAATGTGTCCTATCGGACTGTGTCCTCAGATAATCCGACTGTGTGTGGTATGCATCGGACTGATTCCGTCCGAATCTCCGTCCGACCCAATTTTCCAACATGTTGGAAATATTTCCCGACCAACTGGGCCGGACGGACGTAATCCGATCATGTGTAGAGCATTTTCATCGGACCAAGTGCCACGCATGCTCAGATCAAATTCCTACATCAAAGCTATTGGCTACTAGCCTGAACGTAGTCCCATCGTAACGAAATTACGTCATCACGTTCTGAAAGATCGGATTTTTCGCCAACTTGGCCCGACCGTGTGTATGCAACAGTTTCGGACACGATCCGTCGGACTAAATCTGACGGGCAAAATCCGACGGATTTGGTTGCCAAAATCTCTGACCGTGTGTACGTGGGCTTAGAGTTTCAATTTGTATGCATTCAGGCCGGCCCTTCCCTACATGGTTTTGGTAAATCTGAAGGCAAAAATCTGCAGAAAATTGAACAGTGTGTATGGGGATTTACGCTCTATATTTGATCCATACCAGCCCCCCCCCCCCCCGAGTCCTGCATGCAGGGGGGTGCAGAAGCATATTCTATTCTACTCTGCTATTCCATAGTAAGTATACAAGGAGAGGAAGGGAGGTTACTAGGAATGTCAGGCATGTCAGCTGTTCTATAGCATTAGCAGATCCAGATCTATATTCCCAACAGCTCAATGTAGAGACAGCATTACAGTTTGCATCACTCACTTCTCTACTTGGCTCTAATAATCAATATGTAACCTATCCATTCCTAAATGTCCCAATCACAGGGTGGTAGAGATAAAAAATTCTATATATATATATATATATATATATATATATATATATATATATATATATATATATATATATAATGAGAGAGAGCTATCTCTATCTGTGTGTGTGTATATATATATATATATATTATAATATTAATAGAGAAATATTATTATTATTTTTTATTTTTTTTTTATCCGGGGAAGGGGTTTCAATTTACAAGATAAAGAAAAAACACAGTTGCCAACATTTTGAAAGTGATTAGAATGGACGCCTGAAAGACACTGAGAATAACATTGCAGAGAAATTAGTCAATATAAATATATAAAAACCTTGCGAGCTACCCGAAGATAACCCAAGGATACAACTAGCTTTAGGTGTGATAAAAAAAAACTATTTGTATGAAAGTGAATAAAGGGCCAATTCACAGCTGCTAAGCGTTAATTACAACCCCCATCATTTGTGAGGAAAATATATATATATATATATATATATATATATATATATATATATATATATATAAAAAAAATCCTATTTCATCTAAAACTTAAGGCCCGTACACACGATCAGACTTTTTGACAACAAACATGCAAATTAGCTGTTTTGGAGCAACATCCGACTGTGTGTACGCTCCATCGGACAAACTTTTTTGGTTTTCATCGGACTTTTGTTGGCTGTGTGAACGGACAAACTTTCTGGCAACAAAAGTCCGATGGAGCAAAGTCCGATCGTGTGTACAGAAACCCATAGGGACTTTTGTACAAAGTACAAACAGGCCATGCTCAGAACCAATGCAAAAGATCAGACAACAATACAGAAGTTGACCAAAGGTGGCGGTAAAGAGCAGAAAAAAACACGAGATTTGGTGAAAGTTGGCTGAAAAAGTCCTGCTGTGTGTATGCAATACAAGTTCTCGGCCGACGCCCTTTGTACAAAAATCCAAGGGAAAGTTTGTACAAAGTCCTATCGAGTGTATGAGGCTTTAGAGTCAAGGTATCACACTACAAACCATACACAAACTACTTTAAAAAAATAATAAAAATGCAGCGCTATGTGATAATAACCTTAATTATGCAAGGATAATATCATCAAAGATTCTAGAAAGAAGAAAAAAAAAAATATATATATATATATATATATATATATATATATATATATATATATATATATATATATATATATATATATATATATATATATATAAAACTTGTGTATCAAGCAAGTTCACAGTGAAACAAATATTTTCATTAGTATCAAGTGTCCAAAAAACTTTTTCCTCAATTGTCTTCAAGTGCACATGAATTGAAGAGTGTATGCGTGTGTGTGCGTGTGTGTGTGTGTGTGTGTGTGTATATGTGTGTATATGTGTGTATATGTGTGTATATATGTGTATATATATATATATATATATATATATATATATATATATATATATATATATATATATATATATATATATATATAATCCCATTAAGTGACTCCTGTGATGAAAATTCTGCTTTAAAAGGAGGGTGACTTCACACGCGTGTGTGACTGCGCTCACCTCCGAGTAGTGTGACCGCACACTTACGTTTGGTCCACATAAGTTGTTGAACCACTTCTGGGCTCTAAGTAAAAAGAGGCTCAGCAGGATCCCTCGGGAAAATCCAGAGAAGATATCCTCAATGTAAGACTCCTTTCACAATGAGGCTCTTTTCACGTTAAAAAAAAAGCACCTGAAAAGCTCACCAAAACCTATTTCCATTAAAATCAATGAATGATTTCACACTGGGGCGGTGCACTGGCAGGGCGGTGCAAAGATGCCTCTCTCCATTGAAATTAATGGAAATCTCTTCAAAAGCGCTCAAATGTTTTACTAGCAATTTAATGGCCCCTTTCACACCGAGGCGCTTCTAAAGTAAGAGAGAGGCTGGATAGCGCATTATTGTTTTGATTATGCATTTATTAAAAAAAAAAGATCATCTGCGTACTCACATTTTGTAGGTGCTTCCAGCGCACCAAACTATAAGACTACTTTCACACTGGGGCGGGCTTTGGCGGTAAAGCGGCGCTATTCGGCCGCTAGCGGTTTTAACTCCCGCTAGCGGCCGGAAAAGGGTTAAACCCACCCGCAAAGCGCCGCTGGAGCGGCAGTTTGGCGGCGCTGCCCTATTGTTTTCAATGGGCAGAGGCGCTGTAGGAGCGCTGTATTCACCGCTTCTACAGTGCTGCAAAGATGCGGCTTGCAGGGCTTTTTTTTTTTTACTGTCCTGCAAGCGCACCGCTCCAGCACCCGTGGCTCTTTAACCATGTGATCGGCTGTGTCCAATCACAGCCGGTCACATGTAAACACAGAGGTGCCGGTAATTGGCGCTCCTCACCTCACACTGACAGAGTGTGTGGAGAGAAGAGCCGATCAGCAGCATCTCCTCACAGGGGGGCATCTAGGGATCTAATCAGTGCCCCGATTACAATAAATAAATACAGTGTCACAAAACAGTGCCCACCAATGCCAGCATAGTGCCCACAAGTGCCACCAATCAGTGCCCATTAGCGATGCCAGTCAGTGCTGGCAATCAGTGCCGCCTATCAGTGCTGCCCATCACTGCTGTCGATCAATGCCTATCAGTGCCATCTCATCATTGCCCATAAGTGCCACTTCATCAATGCCCACCAGTTCAGCCTATCAGTGCTGCCTCATCAGCGCACATCAGTGAAGGCGAAAAAAAAATGTACTTCTTATTTTTTACAAAAAACAAAACAAAAAATCCAGCAGTGATTCAATACCAACAAAAGAAATTTCTATTTTGTTTGGATACAGTGTAGTATGATCGCACAATTTTCATTCAAATTGTGACAGCACTGAAAGCTGAAAAATGACCTGGGAAGGAAGGGGAGGGGGGGGGGGGGTGTAAGTGCCCGGTAGGCAAGTGGTTAAAAAACATTTTGTATAAAAATCCTTCTCCAAACAGCTTCCAAACTTGTGTATGTCAGCCTATTTTTTACTTAGGCCGCGTACACACAGGCGGACTGTCTGCCCAACTTAGTTCGTCAGACAATCCGACAGACAGTCCGCTCAAAATTTGCATGAACGGACTTGACCACACACGATGAGCAGACAGTCCGCTGAAAGCTTGCGCGATGACGTGTACAGCACGTACGACGGGACGAGAAATTCGACGTCCAATACACTGCAATGCAACCTTCGCCGTGTAAATCCTTTCTGAGCATGCGCCAAACTTAGTCTGTCGAACTAGCCTACACACGAGCGGACTGTCCGCTGAAACCAAGTTTGGACGGACTGTCTTACGGAAATTCCGTAAGACTTTGTTCGTCAGACTGTCCGCTGAAAAAGTCCGCTGAAGCCCACACACGAGCGGATTGTCCGCTGAAACACTGTTCAGCGGACTAAGTTGGGCAGACAGTCCGCCCGTGTGTACGCGGCCTTAGACACCTTTCTCACCGAGGTGCTTTTCAGCCGCTTTCACGTTAATAAAAGCGCCTGAAAATCTCACAAAAACTGCGTGTGACGTCACCCTCCTCCGTCCGCCAGGATTTTCATCACAAGAGTCACTTTATGGGACATGATTGTGTGTGTGTGTGTGTATGTGTATATATATGTATGTGTGTGTATGTATGTATATATATATATATATCACTTCAATTCATGTGGACTTGAAGACAATTGAGAAAAAACGTTTTTTGGTGACTTGATACTAATGAAAATATTTTTTTTCACTGTGAACTTGCTTGATACAATTTTCTTTTTTAGTTTTGTTATATATTATGTTCTTGTTTCTAGCATCTTTGATGAAATTGATTTTGATATTATCCTTGCACAATTAAGGTTGTTATCACATAGCGCTGCATTTTCTTTATTTTTTAAAAAGTAGTTGGTGTATGGTTTGTAGCGAGGTACCTCGACTCTTATACTTTGCTAAGTTGTAGATGAAATAGGACCGGGGGGGGGGGGGGGGTACAGTGAACAGAAAGTGGGATTGAAGTCCTATCCTTGTCCAATGAATGCATGAATAACCCCTATCATCACTATCAGTGGATGCATGAATAACCCCTATCATCACTATCAGTGGATGCATGAATAGCCCCTATCATCACTATCAGTGGATGCATGAATAGCCCCTATCATCACTATCAGTGGATGCATGAATAGCCCCTATCATCACTATCAGTGGATGCATTCATGAAAATAATTGGGACTATTTGGGTGACACTTGGAATAAACAAGTGTTAACTTTAATCAATAGTTATTTATTTCAGATACTTATATAGCGCCATCAATTTGAGCAGCACTTTACACCTGTATATTCACATCATTATTGCCGTCAAGTTCCTCCACCTCAAACTCATCCATGTCATTATGGGCCTTGCTTTGTGCACTGGTCCAATTCAGTGGGGGGAGGGGGGATTATGGTGTGGGGGGAGGGGGGATTATGGTGTGGGGGTTGTATTTCAGGGGTTGGGCTTGGCCCCTCAGTTCCAGTGAAGGGAACTGTTAGGGTGTCAGCATACCAAGACATTCTGGACCAGAGGCGTAACTAGAAACCTCAGGGCCCCGATGCAAGAAATCAGGAAGGGCCCCCCCCCCCCCCCCCAAAAGCATGATTTTGATACTATATTTTTTTCCACTGTAGAACAAAGTAAAACATTTCTGTGCAGCCTGTGTCCCGAGTGAAACCTGTGTCACCAGTGCAGTGGTGGTACTGGAGGGGGGTGGCAGTGGTACTGGAGGGGGATGGTGGTCCTGGAGGTGGGTGGCGGTGGTGGTCCTGGAGAGGGGTGGCAGTGGTACTGGAGGTGGTGGCAGTGGTACTGGAGGTGGTGGCAGTGGTACTGGAGGTGGGTGGTGGTGGTGGTACTGGAGGGGGGCTGATGGTGGTACTGGAGGGGGGCTGATGGTGGTACTGGAGGTGGGTGGCAGTGGTGGTACTGAAGGTGGTAGCGGTCCTGGAGAGGGGTGGCGGTGGTACCGGAGGTGGGTGGCGGTGGTACTGGAGGCTGGGTGGTGGTACTGGAGGAGGGTGGTGATGGTACTGGAAAGGGGTGGCGGTGGTACTGGAGGTGGGTGGCATGGTGGTGGTACTGGAGAGGGGGTGGTGGTGGTACTGGAGGTGGGTGGCGGTGGTGGTACTGAAGGGGGGTGGCGGTCCTGGAGAGGGGTGGCGGTGGTACCGGAGGGTGGGTGGTGGTACTGGAGGAGGGTGGCGATGGTACTGGAGAGGCATGGTTGTCCTGGAGGTGGGTGGCGGTGGTACTGGAGGTGGGTGGTATGGTGGTGGTACTGGAGAGGGGGTGGCGGTGGTACTGGAGTGGGTGGTGGTGGCACAGTCTGGAGGGAGGGTGGTGGGCTGGTGGTACTGGAGGGGGGGTGGTGGCACTGGAGAGGGGATGGTGGCATTGGAGGGAGGGGTGGCACTGGAGGGCGGTGGTGGAACAGTCTGGAGGGGGGTGGTGGAACAGTCTGGGGGTGGTGGTGGTGGTGGCACAGTCTGGAGGAGTGGTGGTGGTGGCACAGTCTGGAGGAGTGGTGGTGGTGGCACAGTCTGGAGGAGTGGTGGTGGTGGCACAGTCTGGAGGAGTGGTGGTGGTGGCACAGTCTGGAGGAGTGGTGGTGGTGGCACAGTCTGGAGGGGGGGATGGTGGCATTGGAGGGAGGGGTGGCGGCAGTCTGGAGGGGTGGTGGTGGTGGCACAGTCTGGAGGGATGGTGGTGGTGGCACAGTCTGGAAGGGTGGTGGTGGTGGCACAGTCTGGAAGGGTGGTGGCACAGTCTGGAGGGGTCTGGAGGGGTGGTGGTGGCACTAGAGGGGTGGTGGTGGCACTAGAGGGGGCTAGTGGCAGTCTGGAGGGGTGGTGGAGGCACTAGAGGGGGGGTGGTGGTGGCACAGTCTGGAGGGGTGGTGTTGGCAGTCTGGAGGGGGGGTGGTGGGCTGGTGGTACTGGAGGGGGGGTGGTGGCACTGGAGGGGGGATGGTGGCATTGGAGGGAGGGGTGGCTCTGGAGGGGTGGTGGTGGTGTCACAGTCTGGAGGGGGGGTGGTGGTGTCACAGTCTGGAGGGGGGGTGGAGGGCTGGTGGCACTGGAGGGCGGGTGGTGGCACTGGAGGGGTGGTGGCACAGTCTGGAGGGGTGGTGGCACTGGAAGGGGGTGGTGGGCTAGTGGCACTCGAGGGGTGGTGGTGGCACAGTCTGGAGGGGGGTGGTGGCACTGGAGGGGGGGTGGGGGTAGCGGCACTGGAGGGGGGTGGTGGTGGCACTGGAGGGGGGTGGCACAGTCTGGAGGGGTGGTGGTGGCACAGGAGGGGGGGGGGTGGTGGGCTGGTGGCACTATGGTAGCACTGGAGGGGTGGTGGTGGCATTGGAGGGAGGGGTGGCACAGTCTGGAGGGGCGGTGGTGGCAGTCTGGAGGGGGGTGGTGAAACAGTCTGGAGGGGTGGTGATGGCACTGGAGGGCGGGGGGCACAGTCTGGAGGGGTGGTGGTGGCACTGGAGGAGGTTGTGGGCTGTTGGCACTGGAGGGGGGTGGTGGCACTGGAGAGGGGGTGGTGGGCTGGTGGCACTGGAGGGGGGGTGGTGGTGGCACAGTCTGGAGGGGGGGTGGAGGGCTGGTGGCACTGGAGGGCGGGTGGTGGCACTGGAGGGGTGGTGGCACAGTCTGGAGGGGTGGTGGCACTGGAAGGGGGTGGTGGTGGCACTGGAAGGGGGTGGTGGGCTAGTGGCACTCGAGGGGTGGTGGTGGCACAGTCTGGAGGGGGGGTGGTGGCACTGGAGGGAGGTGGGGGTAGCGGCACTGGAGGGGGGTGGTGGTGGCACAGGAGGGGGGTGGCACAGTCTGGAGGGGTGGTGGTGGCACAGGAGGGGGGTGGTGGGCTGGTGGCACTATGGTGGCACTGGAGGGGTGGTGGTGGCATTGGAGGGAGGGGTGGCACTGCAGGGAGGTGGTGGCACAGTCTGGAGGGGCGGTGGTGGCAGTCTGGAGGGGGGGTGGTGGAACAGTCTGGAGGGGGGGTGGTGGTGGAACAGTCTGGAGGGGGGGTGGTGGTGGCACAGTCTGGAGGGGGGGTGGTGGTGGCACAGTCTGGAGGGGGGGTGGTGGTGGCACAGTCTGGAGGGGGGGGTGGAGGGCTGGTGGCACTGGAGGGCGGGTGGTGGCACTGGAGGGGTGGTGGCACAGTCTGGAGGGGTGGTGGCACTGGAAGGGGGTGGTGGTGGCACTGGAAGGGGGTGGTGGGCTAGTGGCACTCGAGGGGTGGTGGTGGCACAGTCTGGAGGGGGGGTGGTGGCACTGGAGGGAGGTGGGGGTAGCGGCACTGGAGGGAGGTGGGGGTAGCGGCACTGGAGGGGGGTGGTGGCACAGGAGGGGGGGTGGTGGGCTGGTGGCACTATGGTGGCACTGGAGGGGTGGTGGTGGCATTGGAGGGAGGGGTGGCACTGCAGGGAGGTGGTGGCACAGTCTGGAGGGGCGGTGGTGGCAGTCTGGAGGGGGGTGGTGAAACAGTCTGGAGGGGTGGTGATGGCACTGGAGGGCGGGTGGCACAGTCTGGAGGGGTGGTGGTGGCACTGAAGGAGGTTGTGGGCTGGTGGCACTGGAGGGGGGTGGTGGCACTGGAGAGGGGGTGGTGGGCTGGTGGCACTGGAGGGGGGGTGGTGGCACTGGAGGGAGGTGGTGGCACAGTCTGGAGGGGTGGTGGTGGCACTGGAGGGGGTTGTGGGCTGGTGGCACTGGAGGGGGTGGTGGCACTGGAGAGGGGGTGGTGGGCTGGTGGCACTGGAGGGGGGGTGGTGGCACTGGAGGGAGGGGGCGGCACAGTCTGGAGGGGCGGTGGTGGCGAACAGTCTGGAGGGGGGATGGGGTGGAACAGTCTGGAGGAGGGGATGGGGTGGAACAGTCTGGAGGAGGGGATGGGGTGGAACAGTCTGGAGGGGGGGATGGGGTGGGACAGTCGGGGGGGGGGGGTGGAACAGTCTGGAGGAGGGGATGGGGTGGAACAGTCTGGAGGGGGGGATGGGGTGGAACAGTCTGGGGGGGGGGATGGGGTGGAACAGTCTGGGGGGTGTGGTAGAACAGTCTGGAGGGGGGGGGCTGGTGACACTGGAGGGGGGGGTAGTGGGCTGGTGGCACTGGAGGGCAGGGGGTGGCACAGTCTGGAGGGGTGGTACTGGAGGGGCGATGGTGGGCTGGTGGCAATGGAGGGCAGGTGGTGGCACTGGAGGGGGGTGGCTGGCTGGCACAATCTGGAGGGGGGGTGGTGACTTACCGCCAATCAGTCGATGATGATGATCGATTCCCCCTCCTCAGAATCCTGCAGAGTGAATCCTGCAGAGTGACGTAAAGTTCCTCCACGAAGCGTGCCTCCGCTGCTCCTTGCTTCAGAGAGTGCCTTCACTGCATTGGCTGAAGGTTTTTTTGTGTCGCAGAGTCGCAAGTGCCCTGTAATTTTCGCCCACTTCAGGGGGCCCACCGGCAGCCCGCCCGCCGCCCGAGGGGCCCACCTGACTGTCCGGCCGGGGGTGTGCGTGTGCGGTGTTATTAATGTCAGGTTCATGCCGTCCTTCACCAGCGTGAGAGAAGTGCTCGGTTGGCTCCGCCCCCGCCTATCCAGAGCGACTGTAAGGGAGGCGGGGGCGGAGCCAACCGAGCACTAATCTCACGCTGGTGAAGGACGGCATGAACCTGACATTAATAGCACCGCACACGCACACCCCCGGCCGGACAGTCAGGTGGGCCCCTCGGGCGGCGGGCGGGCTGCCGGTGGGCCCCCTGAAGTGGCCGAGAATTACAGGGCCCAGTCGCACTTGCGACTGTTGCGACCCTGATAATTCCGCCACTGTTCTGGACAATTTCATGCTCCCAACATTTTAGGAACAGTTTGGGGATGGCCCCTTCCTGTTCCAACGTGACTGCGCACCAGTGCACAAAGGAAGTTCCATAAAGAAATGGATGAGCGAGTCTGGGGTGGAGGAACTTGACTTGGCCTGCACAGAGTCCTGATCTCCCCCTGATAGAACACCTTTAGGATGAATTAGAGAGGAGACTGTGAGCCAAGCCTTCTCGTCCAACATCAGTGCCTGACGTCACAAATGCTCTTCTGGAAGAATGGTCAAACATTCCCATAGACACACTCCTAAACCTTGTGGACAGACATCCCAGAAGAGTTGAAGCTGTTATAGCTGCAAAGGGCGGGGCCAACTCAATATTGAACCCTACGGGCTAAGACTGGGATGCCATTAAAGTGGTTGTAAACCCTTACAAACCATTTTGACCTACAGGTAAGCCTAGATTAAGGCTTACCTGTAGGTCCAAAAATATCTCCTAAACCTATACGGTTTAGGAGATATTTACCTGAAGACAGCCACCGTAGACATCGGTGCGCAAGCGCACTGGATAAGCCGCAGATCGCAGTGATATGCCGCGAGTGGCGGCTCCCGTGCGCATGCGCGGGAGTGACGTCATCGTTGCTCCGGCGAATCACAGTGCCGGAGCAGCGAGACCCACCAAGAAGATGGACGCTCGAAACTACAGGGGACAGCGGTGACTTTGCTGGCTCATGTGTCAGATAAGTGACACATAATGGACTACTATGCGATGCGATGCGATGTGATGCGATGCATAGTAGTCCATTATGCTTTACCTTTGGAGGGAATGAAAGAGGAAGTAACACCCATCAGGGTTTACTTCCTCTTTAAAGTTCATGTGCATGTAAAGACAGGCGTCCCAATACTTTTGGTAATATAGATTTTATTTTATATATAATATTGCTTTTTTTTGTCTAATAAAGTAACAACATTAAAATGTACTTTTTCAGTAACCGCAAATAGACCATCGGAGCTCGGCTGCACATCATTCAGGATGGCTCAAAGAACAGGTATGATGTGTGTGTGTGTGTATATGTATATATATATATATATATATAATATACTGTATGTGTGTGTGTATGTATATGTATGTGCACGGACCTGCTGAGAACCTGAGATGGCCGCTCCCCGTCTCTCAACATCCCAGCACTCCTGTAAGCGAGGAGGGAAAAGAGAAGAGTGCTGATGACTGACAGTCTACAGCTCTCTGCTCGGGGAGCTGTGAGAACCAAGAGTTCAGAGGTGCGCTATGTCCAGGGGGCAGGGTTCAGGGGTGCGCTATGTACAGAACCCCAATTCCCCCCCCCCCCCAAAGCTTCCTTCTCTCCTACCTGGCCTGTCTCTAGTACCTCCTTGGGTAGGAGTCGCACCTTGAAGGGAGATGGTTCTCCTCTCTCCTCTCTCTCTCCTCTCTCTCCTCTCTCCTCTCTCCTCTCTCTCCTCTCTCCTCTCTCTCCTCTCTCCTCTCTCCTCTCTCCTCTCTATCCTCTCTCCTCTCTATCCTCTCTCCTCTCTCTCTCCTCTCTCTCTCCTCTCTCTCTCCAGGAGCTGCTGAGCAAAGCTATCTCTTGTAAACACAGAAGGCTTCGGAGTTTACAAGTGGCAGAGGGTGAGAGGTAGCGGAATGGAGTTCTGCCACGTTCCAGCTTCACAACTGGGGGCGAAGGTCACATGACAAAGCCTGGAGGGCGGGATTCATCCCACGGGCCTTGTGTTTGACACATGTTCTGTAGAGCAGTGGTTTGTACCCCAAACAGGCCATGTTTTGGGAATTTCTTTAAAGCCTCATACACACGATTGGACTTCTCTGTGGATTTTTGTCCGAATGGGCGTTGGCCGTGAACTTGTGCTGCATACACACGGCTGAACATTTTCAGCCAACTTTCACCAAATCGCGTGGTTTTCCAGCTCTTTACCGCCACCCTTTGGGCAACTTCTGCTATTGTTGGCTCAGGTTTTAGCATTGGTTCTGAGCATGGCGTGTTTTGGACTTTAGTCCGAAGTACTTGTGTACACCCGATCGGATTATCCTCCATCGGACATTTGTTGTCGAAGTTTGAGAGCATGCACAGTGAACATTTGTCCATTGAAAAAGCAACAACAATTTTTCGATGGAGCATACAGACGGTCGGATTGCCCAATTTAAATCAGGCCCGTCGGACCGCTGTTGTCAAAGTCTGTTCATGTGTGCGGGCCTTTAGATAAAATAGCTGTCCAAAATACCAAGCCATTGACTCTGATTTAAAGCACCTGTGCAAGAGAAGCCTGCAAACATGGCCTGTTGGGCGTACTTGACTGAGGTTGAAAACCATTGCTGTAGAGCAGGGATATGCAATCAGCGGACTTGCAAAACTACAAGTCCCATCATGCCTCTGCCTCTGGGTGTCATGCTTATGGCTGTCAGAGTCTTGCTAGGCCTCATGGGACTTGTAGTTCTGTAACAGCTGGAGGTCCGCTAATTGCAAATCCCTGCTGTAGAGGATACAGCAATATAACATTTTCATGAGAATTTTATTTGTGGATAATAGGCCTAACCTTTTTATTTTATTTTTTATTTTATTTTTTTACTTCATTTTATTTATGGGAAGGGGGTGGTGGTGAATTGAAGGGCCATGTGAGGTGGTTTAGGTGCACAATTTTTTTTCGCACTTCGTTTTTTTTTTTTGTTTTTTTTTTTTAAATGATGCAGTTGGGTGCTGGAAACAAAAGGTAGCTGCAAGAACAGATGACCTTTTATGGCAATTTTGAAATAACAATATTTTTTACTTTCTATTGTTACAAGCCGACCTCAATGCTCGCTATCTAATTGGGCGACTATGTGGCAGATGAGGTTTAATGTTGATAAATGTAAAGTTATGCACTTGGGGGCTAAGAATATGCATCATACATGCTAGGGGGAGTACAACTGGGGGATCCATAGTGGAGAAGGATCTGGGGGTTTTGGTAGATCATAAGCTCAATAATAGCATGCAATGCCAAGCTGCGGTTTCCAAAGAGAGCAAAGTCCTTTCCTGTATTAGGAGAGGTGTGGACTCCAGAGAGAGAGATATAATTTTGCCCCCCTGTACAAATCATTAGTAAGACCTCATCTGGAATATGCAGTTCAGTTTTGGGCACCAGTTTTCAAAAAGGATATCGGGGAACTGGAGAAAGTGCAGAGAAGGGCAACCAAACTGATAAGAAGCATGGAGGAGCTCAGCTATGAGGAAAGATTAGAGGAACTGAATTTATTCACTCTTGAGAAGAGGAGATTAAGGAGGGGTATGATCACCATGTAGAAATATATAAGGGGTCCATATAGTGAACTTGGTGTCGAGTTATTCACTTTACAGTCAACACTGTGGACAAGGGGGCACTCTTTACGTCTAGAGGAAAAGAGATTTCATCTCCAAAATACGGAAAGGTTTCTTCACTGTAAGAGCTGTGAAAATGTGGAATAGACTCCCTGCAGAGGTGGTTATGGCCAGCTCAGTGGATTGCTTTAGGAAGGGCCTGGATTATTTACTAAGTGTACAGAATATAACTGGGTACTAACATTTATAGGGAAAGTTGATCCGATTGCCTCTCGGGGGATCAGGAAGGAATTTTTTCTCCTGCTTTAGCAAATTGGATCATGCTCTGCTGGGGTTTTTTGCCTTCCTCTGGATCAACTGTGGGTATAGAATTGGGTATATGGGCTGGTATGATATTATTATTCATTATTAATAATAATAATAATATATATATATATATATATATATATATATATATATATAATATTATTTTTTTTGTGGTTGAACTGGATGGACTTGTGTCTTTTTTCAACCTGACTAACTATGTAGCTATAAAACATATCTAATAAAAAAATAAAAAAAAAATAAAAAAAATCGAATTTCTTCCTCAATTTAGGTCAATATGTATTCTGCTACATATTTTTGGTAAAACCAATCCTTAATCCTCTGCTCCTAGAATAAAAGGCCCATACACAGCGCCTAGAGGCGATTCCGTTCGCATTGTGCGCTATACAAGTATTTCATTCATTTATTCATTCATACACACAATGAGAATATCAGAAATTTATTTTATTTTTTTCCATGTTAGTCTCATGTGGAAAACAAAATGGGTTACTAAAGGTACAAAAATTAAATTCTTATTGGACAGAATATAACTTCAGAAATGATGTATAGTAATGTATCCTTTCATTTCCGAGCATGCGCAGTTTTTTTTTTTTTTTCTCTCTCTCTCTCTCTCTCTCTCTATCTATCTATCTATCTATCTATCTATCTATCTATCTCATCTCATCCTGGATGCACCAGGGTCACCCCCCCCCCCCCGACTGGGGAGCCCAGGGAGTGTGAATGGGGTTTTACTTATCAAATTTCCCCCCCCCCACCCCAATTATTGGCTGATCCAAGTCTACTGACCATGGTTTATTTATGGTAAATTTATATAACCATAATATCTCCCTATCCTTTCCACACAGCAACTTTATTACAATGATTCTTGTGAGTCCTCCCTTTAGAATGAGGGGGCTGGTTTACCAAAATCCCCCCTCCTTTCTTTATTGGCCCTTCTAAGCTTACTGACCACAGTTTTATGATTTACAAAAAAAAAAAAAAGGCCATTGTAGATTTGGTCAAAATTCACCTGGACCATGAATTTTATGTGAATCTACGGTGGGGAGAGAACCTTATCCCTAGTCCTAACCATAAACAGTTAAGGTAACTCAAATTCTCTTAAAATATGACTTATTGATGGTTTTTGTTGCTTATTTCTGTTTACAGAGATGGAGGATTTTACTAATCTCCTTGTACAGTTGAAGATGGAGAAGTATATTTCCAATAAGCTGACTTTGGGGGATATTCTCGAAATCTCTGCCAAGAACCGTAAAGATAATAAACCCCAGTAGATAGAAGATGTACCCTGGTGTACTCTGAGGAAGATCATGGCTCTGGACGGTACTGCAAGGAACACTCTATTTGACACAGATGAGCCTGACCTGTATACTGCAGTGGAAAAGGATCCGTTTGAATTTATATTTGATGATCCACAAAATGCAAGTTCAGTCCACCCCCTTGATGTCCTCTGTGTTCTCCTCCATTGTTCAGACAATATTCTGCAACAGGAGATTGTGAGCAAAATGGCCATGTGCCAGTTTGCTGTCCCTCTGCTGCTCCCTGCTGGTTATGAATCGCAATGTACCTTCATGCTGTGGTCAATGAGGGACATTGTGAAGAAGTGGAGACCTCAGTCACTAGCTGACAGTAAAGGGTTTACAGAGGAAAATGTGGTAAATATTTCTATGCCACTCGTTTCCTTTGTAAGATTGGGGAAAACCAAGCTGTCCAAATCTAAAACCCTGAATCAAGTTCTCAATCCTATCCAGCAGCATCACAACTTCTTCATCCATGATGATATGGAAGGAGGAAACTTTGAGAGGAAAATATCTGATGGACTTGTGGAAATGTCCTGGTATTTCCCCTCCAGTAAATCTGATGTTTTCCCAGTACCCTTTGCAGTGACCAACCTACGTGGAGACCTGGAGACCAACTGGGACCAGTTCGAATTTTTGAGTGAAATTTCATCGGCTGTGTTTATATTTATGGAGACAATCAATGAGCGAGAATTCCAACTGTTATCAAAATGCAGTCAGAGTGACACCATGTTTCACTTTGTTGTTACAACAGGCAAAGCTATAGAGGAAAAAACAAAAAGTATTCTTTTGCGTCTATTAACAGTATTAAGAAGTGATAAGGAACATGTTATCTTGAAAAGCAAATCGGAGAATGATGCCACTTTCATTAAAAAAATCCAACCAAAACTTCAAAATGTTTTTCAAAAATGCTGCAAAAATGTAATACTAGGAGATGTTCCAAAATACTTTGGAAAGCATAATTTTGTGGTGGATGAATACACAAACGAATGCCAGAAAGCAAGAGATCTTGCCAATAAAATAAATATCCAAGATGTAGCACAGTATAAAAAGCAAACCTTGAAGTTGCAAGGAGATCTCTGGAAACAGTTGTCTAAAATAGAAAAAGAACTTTGCAGAATGAAAAATCAAGGCGAGGAGAATGCAGAAAAATACCAGTCTGCTCTCCTAAAGAAATGCAATAACCTGCACTCAGAGCAATATAAACATCAAACTCCAAAAGGTATACAGATGTTCACAGAGACTCTTACTGATTTGTCTCGAAAAGAAAGACAGCATTTTCTAAAATGGATGAAATTTAAGCTTGATGCCATTGCAAGAGCCAACCTGACTGAACTTCAAAGTACATATAAGGAGAAATGTACCAACACCGCACATAGAAAAGAACTTCAGGACTTAGATCAGAAACTGTCAGATAGCTCTTTAGGGATAGAACACTTCCTACGTGAACTGGGTCAGTTCTATGAAGCTGAAAGTTCTATGACAAAACTAAAACAAATTGAGAGACATCAAAAAAAGTTCTCTAAACTTCCAAAGAATAGCAGCCGAACTTCTGTTGGATGGATTTCCATTGGAGCTTATTGATGGAGATGCTTCCAACATTCCCCTGCAATGGATAACAGATGTTCTAACTGAACTGGACATCAAAACAGAAAGAAAATGCAAAATTAGAGTGATAACTGTGCTGGGAGTTCAGAGTACGGGGAAATCCACCCTTCTCAACACCATGTTTGGTCTACAATTCCCGGTGGCCAGTGGACGATGCACACGAGGAGCCTTCATGACTCTTCTAAAGGTGAAAGAGGACTTTCAGGAAAAGCTGGGCTGTCACTTCATCCTGGTGATTGACACTGAGGGGCTAAAAGCTCCAGAGTTGGCCTCCCTGGAGGACAGCTATGAACATGACAATGAACTGGCCACACTAGTAGTTGGGTTAAGTGATATCACCATAATCAATATGGCCATGGAAAATGCAACAGAAATGAAGGATATTTTACAGATCGTGGTCCATGCTTTTCTTAGAATGAAAGAAATTGGGAAGAAGCCCAACTGCCAGTTCGTACACCAGAATGTCAGTGATGTATCGGCTCCTGATAAGAACATGAGAGACAGGAGGAAACTTCTGGAACAGCTGAATGAAATGACAAAGGTGGCTGCCAAGATGGAGAAAAAAAATGAGATTTCAGCTTTCACCGATGTGATGAAGTATGATCTAAATAAAGACAACTGGTACATTCCTGGCCTTTGGCAAGGAGACCCACCAATGGCTCCAGTAAATCTTGGTTACAGCTCGAATGTACTTGAGTTGAAAATGTATTTATTTGAATTTATGGAACGTGAGAAATCTATTAACCGACCATCCAGCATCTCTGACTTTATTACTTGGATAGAAAGTTTATGGCGATCTGTGAAACACGAGAAATTCATCTTCAATTTTAGAAACAGCCTGGTGGCCAAAGCCTACAATAAATTGTCTGTACAGTATTCCTTGTGGGAATGGGATTTCTGTAAATCAATTTTCAACTGGGTGATCAGCACTGAAAATGACATTCGAAATCAATCTGGAAAAATATCTGAAGGCAACTCGCATGAGCTGCAGAATATTCTTTTGGAGGAAGAAAATAAAATGACTGCATCACTAGAGAAATATTTTGAAAACTCAGAAAATGCTAATCTCATAGAACGACACAGAGAGGAATTCAAATTGGGTATAAAGAGCCTGAGAAAAGAACTTGAAAGAAATGCTCTTAGCAAGTGTCATGAGGCTGTTTCTATCCAGAAAGGGAAAATACAAATCCAGAACATTCAGAGGAAATCCCAGGCATTGATTGAAGATAGAATTACACATCTTCTTCAAAGATACAGACCGAATAATCGTGAAGTAAGTGAACAAGAGATTCAACAAGAATTTGAGTTGATGTGGAAGAAGACGTTGTCAGATTTGCAGTTGGAAGAACTTAGGAGATGTGATGTGGATCATTCTCTTCTCCACCTTCTCAAAAATGACATGAGCAGTAAAGGACCTCATATAAATGAAGAATTAATTAAGATTAATGTTTTACATCAATATGCAAGACCAGGTCTCAGGTTTTGTACAGAGGATGAAAGATATTTTGAACACACCTTTAAATCTTTTTTAAGCAACTTAATATTTAGGCAAGAACGCAATAAAAAGCTTAGAGATCTTGCTGCTTTGATAATTCAGACAGG